>NW_011494934.1:272108-276361 GCF_000754665.1 Bison bison bison
TTGACTAGATGGATCTTTGTTGGCAAAGTAATGTCTCTGCTTTTTAATATGCTGTCTATGTTGGTCACAACTTTCCTTCCAAGGAGTAAGTGTCTTAAAAATTTCTTGGCTGCAATCACCATCTGCAGTGATTTTGGAGCCCCCCAAAATAAAGTCTGACACTGTTTCCACTGTTTCCCCATCTATTTGCCATGAAGTGATGGGATCTTCATTTTCTGAATGTTGAGCTTTAAGCCAACTTTTTCACTCTCCACCTTCACTTTCATCAAGAGGCCTTTTAGTTCCTCTTCACTTTCTGCCATAAGGGTGGTGTCATCTGCATATCTGAGGTTATTGATATTTCTCCTGGCAATCTTGATTCCAGCTTGTGTTTCTTCCAGTCCAGCGTTTCTCATGATGTACTCTGCATATAAGTTAAATAAACAGGGTGACAATATACAGCCTTGACGAATTCCTTTTCCTATTTGGAACCAGTCTGTTGTTCCATGTCCAGTTCTAACTGTTGCTTCCCGACCTGCATACAAATTTCTCATGAGGCAGATCAGGTGGTCTGGTATTCCCATCTCTTTCAGAATTTTCCACAGTTTATTCATCAGATACCCAAAATTTTAAATTAAAGCTCCTTGACCTAGAAATTTCCCTTGTAGAAATTTATGCTAAGAATATAGTTAGACAAGTTCACAAAATTGTGCATACTGGGGTACTAACAGTTAAATTGCTATAATAGCTCAAGTTGTAAACAATCTAAATTGCAGAGACTAAATAAATTGTGGTATATCCATATAATGGAATATTATGTAGTCAGTATTTTTACATTGAAAAGTGCTCTAATCTATTGTTAAGAAATAGATTTCTATTCTTAGAAAGCAGATTATAGAATAGCATTAAAATAAACATTTCTGTAAAGAGAAAAGAGCTTATATAGACGTGTAATGCATGCATGCTAAGTCACTTTAGTTGTGTCCAACTCTGTGCGACCCTATGGACAGCAGCCCACCAGGCTCCTCTGTCCATGGGATTCTCTAGGCAAGAATACTGCAGTGGGTTGCCATTTTCTTCTCCAATAGATGTGTAAAAATTGGAAAAAGAAGAGAGATGAGATTGTGAGGGATTTTCACTTCACTGTTTTATTTGTAATTTTTTCAATATACAAGAATTATCAGGAGAATCAATATCCACTTCATATAATAAAAATAATTATATACAAGGTAACAAAAAAGTAAACATCCTAACAAATTTTTAATGAAAGGTGCCTTAAGGAAAAGATTGTAATTCCAAACTAGCTAAGAATATATGTGGCTCAGCCATCTATGGGGTCACACAGAGTCGGACACAACTGAAGCGACTTAGCAGCAGCAGCTGGTAAAGAATTTGCCTACAATATGGGAGACCTGAGTTCGATCCCTGGGTTGGGAAGATCCCCTGGAGAAGGGAAAGGCTACCCACTCCAGTATTCTGGCCTGGAGAATTTCATGGACTGAATAGCCCTTGAGGTCACAAAGAGTCGGACACAACTGAGCAACTTTCACTTTCACTTTCTTTCATGGTGTAATGGATACCACATACTTTTTTACCTTTATGGAGTAGGGGGTGGAATGGCCAGTGGAATTAACAGAAAACTAGAACTAATAGCAATTACTATCGATTTTCTTCATTTTCTGTGAGTATGATCCACTTGGCAACATTTACTTCTGTAACATTCAGGGTCTCTCTACTGCTCTTTATCAGACTTCCTTTCACTCCTGACTCAACAGATTTTTAAGTTCTGCTTTCTTTGAAAGCATAGGTTGCTGACAATATTGACAACATGGAAATACAGAAACACCAGGGGAAAAAAGTGGATAGCTTGATTTATGTTCTTAACTCTGTATGGGCTGGAAGACATTTAAAATATATTTTGCTATTTTATGTAAAATGATCTTTTTATAATCATATCCTCTCCTTTAGTTTTTGTAGGTAACTGTGTTGTATTTATATTCATTCCCCAAGAAAGAACTCCATTCTCAAAATTTTGCAGATACCAACCATGGATGCTTGTATTTGATTTTGTTCTGACATAATGCCACCAAGATCTTGGTTAGATGCCTGCCACTCTAGCTGAGTGGACATGCAAGTCTTCTGTTGCACAAATAGGGTAGGTAGACTTTGGGTTTGGTCAGCCAGTGGTGTTTGTACACACCTTGTGAGTTGAGGACTGGCCTGTCAGTCTCCATGCTGGGTGATAGGTCAGGGCAGGTAAGTTCTAGGGCTCTGGTTCTTGGTGTATGTTTGGACAGCCCATAAATGCAAACAAACATACTACTCTACCAGGTAGGTCATGGAAGCCCTGCGTGCAAGTGCCCTGCCTGACATCTGTCATCACTTGTCTAGGATTTTTGTATATGTGACAGGCGCCCCCTAGTGAATAGAGGCACTTAAGTTGGCCTCACTATAAAAAAGAGGCTGGGGAAATACCATCTGAAATGGTTTTAAGAATTTGACACTGTATTAAACAAGCAGAGATGCTGAGATTTTGCAAATGTGAAAGCGAAAGAGGGGAGGGATCTGTTCTCCATAGAAAGTATTCAGGATCTCACAATGCAGAAATAGTAGTCAATTTTCTAGATGAAATTCAAACTAATCTGAACCTTGCCAGACCATCAAAATAGAAGAGTAAATTGTTGATCATTATTCACTCTTATCCACTACAGTATTCTTGCCTGGGAAATCCCATGGACAGAGGAGCCTGGCAGGCTACAGTCCACGGGGTCACACAAGAGTCAGATGGGACTTAGCAACTAAAACAACAATCCACTCTCCAAACTTGACAGGATGTTTTATACATACTGTATAGCTTCTAGAATGGGACAGATACACATAAATTTAGGTTGAGACTTGAGAAACCATAATTTCAATATAAAAACCTTCAGTCTGGTTTTTTGATAAATTACATTTTGCTTGGTTAATTTCCAAAAAAAAAAAGCATTTAATGAAGACTCTGGTTACTTGTGTGATACAATAAATCAGTTACTTTTAGTTATCGCTTCTCTCCTTAAAATGTCTGCCACTTACAGTTCTTTTTATGTTCTGAAAAAATACATTATCATTTTGACATCATCATAAATACTTATTTATAGCACTGGGTTGGGTCTTTGAAAAGGAACCCAAAATAATTCTTATCCTCCAGGATGCTTCCAATATAAAATAAAATCAAAGATCATATAACAGGTCAATTGGCAAACAAATAACTATGACAAAGATAGTATTCAGATTATTTTAATACTGTCAAAGAGCACAAGAAATTAACACTGCACTCAAAGGCCTGTATTTATTGATCCATCAGTGGCCTTTAACTGGAGCATCCTAAATCAACAATTGGTGAAAAGGTTACACAAAAAGTAGGTGACATGCTTAAATATCAAGTAGGTGAAAAGGTTATTGGACTATTCTCAAAGGTCTTATTTGATGTCAGAAGCTAATTATGAACTGTGTGTAGTGTAGTTTTGGTACTTTTTAGAGGTTCACTTTTCAGGGGTAAGATTATCTTGTGGCCTCCTATCTTCTTCTCATCTAAACAATAAATAAATAAACAACTCATCCCTCTTTTGCCTAGAGTGTCTTTTGTCTCCTGAGTAATCATCCTTTCAGATTCACCACAACTCCTTCAGGTCTGAGCAGACTTCTCTAACTGTAAGGCCTCTCTAGGCCCTTTCTTCTCCTAATGACCTCGTTTACTTATTATAACCTCACTTAACAATTACACTGCTTTGATTACTCCCTGAATATTAAAAGACTCTACCGAACAATAAACGTGAGCATTTATTCAAATTATTTAACTTGTTAATGATTAGCTCCCCAAAGTCCATTCTCCATCACCGTAGCTCAGAAGACAAATATCCTTTTACTTATTTAGAAGGATAACTTCAGCATCTCCCTTATAGTGGTGACATCAGTGCAGGCGGAGGTGAAACAAACCAACCAACCAAAAATCAAAAACAAAAACCCAAGGGACACCGAAATGATTGACAAGTACGGACCAAAGCACGTCGCCCATCAGCCTTGCCCACAAGACTCCCATCCTTCACCTGTCCTGTTTTCTAAGATGCATCCCGGGCGGATGCGAGGTCACCTGTGGGCAGGCGGAAGACTTCTCCGCAGCGGCCTAGAGGGAGAGGGAGGCGGAAAAGGGGCTGGGGATGCGGTGGGGCGGGTGACCTGGGCGAAGAGGGCGCGGGGAAGCCGCCGTGCGGGTCTCCCCGAACGCGGCGGCCAGA
>NW_011494934.1:277166-314811 GCF_000754665.1 Bison bison bison
CTTGAGCTCCTTCCAGCGGGTCTCGCCAGGTTTCTCGGATGCAGGCGCTTCGATCGCAGCTGGAGCCTGGCGCAGGCCCGCCCCACCCTGTGGCCGCGCACCTGCCGGGCTCTGACCGTTCTCTCCGGCTCCGGGGTCTGCTGTAACCTTTAGGAACATTCCGTGATGGGGCTCGGGGGAGGCGAGCAGGGCCCGGGGTCGGGGTGGGGGGTCGCTGTCCTTTTGGGCTCCTGGTTGCCTTGACACACCTGCCCGTAATTTTCTTGTATGGCTTGTCCGTCCGCAACATCGTTTGGAAGGAAAAGTCGGAAGCCATTGTTCGGCTCCTTGAACCTGGGAGGGGGTTAGTTTCGGAGGCTTTTTCATCCCCCGGAGGTTCCAAGTGATTGTCTGCGAAGGCTTTGCGCAGTGCAGTGCGGTCAGGGGGAGGGGGGGAAACTAAAACAACCGGGAGAGAAATGGGGAATCTGTAGGATGGGGGGTCTCTACAGCAGCACCTAGAGGTGGTCCCAGAAGCCTGCATGGGTATCATTTTCTTAAATTGACCAACTTTTCTCTTTCGCCGTCGCAGTTTGACAGGGATCCTTAGTTAACTGAGCTAGGCGGCTTTCCTGCCTAAGGGGAGGCAGTTGTTATACTTTACCATTTTTTTTCCTTATTTGCTTCAGTTACTTTTGGGTTTAAAGCGTTTACAAAATTTTGAAATAATAAACGAGGCCAACAGGATTTTAGGAGGGATCTTATGTTTTCTCATTTGCCAGTCCTTTTGCAGTACTGCCCTTCATGCCAACAGTGGAAGAGGTTTACGTGACATGTTACCATCGAGCCCCCCTTCCCTAGAAATGGAAATATATTCCTATAGTTTGGTGTCTGTTGTATAGTTTGGTGTTTGTTGTTAGAGGCAATGGTTGCAGCATGAATTCATGGATATATGTTGTGGGAAAAAACGTATTCTGAAATTATTTCTGTGGGAGACAAAATGATTCCTTGGCATTGCCTCGGTTTTAACTTCAGCAAAGTTCTTTTTCAGAAGATGTTAAGTTTGACAGTGAGAAATAAGCGATTTAATTAGCTGTTGCACTTGAAAATGGTTAAAAAGCAGTTTTTAATGGAGTCATTGATTTTTAAAGTCTCCCTTCTCTATAGTGTCCATTGAGGTTTTGCGGTACCTACAAAAACTGGGAGAGATGGTATCATTTCCTTCATCTCTGTGATTTTGGTTATTTAAACATTGCATCAGGGTTTCCCATTACACAATTGTGCAGAGCTGAACATCACGCTAATTGGTTGGCAGATAATTGCACTTTGCATATTTCAGACTCCAGACATTGTCAAGGTCCTCCAATCTCCATATAGCCAGCCACACCCAGGACTTCTCATGCCTGTCTGTCTGCCCTCCCTCAGAGCTTTCCCACCTTTGGGAAGGCTCAATTTTAGAACCATTGAGAGCAAAAGTAGAATGTACCTTTCTGTGATGGTTAGTTCCTTCCTAATGATGCTGGTTGAAGAAGGAAATGGCAACCCACTCCAGTATTCTTGCCTGGAGAATCCCATGGACGGAGGAGCCTGGAGGGCTACAGTCCACGGGGTCGCAAAGAGTGGGACACGACTGAGCGACTTTACTTACTTACTTACTTAATGATGCTAGTATTAAAAAAAAAAAAAAAGTCACAAATGAAGTGGGAAATTTCGTGCAGTTGCCTCATGTGAAAGCTTTCCTCTGGCCTGTGAAGGGCAAATAAAATAATATAGTATCGTGGACCCAGCCTGAGAAATGAGAGTAGCTACCAGAAAGAAGTGACCTCTCACTAGCAGGTCAGAGGGAAGGTATTTGCCCATGCTCTGGCTATCCACTTACGAAACCTGAGACTGCTTCCTTGCTTTGAGCTACCTAGTGTAGGTAGATGGTATTTCTTAACCAACTTAGAGGCTTAGTGGGATATAGTCTGCTCTGCCTTACTGCTGTGTAAGGAGGACTATTTCAGACTCAGGCACAAGAGCTGGTCTGAACCCCGAGCTGCCCCATTTCTTCTCACCCTGTCGCCACACCCCCGCTTCTACGCTTTCCTGTCTTCGACTGATTCATACGACTGATTCCAAGAGGCCCTCCTTCCTATAATTTCATGAATATCTGGGTGAAGGAGTTTCAAAGTAGAAAAGTAGCTTAGGAGATGAGGCTGAAGAAAAAGTTGATGAATTTGGAAGGAGGGTAAGATAAAAGTGGGCAGTTCTAGATGGTCTTGAGAAATAGTGGCGAGTATGGTGAAAGAATTCAGATCCTCCAAGGAGAGCAAGAGATGAACAAGGCTGCCTGCCCTGGAGCGCTTTCATCCCCACGTGGTAGCTGTGGGCTTCTTGCTTCCTGTTCTGTCAGTTCATTAAACATTTCTCTCCCCCGAGGTGTCTGCCTAAGTGTAAAGTTAGTGTCAAGGTTTCTGCCTAACTCTGTTTACTTTGGGCAGTCTAATAGGAATAGTTACACACTTGGGGAGTACGTTTGATGATTCCAAAGATTTTTGCCCTAGGGCAATGTCTGGAAAAATTTAAATTTTTTGCTGTTATATTAAATGACGGTATTTAATAACACATGTCCAAAGCAATGCATAAAAACCGGGCTTTTCAAAGACACATCTAGCAAATGCAGAATATGTCCCGCAGTGTATGAACATTCAAAATGTTATTTTTACCATGTAATTAATAGTGTTTACCTTGGAATTGAAACTGTGAAAGAGCTGTACTCTTAGAAAACCTGCAAAAATAATTTTTCTCTATTTTTAGATATTTTGAACAAGTAAGTGAGTCTTAGTTTATAATATAAAGGAAAGTATAGACTGATACAGGACTTTTTTAATACCAGTTGGTGGCATGAGAGTAGGTACTCTGATGTCATTGTGGTGTTTTCCTTTTGTTCTTTCATTTTATGAGTACATTAAAATCATTGGACTGGGATCCTAGGCTCAAAGTGTATATCTACTCAAGAAAAATTGTAGGTACGATTTCAAAACTGATGAGTCAATATCCCCGACTTACAAATACCCTAATTGTCTATATTTTCCATTGCATTTATTATTTTAGTAATTATTTATTAGTAGTATTTTGTGTTAGTAGCATTTGTGTTAATGCTACTTATTAGTAGCATTAACAAAGAAACATCTTAGGAAGTTAATAACCAGCATGTCCACTCTAAGGCCAGTTGCCTCTGGAGATACCATGTTTCTTTTTGACCATGTGTTTGTAAACAGCCATTGTTCATGGAATATGTTTGCACATTGCATGTGTGCTGGGCAGGGCACTGCTCTATGTTCACTAATATAGCAGACTATAGTTGGGTGAAAAATGAGTTGTCTACTTGGGAGTTGTGATCAAAGTAGGTAGATGAGTAGGACTTGAGATCAGAATGTGAAAGGCCAGTCTATCTGACCTTCCCCTCACTTTGGAGGGTCAGATGGGAGAAGTGTGGTCCAAAAGGGTGGAGGCCTCTTGTGGGGTGATGATAAAATCTGGAAGCGAGGCTTGTATAAACTTTCCTTCTTATCTCATCACTTGCCATGTGCTGGCACTGTTCTGGGCTCTGGGATAGAATGAGGACAAGTGGTCACCATCCCAGGCAGCTTGAGAAGTCTGGATGACACCCATTCCAACTTCCTTGCTGTCATGGTCTCAAAGCAGTGTGGTCAGAGTCAGGGTCAGGCCTTGCTGGAGCCTGGGGAAGGTCAGGAAACTCCTCTACTCTCCGTGTCTCCACTTCCACTTGCCTGGCAGTCTTGAGTTGTGAGAGGAGTGTATGGCTCTGTCTTTAGAGTATTTAAGCTGTTTCACCATGTGAAATTGATGTGGATGCTGTTGGAGAGTGTTTATTAGGTTGACTAAAAATGGATGTCAAAACTAAAAGTCCATGGAAACTAGGAATGAGTTTAAGGGCCAGTGAGTCAGACAGGTGTGCTGAAACTTGAGGGCTCACGGAAGGGGGTGTTTAACTCAGCTCAGATAGGCAGGGGTCTGTTCCACAGTTTCCTGGGCCCCAGAGACGCATGGGTCTTAAAACAGGTTATTCAGTTACACTGGGGCTTCCCAGGTGGCATTACTGGTAAAGTATCCACCTGCCAATGCAGGAGAAGCAAGAGACAACAAGGGTTCAATCTCTGGGTCAAGAAGATCCCCTGGAGTAGGAAATGGTGCCCCACTCCAGTACTCTTGCCTGGAAAATTCCATGGGCAGAGGAGCCTGGTGGGCTACAGTCCATGGGACCACAAAGAGTTGGGCACTATTGAGCATAGCACAGCATTATTGCATTGATCTTGTTATTTGTCACAGCTAATGTATAGTTGTTTTTTTTTTAATTCACGTCATTATCTAAAATAGGTTTTCTGTTTGGACTAGTGTGGGAACTCATCATTTTCAGTGTTTCTTTGAGAAAAGACATTCTAAGTTCTGGACAGTGAAAGACAAATACATGTTCATCTTCTAACATGGTGTCTCCCTTAGGCCATGTTTTCAACGAAGTCCTCCTCTTACCTTTTTTCACAGCCTCCCTGCAGCCTCCAGGAAGTCCATGCTGCTGTAGGGTTTTGTCTGTTTGTTTGTTTGGTCCTCGACTCTAATGTCTGATACTCTCGTCCATTCCGCCAAAGTATCCAATCACAGATGGAATGCCAGGAGGCGAGAACAATGCAGGCTCTAAAACTGGAATCGGGACACAGTTTTACACAGTTAGATTCTTTGGCTTTGGGAAACAAGGTTTTAAGAATTACATAGATAATTATATCAGTGAGTGCTTTTGTGATCTTAAGAGCCACAAGAAGTTGGTCATCCTTTTAAAATTCAGTGTTTTGTTTTTTTCCTAAGTCCTGTGATAATGTCATTAGTGAATGATTTAATGTTAACCAAAGTATTATCTTTGAATTATTGAGTCACTTATTATTTCGAATTAGACGTCTGTGGTCACATAGAGAAGATTCGGGTAGCAGAATCTGTCTTTTCTCACGTTGAGATGGCTCTTATTTCTTTTTCCTTATTAGGACATTTTTTCCTGTTCAATTAAGGTGCCATTGTTTCATTTTCCCTTAGGATGAGAATGTATTACAATATATATGTTACAAAATCATATGGATCTTGACTTTTAGAGAAGAGAGGGGAGGAAGAAATACTTAGCCTCTCAAAACCCAGTTTCCGGCTCTCCTGTCTACGCTGGTCCCTGTCCACAGGCCTGCAGCTCGAGCCAACCTGGAAGACTCACGCTTGAGTAAAACAGGTGAACTTGATGTCGGCTGTCACACTGCCCTTGCCTTTCCTGCCCTTTTCCCTGGTTCCCTTCCCACATGCCCTTCACCAGGCCCCGGCTCAGGCTCCCTCCCACGTGGAGCCTTTCTCAGCCCTGGTACCCAGCGCAGCTCGTCACCCCATCTGACCCCATTACCCTGAGCGATCGCTCATGTACCTCCTTGTGCAGTTTCTTCTGAGACTCTGTTTTCTTGCACTGTTTTAACCTTCATTATTACTTATCTTTTCCCTTCTTTGTACTTTTCTCCCCAACACTGGGGAGTGCCCGTACATCTGTTGACTTGACATGACTCCCTTAATCTAGCTTGATTTCAGATAGTGAAATTTCAGATACATTCTGATTGATAAATATTAGTAAGGCTTGGGATTACACTAAATTATGGAGAGTTTAAGGGGTTACAGTAAATTATGGAGAGTTTAAGAATGATCTTTATCATAAGTTAGTCTTAAATCAATCAGTGTTGACTTGATTTAATGAAGGAATCAAACCATAAAATCACTTAGTAGCACAGAATATTGTCAAGAGATGTAGAACCAGATGCCGTTCTTCCTCTCTCTTCATCATCTGCACGTAAGCACTGTGGTGTGTGTGCAAGTGAGGCGTCCATGTGGTGTAGGAGATGGAGAGGACCCTGGACTGGGGTTTAGACTTTAGGCTTTAGTCCTGGACGTGCCACTAATTACCAGTGAGTGTGTATAGTGGGCACTCTGCTTTTCCAAGTCAACTTTTTTCATCTGCAAATTGAGTTGAATTAGGTAATCTCTGCGGAGAAGGCAATGGCACCCTACTCCAGTACTCTTGCCTGGAAAATCCCATGGACTGAGGAACCTGGTAGGCTGCAGTCCATGGGTCGCTAAGAGTCGGACATGACTGAGTGACTTCACTTTCACTTTTCACTTTCGTGCATTGGAGAAAGAACTGGCAACCCACTCCAGGGTTCTTGCCTGGAGAATCCCAGGGACGGCGGAGCCTGGTGGGCTGCCATCTATGGGGTCACACAGAGTCGGACACGACTGAAGCGACTTAGCAGGAGCAGCAGCAGGTAATCTCTGAGGTCTCTCCTGGCTCTTAAATTCTAAATATAGGTGCAGCTTTTAAACATTCTTTACATAGATAAAGCAATTTCAAATAAACATATACTGATAAGTAATTGAAAACCTGACTCCAGGCAACAATTCCAGTCTTCACCAGTAAAACTGTTATTAGTGCTGTGTAAGGAGAAGGCAGTGGCACCCCACTCCAGTACTCTTGCCTGGAAAATCCCATGGATGAAGGAGCCTGGTGGGCTGCAGTCCATAGGGTCGCTAAGAGTCGGGACACAACTGAGCGACTTCACTTGCACTTTTCACTTCCATGCATTGGAGAAGGAAATGGCAACCCACTCCAGTGTTCTTTCCTAGAGAATCCCAGGGATGGGGGAGCCTGGTGGGCTGCCGTCTTTGGGGTCACACAGAGTCCGACACGACTGAAGCGACTTAGCAGCAGTGCTGTGTAAATATTAAAAATAACAGGTTCATGTTTAGTCCTTTTCACTTTCTCTTATTTGCGCCATAAGGGATAGGTGAAGGAATAAAAAACGCAGAGATACAGATATTTAAGCCCCTGTTTTTTTGATGTAGTACTGTGTTTGTTGCTGTAATACTCTGATGATCTAGGTATTTCTCAAACAACCCAGAGTTAACTATTTTGTCAAAAATAATAGCAGTAACATTAAAGAGTAATTTTATTATTCTGAGGATGGCTTTTTACATGGTTTTGGAGAAGTTACTCATGATTTGAGGGGGCTCATATTTCTGCTTGTACAATGAGAAGATTTGAAACTACATGTCCCCTTCAGGCCTTTTTATTGAATTCTCAGAATAGCTCCTAAAGCAATGGCTTAGATAGTCTAAACTTAATTTTACTTCATACTTTTTTTCTATAGAACATGCAAATTTTATCATACCTTATTAGAAAAGATTTTCAGTTTTAAGTACTCTTTGAGCATTTCTAGCAAATTTGGAAGTATGGCTTAAATTTTTTGTAAAATTGCTACTAATATGTAGGTTTTAGCATACAGGGAAAACAAAAGAAATTAAATGGTTTTGCTGTGTGTTCCTTAACTTTGGTTAGGCACTTTGGTATTAAAGCATCTTACTTTTGTCATTTATTCTTCTCCATGGAATATTGTAATTCTTTAAAAAAAACTCAGTATAATACTTTATTTGTATTTAATTAGAATTTGAAAGTCAAATGCATTAATCCACTGAGGAATCAGTTTCTCGTTGTTAGGTGTGATCACATCAAGGCATTTGTGATTTTTGAACTGATTATTTGAAGGAGTAAGCTTCTCTTTTTTCATTTTGTTTATCAGATGAAAACTTAGGCACAGACATGTATTGTTAAAGAATTTCATGTATATTTGTTTACCCATATTCAGAGCAGCTCTGTTAATAATGGCTGAGAGTGGGAGCAACCCAAATATCCACTGATGGGTGAGTAGATAAACTGTGATACATGCATACAGTGGAATATTATTCAGCCTTAAAAAGAAAGGAAATTCTGACACAAGACACAGCATGGCTGAACCGTTTGGGCGTTATACTAAGTAACAGAAGCTAGTCCGGAAGAACCAAATACTGGTGATTATGAAGTCCCTAAAATAGTTATATTCATAGAAAAAGAAAGTAGAGTGGTGGTTGCCAGGGGTTGGGAAGGTGCTGGGGAGACAGGGACTTGTTTAATGGATATAGAGTTTCAGTTTCACAAGATGAGAAAGTTCTGGAGGCTGGTTGCACAACATTGTGAATACATGTAACACTAATGACGTGTACACTAATGAAATGTATACTTTAGAAACGGTTGAGATAGTAAAGTTTATGTATTTTTACTACAATTTTAAAAAGATTTTCATGTGTTGTAAAATTAATATAGCATCTCTAGAAATGATCTTTCTTTGGTGTTCATTGCCAAAACACTAAAACTGTTTTTATTTTTTGTTTGTTTATCATAAAATGTCTCTCTTTGTAGAGTATTCATGCTGCTGCTGCTGCTAAGTTGCTTCAGTCGTGTCCGACCCTGTGTGACCCCACAGACAGCAGCCCACCAGGCTCCCCCGTCCCTGGGATTCTCCAGGCAAGAACACTGGAGTGGGTTGCCATTTCCTTCTCCAGTGCATGAAAGTGAAAAGTGCAAGTGAAGTCGCTGAGTCATGTCTGACTCCTAGCGACCCCATGGACTGCAGCCCACCAGGCTCCTCCGTCCATGGGATTTTCCAGGCAAGAGTCCTGGAGTGGGGTGCCATTGCCTTCTCCGTACTGTTGCTTTTTTAAAAAAGTACCCAAATGGTACTAGAAGGCTTCCCAGGTGGCAGTAGTGGTAAAGAACCCACCTGCCAATGCAGAAGATGTAAGAGATGTGAGTTTGACCCCTGGGTCGGGAAGGTACCCTGGAGAAGGGAATGGCAACCCACTATGGTATTCTTGCCTGGAGAATCCCATGGGCAGAAGAGCCTGGTGGGCTACAGTCCATGGGGTTGCAAAGAGTCAAACATAACTGAAGCGACTTAGCGCACATGCATGCAAATGGCTAGAAAGTAGCAAATGACAGGGACTACAGCCTTGGCTTTGTATTTTGCTTTACAGGATTACCGAGAACTTCACAACTCTGGGGTTTAGGCCTGGCCGGCAGTGATATTTTCCATGTTTAGAAGTTAAACAACTTGCACGTGACAGTGTAGTGGAAACGAATCGAAAGAGGTTGTTTCATCTCTTAGCCCAGTGCCCTTGTTTCCCATTGTGCTCACCCAGCAAGAAGGCAAAGTCCTCAGACGTGTACCTTCTCTTATTTTACCTTACCTTACACTGCTTTCTCATGGACATAGTATCACTATATAGAATACTAAATCTGAACAGAGTCATAATACCACTAGAGGTAATCTAAAGAAAAGCATCTGAAATGCTTAATGGTGCTGTAAGGGCTGTTGTATGAAATTAAACTAAAGTATTATATATGCACACACACACACACATATATATGTATATATATTTGTTGTTTAGTTGCTAAATTGTGTCCGACTCTTTTGTGACTGCATAGAATGGGGAAACAGTGGAAACAGTGACTGACTTTATTTTTCTGGGCTCCAGCCATGAAATTAAAAGACGCTTACTCCTTGGAAGGAAAGTTGTGACCAACCTAGACAACATATTAAAAAGCAGAGACATTACTTTGCCAACAAAGGTCCATCTAGTCAAGGCTATGGTTTTTCCAGTAGTCGTGTATGGATGTGAGAGTTGGACTGTAAAGAAAGCTGAGCACCGAAGAATTGATGCTTTTGAACTGTGGTGTTGGAGAAGACTCTTGAGAGTCCTTTGGACTGCAAGGAGATCCAGCCAGTCTATCCTAAAGGAGATCAGTTGTTCACTGGAAGGACTGATGTTGAAGCTGAAACTCCACTACTTTGGCCACCTGATGCAAAGAGCTGACTCATTTGAAAAGACCCTGATGCTGGAAAAGATTGAGGGCAGGAGGAGAAGGGGACGACAGAGGATGAGATGGTTGTATGGCATCACGGACTCAATGGACATGGGTTTGGGTGGACTCCAGGAGTTGGTGATGGACAGGAAGGCCTGGCGTGCTGTGGTTCATGGGGTCGCAAAGAGTCAGACATGACTGAGCGACTGAACTGAACTGAGACTGTAGCCCGCCAGGCTCTTCTGTCTATGGGATTTCCCGGGCAAGAATACTGGAGTGGGTTGCCATTCATTTCCTTCTCCAGGGGACCTTCCTGACCCAGAAATTGAACCCGTGTCTCCTGCATTACAGGTGGATTCTTTACTACTGTGCCACCTGGGAAGTCCATATACCATATATATGAATATATATATATATATATATAAAATATAAAAAAGTGGTAGTGGTATTTAGCCTGAGAAGGTAAAGGTGACTCCATATTATGGACTCGCCTAGGACCTTAAAAAAAGTATATTCAAAGTGAATTATGAAAGTGTTTGCCAAACTTCATAATACAAGTACTAAAAACTTCTTAATTAGTTAATTAGTGAAGAGGAATTCAGGATCCATTATGGATATTCAGCAAATAGAACAGTTAGCAAGAGAAGATCTTAACCAAAGTTTCCATTAAAACACACCTCATACTCCAGTAGTATCTCAGTGTTTTTTTACTTTTAGTTTTTTTAAAGCCACACTGATAGCACTAAGGGTGGTATTTGGACTTTGAACTCTCAGATTAGCACATGTTTTACAACTGCTTTTTCTGAGAAGCCCAGCAAAGTGTGAAAATGGGGTGAGAAGATTACTTGCCTGCATTCTGTCTTGGCTTCCTGTATACATAACATTATTCTTCTATATCAAATATACATTATGTTTAAGTCCATTTCTTCATCATCAGATCAGATCAGATCAGTCGTGTCCGACTCTTTGCAACCCCATGAATCGCAGCACACCAGGCCTCCCTGTCCAACACCAACTCCCGGAGTTCACTCAGACTCACGTCCATCGAGTCAGTGATGCCATCCAGCCATCTCATCCTCTGTTGTCCCCTTCTCCTGCCCCCAATCCCTCCCAGCATCAGAGTCTTTTCCAATGAGTCAACTCTTCGCATGAGGTGGTCAAAGTAATGGAGTTTCAGCTTTAGCATCATTCCTTCCAAAGAAATCCCAGGGCTGATCTCCTTCAGAATGGACTGGTTGAATCTCCTTGCAGTCCAAAGGACTCTCAAGAGTCTTCTCCAACACCACAGTTCAAAAGCATCAATTCTTTGGTGCTCAGCCTTCTTCACAGTCCAACTCTCACATCCATACATGACCACAGGAAAAACCATACCCTTGACTAGACGGACCTTTGTTGGCAAAGTAATGTCTCTGCTTTTGAATATGCTATCTAGCTTATAACTTTTATATCTAGTCATAACTTTCCTTCCAAGGAGTAAGTGTCTTTTAATTTCATGGCTGCAGTCACCATCTGTAGTGATTTTGGAGCCCAGAAAAATAAAGTCTGACACTGTTTCCACTGTTTCCCCATCTATTTCCCATGAAGTGATGGGACCGGATGCCATGATCTTCGTTTTCTGAATGTTGAGCTTTAAGCCAACTTTTTCACTCTCCACCTTCACTTTCATCAAGAGGCTTTTTAGTTCCTCTTCACTTTCTGCCATAAGGGTGGTGTCATCTGCATATCTGAGGTTATTGATATTTCTCATAGAGTTGTTAAATAATGCCTACTGTGAACATTAACATAGGTGTATAAAATGGAAATTACAGCATTTTATAGTCCATAATGATCCTATACTAGAAGCTCAGTAAATAGCAGTGAGTTTCAACATATGAAGATGGTATCTAAATTCATGGTTAAAAAGTATATATTATACATACGCATATACATCTGCCTCTCCTTGTGACCTATGACTGCCCTAAATCTCCCCCACTGGCTTTTATGAATATGTAATTTTTTAAACCATGAATATAGATATAGTCTGCACATGGTAGAACTCACTACTGTTTATTGAACTTCTATTATAGGACTTATGAATTATAGAAGGCTATGATATGAATTTTATATACTTTGTATTATTTAATGTTTCTTCGTGTCCTTAGAAGAGGACTTCCCTGGTGGCTCAGTGGTAAAGAATCTGCCTGCAATGCAGGAGACTTGGGTTTGATCCCTGGGTTAGGAAGATACCCTGGAGAGGGAAGGGGCAACCCACTCTAGTATTCTTGCCTGAGAAATCCCATGGACAGAGGAGCCTGGTGGGCTGCTGTCCGTGGGATTGCAAGAGTCGGACACAATTTAGTGACTTAACCACCACCATGATGAAGAGATAGACTTAAAACTGTACAACTAGAAAGTAACAGAGCTGGGATGGAATTGAGATCTTTTACCTCCGTCTTTCATTGGTGACCTTTGCATAAAGCAACACAGCCTCCTTACTCGTCCTACAAATACTGTTTTACTGTCCAGTCATCATGGTGAACATTTATTGAATATTTATTATGGGCAAAGCTCTCTGACCAGTGCTTTGTATGTGTCACATTTAATCCTTATACTCCTTTGGGTTTAGTATGTAACTATCCCCATTTTATTTATTTATTTTTTTTCAGTTAAATTTTTTTTTTAATTATTTTTTTATTGGAGCTTCCCAGGCAGGTTCGATCCTGAAATGACTACCCACTTCAGAATTCTTGCCTGAGAAGTCCTATGGACAGAGAAGCCTGGCAGGCTATAGTCCATGGGGTCGCAAAAAGTTGGACATGACTTCACGATTAAACAACAGCATGTGTGGGTGCTCAATTGCTCAGTTGTGTCCGACTCCTTGTGGCCCATGGACTGTAATCCACCAGACTCCTCTGTCCATGGGACTCTCCAGGCCAAGAATTGCTCAGTCGTGTCTGACTCCTTGTGGCCCATGGACTGTAATCCACCAGACTCCTCTGTCCATGGGACTCTCCAGGCCAAGAATACTGGAGGGGGTTGCCATTTTTTTCTTCCAGGGGATCTTCCTGACCCAGGGATCGAACCCATGTCTCTTGCATCTCCTGTATTGGCAGGTAGATTATTTACCACTAAGCCACCTGGGAAGCCCAAGCAACAGCAACAGCAATGTTTATTGGAGTATAGCTGCTTTACAATCTTGTTTCTACTATCCCCATTTTCTAAGCAGATAGACCAACCTTCCAGATAATATCCATTTAGGACCAACCCTCCCAAATTAAGCCTTCGTGTAAATGATCTGCACCTCGTATCACACATTGACTCACTCACCTTGTCTGCATTACTGCCTTTTCTCCTTGAAGCTTCTGAGTCCGTCCCTATTTTAGCTGCTCTTTATGAGAAATTTTATAATTTCTCTCGCTTTTCACCTTTTTTGTGTTCTCTGTACAGATATACTTGGAACCAGAATTCTTTTTTCTCTGTGTTAACTCCTCTCTTCATTCTTGCAGGCTCTTGGGTGACTAGTATACAGCTGAGTTCATAAAACTCTATGCTGGCCATTGAACCCCTCAAAGCCTTGCTGGTGATGACCTCCACTCCCTCCAGTCTGCCCATCACACTCTAACCTCTTAGTCTTTTCTAGCTCAGCCTCCGAATTCTTCAGGAGCTGCCCTTTCCTTCAGTTAATCCAGGCAGTCTTCCAAACTAAAAGCAGCATCCTCTGCCCTGAGCCCAGAGTGGGTTAAGCAGACAGACATTCCCCCTGGTCATCACCCTGACTCACCCCCTGGTCCTCCACTATCTTCAGAATGTTTGATTTCTAGAGTAAATCTCAGCTGGTGACCTGTCCACTTGTATCCAGACCTTTCTTCTCTGCTTCTGCCTATTTCATCTCTCTGATACCCCAAATCTTCCTTGGCTTGAAGAATATATTAAGCATCAGATTTTAGACTGGTACCCAGAAGAGGTGGTATTTAGTTTATCCTTGTCACAGAGATAAGATCTTTCTCAAACTCTTCTTGACAACAGTTATCTACATTTGCTCATTAAAAAATTTCTTTTAGCAAGTTTTTGCAAGTGTTGTTGTAGAGATACATCAAGGAACAAGGGCTGTAGCCCTGGCCCTCATGATACTTATAATGATTGGAGGAAGACATTGACTACATTCTTCAGAAAAATAGCAGTTTCTCTTTGGGATGCTTCAGTGTACAGTATACCATGAAGTCACTGTTATTTTGTATAGTCTTTAGAGGCGAATGGATTTATAACAATATCACCTGAAGATTAGTGATTAGCTTCCAGGTGTTAAAAACATGGAGTTGATTTGCAGTTGTTGGTTCTAATTTATTAAGGAGGGGTGAATAGTTACAGAGAACAATGTGTAGTACATACTTCTTGATGTCTTGATGTCTTGACTATACTCCAGAAGCTACTCAGTGTCTCTAGTTGGTTGCTGGACTTGAGTTTTTCTTTTGTCTGTGGGAGGTTAAGGGCTTCCCTGGTGGCTCAGATGGTAAAGAATACACTTAAAATGCAGGAGACCCAGTTCGATACCTGAGTCGGGAAGATCCCCAGGAGAAGGGAATGACCATCCACTCCAGGATTCTTGCCTGGAGAATTCCATGGACAGAGCAGCCTGGCGGGCTACTGTCCATGGGGTCACAAAGAGTCGGACACAACTAAGCGACTAAGCACTATGGGAGGTTAAATAGAGGTAGACGTTGTTAGAAAACAAAACTAGCTGATTTATTCAGGGAGGCTCTAGGAACAAACAAATCAAAATTACATGACTTGATTATGTATTATATAAAGTAGGCCTACACTTCTGAATAGACTAAAGCAGTTCTTAGACTTTAATGTGTTAATCACCTAGAAAACTAATTAAAGCACAGCTCTGGCTTAGTAAGTCTTGAGTGAGGCCTGAAGAATCTGCATTTCAAGTAAGTTCCCAAGATGTGCTTTTCTGCTAGTGCAGAGACCACACTTTCTTTTCTTTTTAAATTATGTATGTATTTTTGGCTGCGCTGGGTCTCCACTGCTGCGAGCAGGGGCTCCTCGCTAGTTCCAGCGTGTGGGCTTCTTGTTTCCGTGGCTTCTCTTGTTGTGGAGCTTGGGCTCTAGGGCTCGTGGGCTCGGTAGTTGCAGTTTGAGGGCCCTAGAGCTCGGGCTCAGTAGATGGGATGCTTGGACCTAGTGGTCCCTCGGCATGTGCGATCTTCCCAGACCAGGAATGAACCCGTGTCCCCTGCACCAGGTGGATTCTTAACCACCGGACCACCAGGAAAGCCTGGGACCGCACTTCAAATAGCACAAGGATGGAGTTTTAATGTTTTTGATAATCTACTATGTACTACCTACTAGAGCTTCCCTGGTAGCTTGGACGAAAGAATCTGCCTGCAGTGCAACAGTTCGCTCCCTGGGTTGGGAAGATTCGCCTTGGAGAAGGGAATGGCTACCCACTCCAGTATTCTTGTCTGGAGAATCCCCGAGGAGCTTGGTGGAGTACAGTCCATGGGGTTGCAGAGAGTCAGACACGACTGAGAGACTGACACCACAATCACTATGTACTATGATAGAAAAACAAGAATTTAAAAATATTTTAAAATTTTAAAATTTTTTTAAGAATTTTAAAATAATGTTATTAAAATTTATTTAAGAGAACCACAGCAATGGCATGGATTTATATAGAATACTTGTTTTTTTTCCCACTCCAACAGAGACTTTGTATTTTTTTTAGAATGATATTGATCAAGGACTCTTGCTCATTTTGTAGGAATCAAAAGGGCAGTTTAGAAATATCTTGAATGTTAGGAATCTGTATAGTTATAAAATTGAGTCACTTTGCTGTACAGCAGAGATTGGCACAACAGTGCACATCAGCTGCGTGTGTGCTCAGTCACTCAGCCGTGGCAGATTCTTTGTGACCTCATGGACTGTAGCCTACCAGACTCCTCTGTCCGTGGGATTCTCCAGGCAAGAGTACTGGCGCGGGTCCCCATGTCCTTCTCCAGAGGATCTTCCCGACCCAGGGATTGAACATGCGTCTCCTGGGTCTTCTGCACTGGCAGGTGGTTCTTTACCACTGAGCCACCTGGGGAGCCCTGTGAATCAACTACACTTCAATAAAAATAAAATGTCTTGACTGTCGATTCTCACAGTAGCCGTAATAATAGTAGCTGTTTTCTAGATACTTTGTGGCCTTCAGTGTGCTTGGGCTCAACCATTTGTGGGTGCAGCCACCGTGGGAACCTCTGTGGTTTTAGAGATCACGTCCCTGCCCTGTCTGGCATGGGACACAGTTAAGCAGACAGTGCCGGGACAGGGTCATGGCATGCTAGAGGCAGTCACAGCGTGCTCTAAAAGTTTCAGAAGAAATTCATGTTTAGTGAATTTTGAGTGCAAAAAGGGTTCGTGTTGGAGTGGCTTCCTACAGAGGGTTTTCAGTTTGAACCTCAAAGCAACTCTGTGATTTGGGTAATCTAGTGGC
Source organism: Bison bison bison (assembly GCF_000754665.1). Classification (NCBI taxonomy): domain Eukaryota; kingdom Metazoa; phylum Chordata; class Mammalia; order Artiodactyla; family Bovidae; genus Bison; species Bison bison. The sequence continues at coordinate 293,363 of NW_011494934.1, forward strand.
GCTAGTGGTAAAGAATCCACCTGCCAATCCAAGAGGTGTGGGTTCGATCCCTGGGTCAGGAAGATCCCCTGGAGTAGGAAGTGGCAACCCACTCCAATATTCTTGCCTGGAGAGTTCCATGGGCAGAGGAGCCTGGCGGGCTACAGTCCATGGCCTGGCAAAGAATCAGACGCGACTGAGTAACTGAGCACACACACATTATCACCCGCATTTTACATAGGAGAAAACTGTGGCCCAAGAGTTTCAAGTTCAAAGTCATGGGGCTGGAAAATGACCGATAGAGCTGGAATCCAGCTGTTGTCAGTTCAGGTCCTGCCCTCTGTCCCTGGGTGCCATATTCTCTCTGCTTTGTGTAACTCTCCAAGTCATCACCCAACTAAGATTATTCCCTCCTGTAACCATGTGCCCTTCCTTGTCAATTCTGGGAATTTGGATCTTCTAAAATTTTAAATTTTTACTAATTTTTCTTTTGATGGCCACTGAACCACCTGGGAAGCCCTGTAAATCAACTGTCAGCTTAGACTACTTGCAGAAGAAAGTTCCTTCTAACTGGTAGAAATCCCAAGTTCTTAAAAGCTTTAGAAGAAATAAGCCTTCAAAGAAAGAAGAGGCCTGTAGAGCTTTTTAAGAAAATTGTTTTACTATACATAGTTTGTTGTTAGAATTAATTACAGTTGTTTGTATACAAGTAGAAGTTTCCAAGGACTTGGGTTACTTCAAAACTATTGGACTAAAAATATTTTATTATTTATTAAAATCTGGCTTACATTTTCTTAAAAGGATGCTTTTGTTTTTTTAAAAAAACTTTTTTCAAATAATTAAAAATTTAGAGTTAGACTTGTTATGCATTTGCTTTCCTGAATAAATTATTAAATGTGCTATATTCTCAGCATATATAATATAACATATTATATATGCTGAGAATATAGCACATTTTATAATTTGTTATATATGCTGAGAATATGTTATAAAATATATATGCTGAGCATATGTTATAAAATATTCTGTCTTCTCACTTTATAGTCTTCTGCTAAGATTAATTGCTGATGGTGATTTTTCTTTAATCTGGTTTAACTCTTGGGAGAGAGGAGGATTTAGTGGTTTGATTATTGTCAATAGTAAAGACAGTGCTGACATGTACTGAGCTCTTATTCTCTGTCAGACAGTGTACGTCGTGTCTTATTCCTCCCAGCAACCCTAACATCACCTATAAAGTCAGAGAGACTGGGTAGCTTGCTGGGGCTTATTCAGCTGGTGAATGAGAATGCTGGTGTCATAAGGCTGCTAGTCTGACTTGAGAGTTCATATTCAGAGCCTAGAGAACGCCTCTAGGTTGGGAAGAAAAGGCCTAGAAGACCTAGAGGGCTTGGCTCTTAGCCAGAGGGGCTCAGATGATCCCTGACATAGGACCCACCTGCCAGGTGATCCCTAACACATGACCCACCTGTGTGGAGATGCAGAGGGAACGGTGCAACAGAAGGAAGGGCCTGTGGCGTCCACATGTGCTGAGAACGTACCCATTTAACTATCACCCATCAACCTTGTGAGACAGTTATTTTTTCTCATTAAAAAGAGTTGGAAAGAACAGTTGATCCTGCATCCATAGAGTCTGTTGCCCATCCCCTCTCTTGGTCCTCACGTCTTTTTCTATTTTCTCTTCCTTCCTCTCTGGTTGCTTCGCAGCCATTGATCCCACTCTTCCCTTAGGTGTTCCCCAGGGTTCAGCCTTCGTTCGTTTTAGTCTTTCATTCTGTGTGTTCTTTCCCTTGTGACCTGAAATCCTGGAGGGGTTCTCACTGCCAGTGACTCCTCTCTGTTTCTGCTGCCCTGGCAGTCATCTGCAGCTCCAGACCCTGCTGGATACCTCCTGCTGGGTGTCCCACGAGTGCTTCAGACAGAAGAGGTTTAGAAAGCACCTGATTACCTCCTGCTTCTCTTCCTTTATTCTCTGTCCCAGATCCACAACTTCACCGTATGTGCCACCAACCGGGCCAGAAATTTGGGAGTAACCCCAAGCTTTTCTTTCACTCTCACTTCTCACATCCATATCAGCCACCAAGCCTGTAGATTTTGCTCTTGTGACTTTCACATCTGCCTATCTTTTCCATTGGCAGTGCAGCCCTTGAATCCAGGTTACACTCATTTCTTGCACAGTGTAGTGGTCTCCAAGGCCGGCTGCCCCGCCCATCAGCATCAGCAGGGGAATTTGAAGGTTGTAGTACTGAGCCCTACCCACAGAGATGTTGATTCAGTAGATCTGGGGTGGAAACTAGGAATCTACATTTTTAATGAGCAGATGGTTCTTCTGTGGGTAACAGACAGATACTTGAAAACCACTGACCCAGCTGGTTTTCCTGCCTTTCCCTTTCAGTCCATCCCCTGCTGCCTCCATCAGCATCTGCTGAAAGCCACATGTGGTCTCCAGTTTCTAACCAAGGAAGCATCTCTCTGTTATCTACAGGATAAGTTCCAGCCTCTTCAGCAGAGTTTGTGAGACTCTCCCAGGTCTGATCTGACCTGTAAATCTCTAGTCATTTCCTGTCATCTTTCCTTGTATATATCCTCTACCTCGGGCTTCCCTTGTGTGTCTCAGCTGGTAAAGAATCCGCCTGCAATGTGGGAGACCTGGGTTTGATCCCTGAGTTGGGAAGATCCCCTGGAGAAGGGAAAGGCTATCCACTCCAGTATTCTGGCCCAGAGAATTCCATGGACTACTTGTATAGTCCATGGGGCCGCAAAGAGTCGGACACGACTGAGCGACTTTCACTTTCACTTCACATCCTCTACCTCAGGCCTGCTTAGATTCCAGAGTACATGTTTTATTTCTTGATTTGTGGCTCCTTATACATACGGTTCTCTCTGCAGGAAAGCCTTCCGCCTTTCCTATCTCCTTGCCAAGTTTCTCCTCTTTTCTTCAAGGAGTGGTTTGGGTGTCAGCTCCGGAAGCTGCCCTTGTCACCTCTCTCCTGTCCCCAGACTGGCCTCTGATGTTGCTCTCAGAATCCTGCAAAGCAATTGATTTGTCATGTCTGTCTCCTCTAATAGATGATGAGTTTTGAGAGGTAAAGGACAAAATGACCTGTCCCCAATCAGTGAGCTCAGAAGGGATGAAGGGCTGTTCTATTTACTATGCTGGGTGATTTTTAAGATGTAAGTCAGGTTAAGAATAAGCAAAACTGTTGGTGGGGAAGGTATTCAAGGGAAGCCCCACTTCAGATGGACCATATTTTTGGTACCATTAAAAAAATAAAGGTGTAATTTACACATAATAAAGTGAACTCTTTTCTAGTGAACAGCTTGTGAGTTCTCTTGAACACATAGTTGTTAACCATTACATGGCCTTTTAATATAGATAAAATTGTATGATTATTGACCAAACTAGTGTTTGTCAACCAGTCTCACTTGGCATGAGCTTTGTGAAACAGTCAGAGTGTTTTAGATGAAAACAGTTTCTTGAGAAAGAAGTTAACCCTTAAGGGTCTGGAAGGTTAAAATATGTCTTGGTAATTTTTATTTTTGAAATAAAGTTCCTTGCTCCAAAACTTGATTTGCAGTAACATTTAATTTTAGATGTGCTTAACTTTCATTTAAAATTAATTTAATTATTCACAACTTAAATAAAGGAAACTCATTTCCAAAGGAGATAGCTTTTCTACTTATAGAAAGAGAGACCTCATGGTTAGAAATTTCTGAATTTATAGGCATAATTTATTTTGCCAAAGCCCTTCTCATGGGTTCTCTGGAAATAGAGAAGAAATCTGGTGCCTCTTTAGGTCTCTCAGTATTTGATGAGGCCTCCTCTTTCAAAAGCTACACATCCTTGGTCTTTCCTCAGTATTTGGTGTCGTGTCTTCCAGAGCGTCGTGACCCTAGCCCAGGTCTGCTGGATGCGGCACCTGAGAAGGTGCGAGCCTCAGTGTGTTTATCTCTTGTCCTTCTTTCTGCTCAGGGAGCTTCTGTAAGTCTCTCTTGTTTTCTTTCCCTTTAAGGACCATGATGGATAGTCAGAGTTCTATTTGAAAAATTCTTCAGGCCTATAATTTAGGCCTGAAATCAGTGGGCATGGTGACTGAGAAGGTGGGCTCCACCGTCTCCTGCAAGTCTCTTGGTCTCTATGCATCTCATTTTTAAAATAAAGGGATCATTTCTAAATCTGAAATTCTACACATCTAATTTATTGTTGTTTTTTAGTCGCTAAGTCATGTCCGACACTTTGCAACCCCATGAACTGCAGCGTGCCAGGCTTCCCTGTCCTTCACCATCTCCCAGAGTTTGCTCAAACTCATGTTCATTGAGTCAGTGATGCCATCCAACCATCTCATCCTCTGTGGTCCCCTTCTTCTCCTGCCTTCAGTCTTTCCCAGCATCAGGGTCTTTACCAATGAGTCAGCTCTGCACATCAGGTAGCCAAAGTATTGGAGCTTCAGCATCAGTCTTTCTAATGAATATTCAGGGATGTGCAACATGAAAGGCTTAAAATTGTTAGTGAAAGTGAAAGTTGCTAAGTCATGTCTGACTCTTTGTGACCCCATGGACTGTAGCCCACCAGGCTCTTCTGTCCATGGAATTCTGCAGACAAGAAGGCTAGAGTGGGTAGCCATTCCTTTCTCCAGGGGATCTTCCTGACCCAGGGATTGAACTCAGGTCTTGAACCCAGGTCTCCTGCATTGCAGGCAGAGTCTTTACCATCTGAGCCATGAGGAAGGCCCAAAATTGTTAATAAATAGACTCAAAAATAAGAGCAAAATCATCAAAATAGGATGGCATAGACATGTTAGTAAACATATTAATAAAATAAAATATAGAAAGAAGACAATATGACGAATCAACTAGAGTTCAATTTATATGCTATTTGTACCATACTGACCCTCTCCCTCCCCTGTAAGAGCTTTGCATAGAGAGCATTCCCAAGAATGTTACATAAAACCCATTTGAATCTTGATATTCCTTGATGACACAATCTGACTTCAGTGTTGGCAAGAGGGATAGTGTTTCAATAGAATTTTTCTTTTTTTCCCACCCCTAATAAATTCATGGTGTGGAACCCGACCCATCACTGTGTACTGACAGCATACCAGAAACATGTCTTCTTTTACTCTAATACGCATGATATATATTTGGATCCCGTGTAACTCAAGTTACTAGAGGATTTAATTCCTTCAAAAGATTATTTAAGGGCTTCCCTGGTGGGTCAGTGGTAAAGAGTCCGCCTGCCAATGCAGGAGACATGGGTTTGATCTCTGGTCCAGGAATATCCCACCTGCTGTGGAGTAACTAAGCCTGTGCACCACAGCTACTGAGCCTGTGCTCTGGAGCCCGGAAGCCGCGACTTCTGAGCCCACGGGTTGCAACTACCGAAGCCCACATGCCCTAGAGCCCACGCTCAGCAGTAAGAGAAGCCACCGCAATGAGAAGCCCTGGTACCACAATTACGGAGTAGCCCCTACTAGCCGCAACTTGAGGAAAAAAGCCCGTACAGCCACAACGAGCCAGCACAGCCAACAATAAATAAAGAGATAAAAAGTCACTATTTAAAAAAAATAAACACCAAACTCAGAAGAAGAGGTCAGACCAGAGGCATAGGATGTGGGGATAGGGCATTGGAGGATGGCCACAGAACAGTGTGATATAAGGAGAATACGTGCAGGGCTCTGGCTGTGAGAAGTGGGTCCCTGGCCAGCAAAAACTGCTTGTTTTCTTAACCCAGTATTCCTTATCTTCAATCCCATTCTTTCTCTCTGTGAAACAGTGAAAGCTGCTCAGTCGTGTCCCAGCTCTGCAAACCCATGGACGGTAGCCCACCAGGTTCCTCTGTCCATGGGATTGTCCTGGCAAGAATACTGGAGTGGGTTGCCTTTTCCTCCTCCAGGGGATCTTCCCAACCCAGGGATCAGACTGGGGTCTCCTGCATTGTAGGGGGATTCTTTACCATCTGAGCTACCAGGGAACCCTTCTTCTCCTTGCTGTTGTTGTAAAAAGTAGCCATTTTTAGAAGTTAGAAGAAAAACTCCCAAGGGGTCACCTAGTGTTCTGCTACTCAAGGATGGTCCATGGAACATTGGCATAGCTTCACTTGGAGCTTCTAGAAAGTACAATCCTACTTCTAGAAAGTAAATCTTCCTAAAGGTGAGCCATACCCCCAAGCTACTGAGTCAGAACCTTCACTGTAACTATGCTCCCAAGTGATTCTTTTTCTTGTTGAAGTCGGAGAAGCGCTAATCCAGTTTCCCTGCTCCCCATCAGGCTTTACAGATGAAGGGAATGAGGACAAGTTGTGCCCTTAAGGTCTTACCCACAGCCACAGAGCTGGCCTTAAAACAGCCTGCCTGTCTGCTAGTGGAGTCTCGCATGCCTTCTCTGTTGCGCCTGTTACTCCTTGTCTGCCCCCTGCCACCTCTTTTATCCCTGTTGGGTTCTGTCAGTATTTCTTCCTGTCTAGACCTTCAGCTTCTTACTCGTGTCTCTTTAAATATCTCTGTTCCGTGAGTAACACTGTGCATTAAGAGATGGGCATTTTTTTTCCCAAAAGAACTTTATTTTATTTTATTGAAAGATTTCGGTTCTTTGAAAAGTAACAGTCCTGAACAAAATGCCAACTTTTATGTGGTTTGAGAGAGTCTGTTAAAGAGAACCTCAGTTCTCCCACCATTCAGAGTTCATTGTTCTTGGTTTTACAAAATTATGATGATATAACCAATCATTTATGTCATGTGTAAACTTGCTATTCAGGTTTAAGGAAAATAATATTCAAATTAATATTTTAAGCAAAGTTTGAGGCTTACATTCAAGGATTGCAAAAACCAATGTGTGTTTTGTAGAACTGTTTGTATTTAATGGTCAGGAAGATCCCCTGCAGTAGGCAGTGGGAACCCATTCCAGTATTTTTGCCTGGTGAATCCCATGGACAGAGGAGCCTGGGAGGCTACAGTCCATTGGTTCACAAGAGTAAGACATGATTGAGAACGAGCATGAGCTCTTGAAGATTCAGTTCAGTTCAGTCGCTCAGTCATGTCTGACTCTTTGTGACTCCATGATTCAATTAACATTTTTTCTTTTTAAATTTTTTATTAAACTTTTTATTTTGTATTGAGTATGGCCACTTAACAATTTTGTAACAGTTTCAGGTGGACAGCAAAGGGACTCAGCCATACATATACATACATGTATCCATTTCCCCCCAAACTCCCTCCCAAGAATGGGCGTTTTTATTTATTCTTGATTTGGGGGAAATTTTGGACCCACCTCTCTAATTTTTCCCTTGCTTGATGCTCGGAACTGCCTTTGAAGTCAGTAGGAATTGTGTATATAAGAGTAAGAAATAACGTATAATGTTAGAAATTAGAATCGCCTTAAGGTGAATTTATCTTCCTTTCTTTGTTACATAGTCAGTTCAGTTCCTCAGTCCTGTCCAACTCTCTGCGACCCCGTGGACTGCAGCACACCAGGCTTCCCTGTCCATCACCAACTCCCGCAGCTGCTCAAGCTCATGTCCATCAAGTCGGTGATGCCATCCAACTGTCTTGTCTTCTGTCATCTCTTTCTCCTCTTGCCTTCAATCTTTCCCAGCACCAGGGTCTTTTCCAGTGAGTCAATCCTTCCCATCAGGTAGCCAGAGTATTATGGTTTCAGCTTCAGCATTAGTCCTTCTAATAAATATTCAGGATTGATTTCCTTTAGGATTGACTAATTTGATCTCCTTGCAGTCCAAGGAACTCTCAAGAGTCTTCTCCAACACCACAGTTCAAAAGCATCAATTCTTTGGCACTCAGCTGCCTTTATAGTCCAACTCTCACATCTATCATGACTACTAGAAAAGCCATAGCTCTGACTAGATGGACCTTTGTTGGCAAAGTAATGTCTCTGCTTTTGAATATGCTGTCTAGGTTGGTTATAACATTTCTTCCAAGGAGCAAGCGTCTTTTAATTTCATGGCTGCAGTCACATTCTGCAGTGATTTTGGAGCCCAAGAAAATAGTCTCTCACTGTTTCCATTGTTTCCCCATCTATTTGCCATGAAGTGATGCAACCAGATGCCATGATCTTAGTGTTTGGAATGTTGAGTTTTAAGCCAGATTTTTTCACTCTTTTCTTTCACCTTCATCAAAAGGCTCCTTAGTTCCTCTTTGCTTTCTGCCTTAAGGATGGTGTTATCTGCATATTTGAAGTTACTGATATTTCTCCTGGCAATCTTGATTCCAACTTGTGCTTCATCCAGCCTAGCATTTCGCATGATGTACTCTGCATATAAGTTAAATAAACAGGGTGACAATATATAGCTTTGATGTACTCCTTCCCCAATTTGGAACCAGTCTGTTGTTCCATGTCCGGTTCTAACTTTTGCTTCTTGACCTTCATACAGATTTCTCAGGAGGCAGGTAAGGTGGTCTGGTATTCCCATTTCTTGAAGAATTTTCCACAGTTTATTGTGATCCACACAGTCAAAGGCTTTGGCGTAGTCAATAAAACAGAAGTAGATGTTTTTCTAGAACTCTCTTGCTTTTTCTATGATCCAGCAGATGTTAGCAATGTGATCTCTGGTTCCTCTGCCTTTTGTAAATCCCAATTGAACATCTGAAAGTTCTCAGTTCATGTACTGTTGAGGCCTTGCTTGGAGAATTTTTAGCATTACTAGCATGTGAGATGAGGGTAATTGTGTGGTAGTTTGAACATTCTTTGGCATTGCCTTTCTTTGGGATTGGAATGAAAACTGACCTTTTCCAGTCCTATGGCCACTGCTGAGTTTTCCAAATTTGCTGCCATATTGAGTGCAGCACTTTCACAGCATCATCTTTCAGGATTTGAAATAGCTGAACTGGAATTCCATCACCTCCACTAGCTTTGTTCATAGTGATGCTTCCTAAGGCCCACTTGACTTTGCCCTCCAGGATGTCTGGCTCTAGGTGAGTGATCACACCATCGTGATTATCCGGGTCGTGAAGATCTTTTTTGTACAGTTCTGTGTATTCTTGCCACCTCTTCTTAATATCTTCTGCTTCTGTTAGGTCCATACTATTTCTGTCCTTTATTGTGCCCATCTTTGCATGAAATGTTCCCTTGCTATCTCTAATTTTCTTGAAGAGATCTCTGGTCTTTCCCATTCTATTGTTTTCCTCTATTTCTTTGCATTGATCACTGAGGAAGGCTTTCTTATCTCTCCTTGCTATTTTTTGGAACTCTGCATTCAGATCTTTCCTTTTCTCCTTTGACTTTTGCTTCTCTTTTTTTCTCAGCTGTTTGTAAGCCCTCCTCAGACAACCATTTTGCCTTTTTGCATATCTGTTTCTTGCAGATAGTCTTAATCCCTGCCTCTTGAACAATGTCATGAACCTCTGTCCATAGTTCTTCACGCACTCTGTCTATCAGATCTAATCCATTGAATCTGTTTGTCACTTTCACTGTATAATCGTAAGGGATTTTGACTTAGGTCATACCTGAGTGGTCTAGTGGTTTTCCCTAGTTTCTTCAATTTAAGTCTGAATTTGGCAATAAGGAGTTCATGATCTGAGCCACAGTCAGCTCCTGGTCTTATTTTTGCTGACTGTACAGAGCTTCCCCGTCTTCAGCTGCAAAGAATATAATCGATCTTTCTTTGTGATTTTCTTTGTTACATAGATTATCTCATAGCAGAGTTCTTTTGCTCTCTGCATCTATCCCATGGGAAAAGCCCTCTAGTTTGTGGATGGAGGTGGGACACCCCTGCAACTTCTTTTCTTGTGACCGGAAGTAGAGCCAAGCTTTAGGATTTAGGGGCTTTGTATTAGTCTTTTTCTATAATATAGAAAAATAGAGATCTAAGTAGATAAATACCCCATGTTTTAAGGGGCCTTTTGACATAGAAAGATATGAGTGCAGAAGGACAGCATAGCGACATTAAAGAAGACTGCCCAACCACTAATGAGACCACAGTGGCACAGTGCCTTCAACAAAAGCCATCCCACCGTCTTTTAAATTACCCTCCCTATAAGAGGACTACTATCCCTCCTGTCATTTAAGTATTTTAGTTTATTTTTAGTTCTGGAATATGTTTTGATTTAAGTGACAGACCATAATTTCTATGAATAGATAAGATGTAGGCTTCTACTGTAAACTATAAAGTGAAAACAGTTCCTCTGGGTTTTCTATTCTTGTTCTCATATTTGTGTTTTTTTTTTTTTTTTTCCTTCTTTTTGAGTCAGTATCCCATCCTTGTTGTTGTTTAGCCACTAAGTCGTATTCGACTCTTTGTAACCCCATGGACTGTAGCCCACCAGGCTCCTCTCTCCATGGGATTTTCCAGGTGAGAATACTGGAGTGGGTTGCTGTTTCCTTCTGCAGAGGATCTTCCTGACCCAGGGGTCGAAACCACGTCTCCTATATTGCGAGGGGATTCTTATTGACTGTGTCACCTGGGAAGCCCCATCCCACCCTTCTAGCAACTCTTCTTTTATGGAAACCATGGTTATTAAATCACTTCCCAACTTTGGAAGCTATGTGATTAAATATTTTTGTACTTGTGTTTCACATGTTCTATCTTATTTTCTGTTGACAGTAATATAGAAACAGACTAATTTATTTTTATGTAAAGTATTTTGAAAGATAATTAACTTATCCAGAGCTGTTTCACATATATAGTTTTAATAAAACTGACAGTTTAAATAGACATTGTAATGAGCAATCAAGTTACATTCCTTTAGGCTAGGTTTTAGGAACTGGCTAAAATTTTTTAACTATTGAGAAATATATTATTTTCCTCAAAATACAACATAGAAATAATATGCATTACCAAGAATAAATTAGACATTAGATTCACAACCTTCAAAATGCCATTTAGCTTTTAGAAATATAAAAATTGACTTCAGTGTCTTTTTATAATGTAAATTTTTGTCTACCTCATATTTCATTATTATGCATCTCAGAAATATTTGTGGCAAAACTCTGTTATAAATTTGATTCAAGATTACATATTTGAATTTAAAGACAGCTGACTCAATTTAAATGAAATAATGTGTTACATTGGAGATATATATATATTTACACATACATAAGGTAAATGATTTATAGCTTTACAGAAAAGCACTTAAGTTGATTATATTCATCGCAAAAGAATAAATTCATGTTCTCAAGAAAAAAGAAAAATGTCTTGAATATGGTGGTTGCCATTTAAATAAATTATCAAACTGTAATGACCTCTAACTTAATCCTCAACTTAATTAAGATATAACCATACTCTTGTCTTCAGCATCCAGAAATGTTCCAGGGGATGGCTTCCATTCTCCAGACCTTTTCAGTTTACTAAATTTTTCCTGCTTTTAGCATAGGAGGGAGCAGCTTCCAAACTGTGCTGATTTATTTCACGTTTAATATAAGGTCAAGTTTCTCCTTTAAGTATTTTCTGTCTGTGAAACCTTTGATTAACATTTCATCCCAAGCCTATTCTGTATTTTCAGTGAACCTTGTTTCGTCTCTTTGTTGTCAGGGTTCTCTGTCAAATGTATAAGGTGTACCTTATATAATGCAACTTCACTTCCAAAAGTACTCCCAGGAATTGGTCTTGTTTCTTTGGTTTAAATGTCATGTAGTTTTTAAATGTATATCTTTTTAATTGGAGGATAATTGCTTTACAGTATTGTGTTGGTTTCTGCCTCACATCAACATAAGTCAGCCACTGGTATACGTATGTCCCCTCCTTCTTGAACCTCCCTCCCACTCTGTCTCACCCCTCTAGGTTGTCACACAGCACTGGCCTGAGCTCGCTGCATCATACAGAAAATTCCCACTGGCTATTTTACATATGGTAGCATACATGTTTCCATTCTACTCTCAATTCATCCCCCTGTGTCCACAAGTCTGTCCTCTGTGTCTGCATCTCCACTGCTGCCCTGCAGATAGGTTCACCAGTACCGTCTCTCTAAATTCCATACATATGTGTTAATACACGATATTTGTTTTTCTTTTTCTGACTTACTTCGCTTTGTACAATAGGGTCTGGGTTCGTCCACGTCATTAGAACTGTATGTCGTGTTTTTGTTGGAGCTCTAAGGATCTGTATTTGGTCACAGAGCAAAGCTAAGTTGAAATGTGGCACTTCCTAATAATTTCATTTGATAAAACGTTTATCATGTAATGAATTTTGTGTCCCCTCTGTAGATAAACGCGTCGAGAACTGGCCTCTGATGCAGTCTCCACTGCCTACACTTTGCATAAGCACCCTGTACCTCCTCTTCGTGTGGCTGGGTCCAAAATGGATGAAGGACCGAGAACCTTTCCAGATGCGTTTAGTGCTCATTCTCTATAATTTCGGGATGGTTTTGCTTAACCTTTTTATCTTCAGAGAGGTAGGTTTACTAAAGTTCACTTTATACTTCCTCAGGTCTGTTGCAAATTAGAAAATAAGAATGTGTAAAACTACGATTGGAATGTTGGCCGTAAGATAACTGTTAGCTCCTCTAAGAGTAAATTTTATGTTATTGACATAAGCATGGATAGCAAAAATCTGAAACATACATAAAGGATAAGACTTGTTTAAAGTGAAATTTGGGAGCAGACAAACTGGATTCTAAAATAACCCTTACTAGTTTTTCTGACATTGGAAGTTCCTTAACTTTTTTGAGGCTCATTTCCCCCATCTATAAAATGGGCATAATACCTATCTTCTAAAGTATCAGAGATAAGTGAGATAATTTTTGCATAGTGTTTACAACATATTAAGACCTCAGTAAATAGTTGTGGCTATTTATATTTCTCATTCAGCAGTTGCAGGTTTGGTAACTGATGAAAATGTGCAGATGTAAAATACTGATTTCAAATTTAAATCCTACCACATAATATAATTGTACTAATATTTTAGGTTGGAACTAAAATGAGTTAACTGTTATACAGCTGTTGCTGCTAATCAATGTATACTTTTCTGGACACCAACAAATTCTCTATGGCATTTTAAAAGGAAATCCTAAAAGCTAGACTGACCCAACCACTTTTTAAGTTATAAGAGTGAAAGGAGTTTGTTTTCCAAGAGACTCCTCATTAGTGTTCAACCTGAACCCAGCAAGCTGAACTGGTGATGCTAAGAAAATGAACTGTATGCTCCTTTTAAAAAATCTCTTTAACTGACAGCGTAGCCTATAGAAACTCAACATCATAAAAAACTTTAATTTATTTGGCTACTTTACCTAATTTGTTAGATGCAATCCACTCTGGTTCAAAACTAGAAACCCATGCAACTCTTGCAGCATGATTAATCACAGTTTCTCTTAATATTATAATATAGATAGAATGTCTCAGTCCAAATTTTACATGTCATTTTAAATTTAGATTTCAACTTAAGAATAAATTGATGGATGATTAATTTTAGAAATTCCAACATATTAAATGTTTAGTGCATTTGAAATTTATTTTTAAGACAATATTGCTTCTAAAAATATTTTGGAGGTTTGCACATTGTATGTAGTAGTTTTAAATGCGATATCTTCTAAAACTTTGCTCCAAATGTTATTTGCTTTTTCCAGTTACTCATGGGATCATATAATGCAGGATATAGCTATATTTGCCAGACTGTGGATTATTCTGATAACATTCATGAAGTCAGGGTAAGTACATTAAAAATACTGGTAATCAGTAGAAGTTGGTTTAATTTTGTAGTCTCTAGTCTGTGAAAAATATGCTTTAAATGTAGTGGTAAAACTATAGTGGGATTGTTTTGGGTCAGTAAAACTACTTTTTAAAAATTACATAATTTAAAATCCATTTTCCTTCCCCATTATCTTTTCTCATTTGATGATTTGAGAGTGAATATGTGTTGGACTACTGAAATGCAGTACTCAAAAAAAAAAAATAATAGTTCCATGTTTAGTATAAAGATTATATTTTAGATTTTTGTTTTTTTGGGTCAAGAATAGAAACTCTTGAAGTTGAATTCATTTGTTAAGAAAGTATGAGGAAGACAAATATAAACGATTTAATGTTTAGTAAATTAGGCATAGCACAGCTTGTATAGGTATAAACCCAGTTTCTGAGAAAAATATTTGAGAAAAATAGACTAGTAATACAGTGTTTTCATATTTTACTTTGTAGTCACCTACATCAGTAAAATTGCCATTTTACTCAAGTGAAGAAACAAATTATCTTACTTTGTTAAGCATTTATTGAATGCCTCTTGTATACTGTGTTCATATTAAACATGTGTCCATAACATATGTTATATCTATGTGTGTGTTTTATATTAGATATAATATATGTAGTAATAATATAATATGTAGTAGCTGGCCCTGAAAAAAAATAGCTCTTTAGCGTTGGGGTTCAACAATATAAACACTAGTATTCATCAAGACCCAAGACTTGCTTTAATGTATTTATGATTTTGTGCCTCTGTCTTCATTTCCCCATTAGAAGACTTAACATGCTGATGAAAAATTACCCCTTTTGGTTGTCACATTGGTTTTAATCATTCAACAAATGTGTATTGAACATCAGCTATACACAGATAGTACTGGGAGCCCAAGTGGAAAGGCAGACAGGGATCCAGCCTTTGTGGAGCTGGCTTTCTTGCTAAGGGGGGAGAGGCAGTCGTGTAAACAAAAGGTTAACCGGAAGCTCAGACCTGAGATTGCCTGAGGGGAGCCCCTTTGTTTAGGTTTGTTGCTAGAGAACCTTCTCCTGGTTGAAGCAGAGGAGCAGTGGTCTTGCTTGCATCTGGAGAGAGAAAAGGAAACTTGTCGGACTTGCTTTCTTTGAGGAGTGAGCTTAGATAAACCCTTTGGGTGAAACAACATGTTAACGTTTGGGGGATAAAGTTTTTAAAATACCACTCTGGGCATTGTGTGCCTGCCCTCTGGCATGCGTAAATTGATCAGTTCTTTAAAAATGTAGCTGTTGTGAGACCTGATATCTAGGAGGAGAAAGGACAAGAGTGGCAGCAGATTGTATTTGAACATTTCTTCCCTCTCTGTTATTCTGAGATGTGGCAGAATAAGTGTTTTACTCAGAGACTCATCTTTGTATTCGTTGTTATGTAGCTAAGAGGGATCTTCTCACTTGATGTAGCTTTTCAGTTCCCTGGTGGCTCAGATGCAAAAGAACCTGCCTGCAGTGCAGCAGACTTGGGTTTGATTGCTGGGTCAGAAGATCCCCTGGAGAAGGCAGTGGCTACCCATTCTAGTATTCTCGCCTGGAGAATTCCATGGACAGAGGAGCCTGGCGGGCTACAGTCCATGGGGTCGCAAAGAGTCAGACACTACTGAACGATTAACACTTTCACAAACTAGAAAGAAGGATTGTTAATTACTGTTTATGAATCATTGCTGATTTAGAGTGCCAGATAAGAGGGAAAATAAGACATGACCTCTTCCCTTCTAGATAGAGTTTGCATACTCTTGTTGCTAAGTCAAGTCCAAGTCCGCAGACTATATCTCACCAGGCTCCTGTGTCCATGGAATTCTCTAAGCAAGAATACTGGAGTAGGTTGCCATTTTTGGCTCCAGGGGATCTTCCCGACTCAGGGATCAAACCTATGTCTCCTTCATTGGCAGGTGGATTCTTTACTGCTGAGCCACCTGCAAAGCCCCTTACTGCACCAAAATGTTACACTTTAAAAGGATTTTCCAGGCAATAGTACTGTCGTGGGTTGCCATTGCCTTCTCCGACTAACATAATAGTGAATATTAAATATAATGTTGCTGTCAGTAGTTCCCTATTTCAAGTTTGTTTTCAAACAACTTTATCATTTTCAACAATGTTATTATGCAAACAGACTCAGTAAATAATTCTCAGTTTGTAGATACATTATTTTTTTCTTTGGCTGTTCTCTTTTTTCCTTGCCTACACTTTATAATCGTAATTTTGTTTTTCAAAAGCGAACAGCCAAACCCAAACAAACACAAACCCATGGCATCCAACAGGTGCTCTTATCAAATGAAGAAAGACCCCATCAGCTCTGAAGAGCCTAAGCCTTCCTGTGAATGCATCTGCCAAACTGCTGACACACACAGGTTTACCGTCAGATTTCAGTTTTGTACCGCTGCCTTTGCTGTTGGTATATAGGGCAGATGTCATAGAAAATACTTGACATAAGAAAGATGAATCTAGATTACTATTTTAGTGGGATTCTTGTGAAATATTTTAAAATGTATATACAGAGGTCACCTCTCACTGGATCCTTGGATCCTTAATCTCAGCGTGTAATGTAATCTTTCTGCACCATCTGGTGTCTTAATTAGAGCTCAGGAAAAGAAAAGACTTACTCATGTAAGCAGGATTATATTTATGACCTAGGAAATATTTGTTGCGTGTGTGTGTTTATTGCAGTTTATCATTTTAAAAATTTCACTGCCTAATAAAAAATAATGTGGTTAAGTATTTTGTTGCACATGTTAAAGTGAGAAAGAGAGACCAGTTGCTACTCAGGCATACTTGCAAGAATATCTGAGGCTGGAATATAGGCTAGGCATGAACAACTGAAATACCTTTATAGAGTAAATATCTCAGTTTCTCTACCACATTGAAAATCATAGCAGTTGAAAGTGTTCACAGCACTGCAATCAGCAGGTTGGTACCCATGACATCGGCTATGAAACAGACTGAAAATTTCCTCTGAACTGTTGGCACAGTGTAGATATAGATTTGGACTCTTTTATTTCCCATCATTTTCCCCATGAATAAATGCCTACGTTTCACACCCACTTAAACAAAAATGATTCTATGCCTCATACATTTTGTGCAGTAAAAATTGCTTAAGACTTAACTTTAGTAGACAACCATGTGATAGTATCATCCTGGTGTTTATAAAATGCTTTCCCTTTCTTTCTGCAGATAGCTGCTGCTCTGTGGTGGTACTTTATATCTAAAGGAATTGAGTATTTGGACACGGTGTTTTTTATCCTGAGGAAGAAAAACAACCAAGTCTCTTTTCTTCACGTGTATCATCACTGTACCATGTTTACGTTGTGGTGGATTGGAATTAAGTGGGTTGCAGGAGGACAGGGTGAGCATCTTCAGGAATGTGTCCCCGGGTACTAAATTACATAAATGTGTCGGGTGGAGAGTGGTGAGAATTTGACTTGGTCTAACAGCAGCCCCCTCCAGTTTTCTTGCCTGGAGGATTCCATGGACAGAAGAGCCTCGCGGGCTACAGTCCATGAGATCCCAAAGAGGAGGCTCATGACTGAGCAACTAACACACACACACACACACACAAATATATAACTTACTTCCAGGCTTAATTACTCCTGTGTTAATGTCACTTTAAAGAAATTTGAAGAAAGTAGAGCTTTAGCTGTTTATCTGTGACTACTTTGACACCTAAAGATTTACCCCAGAGATTAGCATAAATGAATCCCAAGTGTAGCAAACAGTATTTTGAGAGGGAGCAATTCTAGTGGTTCTGATCCAGAGGATACCAAGATAGAACTTCTCCATCTGAAGGTTCCATCTCTTCTCCAAGCCCAGAGCCTGCTCTTGTTCTCAAATAGGCCCCAGTGTACCTACTGCTTCTTACTCAAAGGAAATTGTATGTAGCCTTCTCAGTATTGAAGAGAATCTGAACTCATAGTTTGGCCAAGATCTGCCTCCAGCTTTTCAGATGCCTGTACATTGGAGATAATTCACATCATTGAGCTGGAAACAGACCGTTCCTCTGATGGGGACCCAGGGTACAAGTCATACTACACTTCACCTTGCTACTTTACTTTTAAACTATTTAGAAATCTAAGAAATGAGTACTATTTTGTTGTAGCTATGTGTATCGGCACGTGTAAAGACAATAATGAAGGATTTACAAGTCTGTTTAAACCATTATATGTACCCTGGCTTTTATTCCCCCAAGAGCAACAGAATGAAAAATAATATTGGCAGTATTAGGACCTACTTAAGTATATTAGGGCCTATTTGAGCCACTTGGGAAGTCCTTTGCCTTTGAAGAACACCCATTTTTATTTATATGGTAAAAGCCGGAGTCTAAACTGTAAAAATATTTGGCATTATCTGAAGAGAAGGCTTGTCCGTTAGAACTATTTTACAACTTTTATTTCTCATCTATACTCAGAATTAAATGTTGGAAAATAATGTAGATTGATTTATTTTACGTTCAAATGGTTTATCAC
This sequence comes from Bison bison bison, assembly GCF_000754665.1. Lineage (NCBI taxonomy): Eukaryota > Metazoa > Chordata > Mammalia > Artiodactyla > Bovidae > Bison > Bison bison. The sequence goes on from NW_011494934.1 coordinate 311,434, forward strand.
CTATTAAATAAAGATTTCTGTGTCTTGTAACTACCTCTTTTTCTAAAGCATTTTTTGGAGCCCAGATAAATTCCTTCATCCATGTGATTATGTATTCATACTATGGGTTAGCTGCCTTCGGCCCGTGGATTCAGAAATATCTCTGGTGGAAACGATACCTGACCATGTTGCAGCTGGTAAGTTCTCAGTTAAAACACTGAGAATGTTAGACTCTCATTAATTGTGAAGTGCTGAGTTATTTTCAACCATTTTATGTTACCAAACTGGCTTTCTCTGTGCTCCAATGATAGGAGTTGAAGTTGATAGAATAGGAAACAGGAGTCCAAAATGGCAGTGGCTGAAAGACAAGGAAGGGAAAAGCCCGCAAAAATAGAACAAAGGAAGGTTTGAGGACCTCAGGTAAAACAAACAGCATTCTTGGCTAGCCCAATTTGCATAGGGCAGGCCCAGGGGGAGGGAAAAACATATAAAAAGAGGAGCCAAAGGGCTCTCTCTCTTTCTCTGTCCCCTCCACCCCGCACGATGGGGCGTTCTTCTCTTCTCGTCTTTGGGTCAACATGCCCTCACGCCTCGAGGATGGATCTTCCTGCTATTATCTAAATAAAAAGGAGCTGTAACACTGATTTGTCTAAGAGCTATAACACGGTCCATTTGAACCCTGAGAGCTAGAACACGGTCTGTCCAAGACCCGAGAGCTGTGACACGCCAAGCGCTTTAATGTCCGTCACTCCAAATCTTTGTTGTGGATGAGACAGAACCGAGGAGCATACACTCGTCTGACAGTTAGAAAACTAACTTCTTTCTTAGTTTTTTCCCACTTAAAATGTTATTATTACTTCTCTTCATTCTGCCCTTAAATAAATTTTGTTTTTTACTCCCATTTTTCCGTCCTTGTGAACAGATCCTATACATTTAGAATAAGAAAGTTGTATAGAAGTCACAGAGCCAAGGAAGGGGTGGGGTAAAGGATGGGACCAAGGGGAGCTTCCCTGGCCACCCAGTGGTTAAGGCTCCATGCTTCTACTGCAGAGGGTGTGAGTTTGATCCCTGGTCAGGGAACTAAGATCCCATATGCAGCGCTATGTGGCCAAAAAATAAATAAGTTAAAGGACGAAGGATCAAAGAACTCTTAATTCTCTAACACACAATCCTTAGAGAGCAGAGCTTGGTGTACTCAAATGTTCATCTTCAGAGCAGACAGTTCGCAGCACCAGCCCCTAGTAGGACTTCTGGTAGCATCTGGGTGACTGAGTGCAATCTTCAGGAAATCCAAAACCAGCCTGGTAGCTATTCTTCAAGCCTTGGAATTTATTATAATTTGCTTTAATCATAGCATGTGCACAATTTTATCAGTGGAATCACATTTGGAAATATCATTCATCTCTGTTTTAAGTTGCCAAACAACAGGCTACCCAAACAGGAAGCACAGCTTTTGGGGAGTGCTGGGTGTGCAGGATTCATTTGTAAGTAAAATGCTACAGGAAGCTTCCTCCAGTTTTTGTGTAACCTGTTTACACAGTTTGTATAATTCGTTTCTCTCAGTTATTAGTAAATGGACCCAAGAAAATGAGATGAAGACAGAAATCATGTGAACTGTTGTAATCTACTTTGTGGGAAGACTGCACCTGATTCTCCTTGAGCGATGCCCCACTCAGTCACCCCCCAGACACACCCTTTTCCAGCGTTGCAGGTTCTAAGAATCACTGTGAAATCGAAAGTCCCTAAAACCTGGATTTTGCCTTGGGAAACTTTTAAAGTTTTTTAGTCTGATAGAAATTTGGAGCTATATATGGGATAAAATTTTAAAATAATATTTAATATAATAATATTGATAATGCTATCCTTAACAGAGAAGCTGCAATTGCCCATTTTAAATAGGGTGTTAATTTTGTGAAGGGTAGTGTATTTCCAAGGCAGAAGTTCTCACAGCAGTGAATCTTGTATGTTAACCTTGTAAAAAATTAAGTGTTTAACCCCATGGAATTAACCCCATGGAATTCATAAACTCTTATATTGAGAACCATCCTCTCCTTTTATACTTATTATCAAATATCTACTAAGTTTTACCAAGAATCTTAGTTTTTAAAGGATTGTGTTGTCAATTTTTAAATTAATTTTTCATTAATTTTAAAATGCATATTTACCTGTTTCCTATAAGAAAACAGATAATGAACCATTCTGATAAACTCATTTTTAAAAGTATTTTTAAAAGTATATGTACCAGCTTGCTAACAACTTTGTGGAAAGAAAGCAATATATTTGGGAGGAAAACAAAAACGGAAGTGCCTTCACTCTCTTAGGCCAGTGATAGTCCGTCTCATTAGATAATGTTATTCAGCATTATCCAAAAAATAATCCCCAGGGTCCAGAGGCCAAGGGCCCAGGAATCGTGGGGATCAATGCGGAGCCCTACCCTCAGGTGGTACTCGAGGGAAGAGACGGACAGTCCAGAAGTCAGCAGATGCAAAAGACATAATTCCTATGAAACAGAAAACCAGCACAAACCAGAACCCTTTGGTTAAAGGGATGGAGGACCCCATTGGGTGGGGGTATTTGGGTCCTAGCAGGAAGCCCTCGTTGAGGACATGGTTTTGAGATGTGGCCCACGTGAGAAGGAGCCAGAGAGCTCTTAGGTCTTGGGCGCTGGGGGCACGCACGGGCCTGTCTGGGTCATGATGAGCTGTTGGCTCCCCACGGTAAGCGCACCTGTGCTGTTCTGTTTTTCAGGTTCAGTTCCACGTGACCATTGGGCACACAGCACTGTCCCTTTACACCGACTGCCCCTTCCCCAAGTGGATGCACTGGGCTCTCATTGTCTATGCAGTCAGCTTCATATTCCTCTTCCTTAACTTCTATGTGCGGACGTACAAAGAGCCTAAGAAAGCAAAACCCGGAAAAAGAGCAACGAATGGTATTTCAGCTAATGGTGTGAACAAATCCGAAAACCACCTAGTGGTAGAAAATGGCAAGAAGCAGAAAAATGGAAAAGCAAAAGGAGAGTAAAATGAACTGGGCCTTACCTGGGGTTGACAGTGAGGAAGTTCCCACTTCATTTAAGATTTCAGGGAAAACAGAAGCAAATGAGGGTTTGAGGGTGGGGAGCAAAAAGGCAAATGTGCTCTATGTATTATTAGTAACCTTTAGATTGAGTAAAGTGTTAAATACAACACCCAGATGTTTTATTTATGAAGTTTTTATTTTAAACTTTTTTTTTATCAGCCTTGATGTTGTCAGACCAAAGCAATCATCACGTGACTTTGGAGACCCTTCCCCCGCGCCCCTCCCCCTGCATTCACATCAACAGTGCATGAGATTTTTCATTTCTCTTCATCCTTCAGTGTGATGATCACAGAAACATGGTCTTTATGCATTTTTTTT
>NW_011494934.1:314911-384078 GCF_000754665.1 Bison bison bison
TTTTTTTTTTTTTTTTTTTTTTTTTTTTAGCTAAATTGCAACTTAAGTACTGATGAAAATCAGTTACCTTATCTTTTCTGGTCCCAAACTGAAAATGCAGATATTTTAAAACGTGCACATTTGAATTCATTTGCTGACTGGAATGATCAAGTCTCTCCACCTGTAGTCTGAAGATACCCTTTTGGTTGGAATTAAATTTTAAAAATCTGATGATCTTTGTAGACTCTTAGAGGCTTTATGATGATGGTGTTGGTGAAAATAGAATTACAGTAAAATCCTGTCCAGTGGCTCAAAGTTCACTGTGACCTGCAGCACAAATCACTGTGGGAAACAATTTTTGTGATTAAAAGGCAGCCTTTCAATACTCCTGTTACTACTAGATATATATTATGAAAATTAAGATTACTGTCTGATTGGAACATGAAACAATTTATGTGTCTACTAGTAACATCATAAAATAGTTCTACATTTATGTCCTGTTAGAAGAGAATATGTTGATTTTTATCAGGCTTTCCTTGTTTTGATTTGTGGCTGTTACCGATTTTTCATATGTGGAAATACACCTACCTCTTCTGTTGGAAAGAACATTTAAAATTAAATAAATTTTAATTAAAAAATCAAGGAGTCCTCTAATGTAAATTTTAATACTAACTTTCAAATTCACTAACTTTTTTTTTGTTTTTTTACAAATAGCGTACAGCAAGCTTTTTTGTGAAATTATCCTTCTCTTTCAATGTGTTTAATTTTGGAGTGATATTTCTCTGTGTCAGAGTTGCAAGATCTTATTTGTAACTAGATACGAAATGTAAACCTGTTTTGGTGCGATATTCTTGACTCCTTGGTGCTAAAGATCATTAAATTCAATGCTTGATTATTACAAGGTGTTAATTGCTAAGACATAAAGTGAGTAAAAGTGAGAGTAGTCAGAACCAGAAAATTAAATTTGCTCTTTACCAATGAAGTATTTCATGTAATGTAAAAACACAACTGGAAATTCACTGGGAAAGAACATGTACTATGTCTTATTACATAGGTTAAATTGCTAGTGGGTATTGCACAGAGATCTTGTGACCAAAAAATAAAAAGGCATGAGTATTTCTAAGTATCTTTAAGATATCAAAACTGCATGTGCAGGATGTAATGCTGTTTGTGCAGACTATTTCAGAATACTTTGTAAACTATGAAATATTTATTGTGCATTCAAATTACACACTCCCCCCCTCCCCCTTCAAGGCATGCAGACATGAGAACTACAGAAAATTTGCAGCACGTAATAGTTTGATCTAGGAGGATTCAACACTTTTGTTTTTACCGCTCAGTTTGTAATGACTAGAGATTTGTAAATCTTGTGAACATTCTGTACTGGTTCCCTAGAGCTATTCATTCCCCGATACCTGATTTCAGCACAATAAATATACTACTGCTGTGGGAAAAATGATTTTTTTGGCTACTCAGTTTGTTATAATATAAATCTGCTAGATATTTATTTATTTAATTCAGTTGTTAATATTCTAAATTATTCCCTGCTGCCAATTTCTAATGTAGACAAGAAATGAAACTAGAACTTGGGTGTCAATAATTTCTGGCAAAAAGCTTATTTTTTCATGGTAGCATATTTTTACTTTAAAACTTAGATGTATCTTTGGAAGAATTTTTGGATCCTGACATATCATTTTGTTGTGAATTCTTACATTTGTCATTTCAAATGTAAGCTTTTTTTTTTTTTTTTTAAAGAAACTTTTAATTTTATATTGGAGTGTAGTTGACTAATAATGTATTGGTTTCAGGTGTACAGTGAAGACATTCAGTTACGCATATCCGTGTATCTATTCTTTACCAAATTCTTTTCCCATTTAGGTTGTTATATAATACTGAGCTGAGTTCCCTGTGCTATGCAGTAGTAGGTCCTTGTTGGTTATCCATTTTAAATATAGCAGTGTGTACATGGTAACACTATTTAATGGTGTGCTGTTTTTTGTTCTAAAAATAAAGTTAGCAAGTTCTCCTGTGCTGATATTTAAATCTTCCATTCTTTACTATACTTTAAGTTTTTTTTTTTACCAAAGATAATTTTAAGATATAATAAATACAGGCTTTTCTGATCGCTTTCATAATTTCTCTATCACCCCACTAAATACACATGCCTCATATGTAAAAATCAGTGAGGAGGATTGCATTCTCTTTCTGGTAAAACTTTGTCATTAACTTAAGAAAAGTTTTCTAACACAGAAAATAGGGAATTTCTGAAATATTTGCATTGACTAGAAATAATTGAGATGTGTTAGCAGTGTGTTTTCCCATTGAATTGATAACTATGGCTCTCTTTCTTCTCTTTTCTGTGTTACTCCTGGCTCTGTTTTGCTGGTGGACGCTGACTAGTTACAGTTTTAGCATTATTATTTTAGTTATTCTCTTTTTCACCCTTTCCACGCATACTCTGAGGCATTCAAAAATATTTCCCTATAGATTATTATATTCACATTTTAGAACATGAAATCTAGCAGTGCTTTTTTATTTATCAGGAATATTTTAATTTGAAAGCTTGGTTCATATAGGTTAGTTGCTCAGCCATGTCCGAATTTTTGCGACCCCATGGACTGTAGCCCACCAGGCTCCCCTTGTCCATGGAATTCTCCAGGTAAGAATGCTGGAGTGGGTTGCCATTCTCTCCTCCAGTTCTTCCTGACCCAGGGATTGAACTAGGGTCTCCTGCATTGCAGACACATCTGAGTCATCAGAGAAGTGCTTCATAGAGGGATACCCTATAAATGAGAAAGAGAACCTAGAGATGGAGGTGATTTTGATGTCATAACTGTTAATAATGTAGTTGAAGCCTTGGGTATTGACTGTTGGGGCAGAGCTTTTGAATCTCACCTTCAGTAGACTGTGACAGCATGCTGAACTGTTCAGTCTCTCAGCTCTTGCCTTATTATCGCCTTAACCTCAGCCAGCCGTATTTGTAACATTGTCCTTACTGAGAAAAAGATGACTTTGGATGTATGGGCTGTAAGTGGCATCCTCACTACAGACCTGGGTGACTCAGAGTTAGGATTTTGCTGGATGATCAATAGGGTCAAAGAGCTGAGAGGGTGAGCAACGTGCCCAGGCACACAGCATCTGAGCAGGAAACACAAAACCTGCTTGATGAAATCAATCATCTGCCACTCAGCATGTAAGCAGTTTTGACAGGTAACCTCAGAAAGCAAGTCCTTACTACTGGGTTTTAAAATCCATCCTTAAATTAAGCTTAGGTACTTCAGGCAGGGGCTTCCCTGGTGGCTCAGCATTAAAAGAACCCACCTGCCAATGCAGGAGATGTGAGTTCGATCCCTGGATCAGGAAGATACCCTGGAGGAGGAAATGACAACCTATTTCAGGACTCTTGCCTGAAAAGTCCCATGGACAGAGGAGCCTGGTGGGCTATATAGTCCACGGGGTAGCGAAAGGGTCGGACACGACTTAGTGACTAACAGCAACAACAATTTTAGGCGGAGGACATCTGAACCAGAAGGATCTTTGTGAAAAGGAAGAAATGTAGAAACATTTCTTGTGTGAAAACACTGATCACACAAGTGTTTTTCAGGTCGGTTTTCCTGATGTAATATAGAGGGAATGCACAAGTGTCAGTTGAAGGGCACAGCGGTTTTTTTTTAAAGTTTTTATAATAGGAGGCTGTAACATAACTGTGTTCCTGAAGATTCAGAAGTCTAAGTTAAAAGTTATAATTGACATACAGAACAAATACCAGGTGAGGACTATGACATATGAAAAGATGGTAATAGCTTCATTTGGATGGTGACTAATTACCATCCTGGCAGGGGGATGATCTGAATTATCTCTTGGTGTCCTTTTGCACTTACAGGTCTAAATTTTGCTGTATCTTTTGAGAAATTAAATGTTCTTCTATCTGTTTAAAAGAAATCCCAGAACTTAAGTCTCCTTTTTTGTCTTTTTCATTTTACAACATAGAGACATGTTTACATGTCCACATGTGACCGAAGTTTCCTTCATACTTTTATTTCTTGGAGATCCATCTGATCTTAAATTGAAATTCAACTAGAATTTTTTTAATTTTTTCTATTCGCATAAGTATGTGCATGCGTGTCACTCGCTTCACCTGTGTCTGACTCTTTGCAACCCTATGAACTGTAGCCCACCAGGCTCCTCTGTGCGTGGCGATTCTCCAATCAAGAATACTGGAGTGGGCTGCCATGCCCTCCTTCAGGGGATCTTCCCCGGTCCAGGGATAGAACCCACATTTCTTACATCTGCTGCATTGGCAGGCGGGCTCTTTACCACTAGCGTCCTCGTAGGTGAGGTTTCCCCAAAGAATCTGTCCTTAAAGCAGTATCTTCTTTAAGAATAAATGCATGCTGAAACACATCATTTGATATCTATCTACCTAATCTAATGCAGCTATCAGAAAGTCACATTGTAACTGAACATCTCCACAAAGAATATGTCCACATTAAAAGCCATTCTAAGATGAAAAACTCTGGGAAGGTTTAAATAATACAACCATTTCTAAAAAGACAAGGTCTTGAAGTTACTGGATATCCCACTTTAAATACAAGACTGTGCGTTGTAAAGAGTATTTGTCAGCCTACAGGCATGTTCTGTATCCACTGTCAGTCTCCACATACCCTTGAATCCTTTTCTTTCAATTTTAGAGAAGCCAGTCAGGTAGTTCCTTTCCTCTGTTTAATTTTTTTTTCTTCCTTTTTTTCATTTGCCGTGAAGAGAAAGGAAAGTGTGCAGTTGAGATTCATTCTTTGTCATCTCTGATGCTGTAGGCTTAGACTGAGATTCTCCTCCCTGTGAGGTAGCTATCCTAAGAACCAGTCTTGCAAGAAGAATGATTACCAAGCTATTTGGTAATGAGAGGGTGGGTAGCTTATTAGTCTTGCACAGTATTATGTTAGTGACATTCACACCTCACCTTTGAATATGATTGATGTTCTAATTTCCTTAGTAAATCTGGGAACCAAACACACTTTAACATTTTTCTAAGCAGATTATATATAGTTAGGGTTTATCAACTATACATATATGTGAATTTCAGATATTTTCCATGTTGAATTCTCATAGTGAAAATTCAAGATGTTATTTGGTTACAAAGATAGTTGCTCATTAAAGATATATTTATTTGACAACGTTTACATGTTTACGTTAGACTTGAATTATTATCACCAGCCCTCGTAAAAGTGGTGTCTGGTCTTTTTGTCAGAAAGAAAAGGAGTATGGGAGCTAGTACCATATGGGAGTATGGGACTTGATTTGGGGAAAAAATTTCTAATTTATTCTCAGAGCTGAAATTTGGAGTTTACATCCCAGAGTCTTCTGCACATATTAACTACTTAGGAAATCCAGCTGCAGCTTTAGGTTTGTGTGCTGGATGTTAACAACTCTATGAATCCATTCCTAACCCTTTGAAATGCTCTCCTTCCATCCTTTCCTCCCTTTGTGTTAACAGTCTGGAGGATGAAAAAGTACATTTCTCAGACTCCCTGACAAATTCAGGTTAACTAGTTGCTTGCTGCTAAGTCGCTTCAGTCGTGTCCAACTCTGTGTGACCCCATAGACGGCAGCCCACCAGGCTCCACCGTCCCTGGGATTCTCCAGGCAAGAACACTGGAGTGGGTTGCCATGCCCTTCTCCAGGAGATCTTCCCAACTCAGGAATCAAACTGGGGACTCCTGCATTGCAGGTGGATTCTTTACCATCTCAGCCACCAGGGAAGCCTCAGGGAGGCACTTAATGAAACTTTTGAAAGGCAGAAGGGAGGTGGATGCCATCTTTCTGTAGTAATGCAATTGTATGAATAGACTTCTTACTGACATATATGTTGGCAATAGCTGAACTGCATGTTCTACTATCTTGGCACCAAGTTGGTGAAGGCAGGCAGTGGAAGTGGTGATAACAGTCATGGCAGATGTGGTCATGGGAATTTGAAGTCAAAGACTTAGCGGGTGGCCTCCTGACTTTTATTCCTCCAAGTTATCAGTAATAGTGTAAGTATCTAATCCTTTGAATTACAGCCCTTTCTGCCTGAAATACGTTGAGTGATATCTATTGCATGCAGTGAAGTATTACATACTTCATGTAAGTATTACATTACTTACATAATGAAGTATTCAGTACCAAAATGTAGTCAGGAAACAGGCTGCTTGAGATAAGAATGTGGCATTGGTTATCTGACCTCGTTGAGTTTATAGGCAGTGACAATTTCATGACCAGTGGGAAATGAGATACTATTTTCCATGTAGCAGATAGCTGACATTTTCACCATGGTCACCTAGAACAAAATAACTACTGAAAGCAAAGTCTTTGGCAGACCTAGTGGTGGCATTATTGAAGCATTGTGATAGAAATGAGGAATATAAAGACTTGAGTGAGATGGATGTTTCTGATTGCCCTGCAGAGCTATCAGAAAGAAAAATTGCTCATTCCTAGCTGCCCTAAGAGGCCCTCTTACATCTTGTAGTGGGAGATCTCACCTTAAAATGAGGTCCAAAGTTTGGTCCAAAGTGGTGGCAGAATTACCACTGAAGTTCACAGCCTCAATAAGTGAAAGTTGCGGTGTTAATTAGGAAAGAGTGGGAACCAAAGAATTGGAATGGGGACATTTGGATGGATTTGGATGAATCCGAGAACCTGAATCTCTAAATCCCATTGAATATCTCTAGCCAAGAAAAGCAGCACTTTCTTCCTGGTCAGATATTAGTCCTTGATTACTTGAGATCCTGTAATGACTTCAACCAAGGTTGTTGTTGTTCAGTCCCTAAGTCCTGTCCGACTTTGCAACCCCATGAACTGCAGCTTGCCAGGCTTCCTCGTCCTTCACAGTCTCCTGGAGCTTGCTCAAACTCATGTCCATTGAGTCATCCAGCCATCTCTGTTGCCCCTTTCTCCTCTTGCCTTCAATCTTTCCCAGCATCAGGGTCTTTTCCAACGAGTCAGCTATTCACATCAGGTGGCCAAAGTATTGGAGTCTCAGTTTCAGCAGCAGTCCTTCCAATGAATATCCAGGGTTGATTTCCTTTAGGACTGACTGGTTTCATCTCCTTGCAGTCCAAGGGACTCTCAAGAGTCTTCTCCAACACCATAGTTCAAAAGAATCAGCCTTCTTTATGGTCCAACTCTCACATCCATACATGACTACTGGAAAAACCATAGCTTTAGACTATACAGATGTTTGTTGGCCAAGTGTTGTCTCTGTTTTTTAATACACTCTCTAGGTTTGTCACAGGTTTTCTTTCAAGGAGAAGTGTCTTTTAATTTCATGGCTGCAGTCACTGTCTCACCCAAGGTGGAAACCTTCTAAAACAATGCTGATCTTCCTCGTGTCTGCTTTCTACGCTTTTAGTGTCATCAGATCTGTCAGAAGAATTAGAGCATGCTCCAGGGAGAAAACACAGAATCTATCCTGTGATGAGATAGCCTAGAATTATCAGATCAGATCAGATCAGTCGCTCAGTCGTGTCCGACTCTTTGCGACCCCATGAATCGCAGCATGCCAGGCTTCCCTGTCCATCACCAACTCCCAGAGTTCATTGAGACTCAATGTCCATCGAGTCAGTGATGCCATCCAGCCATCTCATCCTCTGTCGTCCCCTTCTCCTCCTGCCCCCAATCCCTCCCAGCATCAGAGTCTTTTCCAATGAGTCAACTCTTCGCATGAGGTGGCCAAAGTACTGGAGTTTCAGCTTTAGCATCATTCCTTCCAAAGAAATCCCAGGGCTGATGTCCTTCAGAATGGACTGGTTGGATCTCCTTGCAGTCCAAGGGACTCTCAAGAGTCTTCTCCAACACTACAGTTCAAAAGCATCAATTCTTTGGCACTCAGCCTTCTTCACAGTCCAACTCTTGCATCAATACATGACTACTGGAAAAACCATAGCCTTGACTAGATGAACCTTTGTTGGCAAAGTAATGTCTGTGGTTTTGAATATGCTATCTAGGTTGGTCATAACTTTCCTTCCAAGGAGTAAGCGTCTTTTAATTTCATGGCTGCAGTCACCATCTGCAGTGATTTTGGAGCCCAGAAAAATAAAGTCTGACACTTTTTCCACTGTTTCCCCATCTATTTCCCATGAAGTGATGGGACCAGATGCCATGATCTTCATTTTCTGAATGTTGAGCTTTAAGCCAACTTTTTCACTCTCCACTTTCACCTTCATCAAGAGGCTTTTCAGTTCCTCTTCACTTTCTGCCATAAGGGTGGTGTCATCTGCATATCTGAGGTTATTGAGATTTCTCCCAGCAATCTTGATTCCAGCTTGTGTTTCTTCCAGTCCAGCGTTTCTCATGATGTACTCTGCATATAAGTTAAATAAACAGGGTGACAATATACAGCCTTGATGAACTCCTTTTCCTATTTGGAACCAGTCTGTTGTTCCATGTCCAGTTCTAACTGTTGCTTCCTGACCTGCATACAGATTTCTCAAGAGGCAGGTCAGGTGGTCTGGTATTCCCATCTCTTTCAGAATTTTCCAGTTTATTGTGATCCACAGTCAAAGGCTTTGGGACTTGGCTAATTTTTCCCTGCCTTGATTCTATGAATGCTAAGCAAGCAAAAAGAAACATGTCTTAGGGTTACCCTGAAATTATTTTTAAAGAATTTGATGGGATTGAAATTATTAATATATATGTACTTATCAGAATAATTTGAGGACATAACAGTGAGGAGTAGCTTTAATAATTGTCAAATGTTTAACCTGAAATCAGGAAAACCTGGAATCATTAATGGCCTGCATCAGAGTGAGACATATGTTAGAAATTCATTGTGTTAACGGAGGAGAGACTCCAAAGGCTAAGGGTTTTAGGAATGTTGCAGGTTATTTATTGCATGTGACTCTCCTTGACCGCTGTCTCATCATATTTGAGAAATACAGTGTTAACTGTATGTTGGTCATATGTCCTTGCAAATTTCTGTAGTGGCTGTTTTCTGTAGGCTGTGGACTGTAAGGAGGAAAACTTCTTCTACCCTCTTAGGTTCATGACCGTTTGGTTCAGTTCAGTTGCTCAGTCGTGTCCGACTCTTTGAGACCCCATGGACTGCAGCACGCCAGGCCTCCCTGTCTATCACCAACTCCCAAAGTTTACTCAAACTCATGTCCATCAAGTCAGTGATGCCATCCAACCGTCTTATCCCCTGTTGTCCCCTTCTCCTCCCACCTTCAATCTTTCCCATCATCAGGGTCTTTTCAAATGAGGCAGTTCTTCGCATCAGATGGCCAAAGTATTGGAGTCTCAGCTTCAGCATCAGTCTTTCCAATAAATATTCAGGACTGATTTCCTTTAGGATGGACTGGTTGGATCTCCTTGCAGTCCAAGTGTCTCTCAAGAGTCCTCTCCAGTGTCACTGTTCAAAAGCATCAACTCTTCGGGGCTCAGCTTTCTTTATAGTCCAACTCTCACATCTATACATGACTACTGGAAAAACCGTAGCTTTGACTAGACAGACCTTTGTTGGCAAAGTAATGTCTCTGCTTTTTGATATGCTGTCTAGGTTGGTCATAACTTTTTTAAGGAGCAAGCGTCTTTTAATTTCATGGCTGCAATCACCATCTGCAGTGATTTTGGAGCCCCCCAAAACAAAGTCTGTCACTGTTTCCATTGTTTCCCCATCTATTTGCCATGAAATGAAGACCGGATGCCATGATCTTAGTTTTCTGAATGTTGAGTTTTAAGGCAACTTTACCTGTGAATTAAACTGACAAGAGACATTATCAGGAGAAGAGCTTTATAACATTGATGTTAATATTTTTAATTTTATATGCATAGGTGAAGAAATAAAAAACCTGAAGAAATGGTTAGCCTTGGGAATTATATACCATTTTAACAAAAGACAACAAATTATAGAGAAGTGACTGGACAAAGGAAAGGGAATCTCAGATTCTAGGGCTCAGACTCTGTAGGAAAGTAACTAGAAAGCATATAGGAGAAACTCATGGGAGATAGGGTTATTTTGTAAGGTTGTTTTTTGTTTTTTTCATAATGCAGACTCATCTCCATTCCTTCTTTGTTTTCAGGGATAAGGGTTGTTCTCCCTTTTCTGATACAGGAGTAGAGGGAACAGCCTCACAGGGAAAATTTATTCCCTGCTGTTAGGCAGTCAGAGGGAGGGCAAAGAGCTCTTTCTGTGTCTGCTTTTTCTCAGTTGTCTGCAGCTCAAAAAATCCTTGTTGTCAAAGTGAAGTGCTTTGGGGTAACGTACTCCGATCCTTCAGGATGATGAAGGAGGGAAAGTGCTGTTTCTGAAATATATTCTCTGACTTCAGTAGGAATGATGGTATTGCCGATTGCTAGAGGCCACATGCCAGTACTTAAATGCCAAAATGGACATGGTTATAGTAATGGGCAGCTGAGTCTGACAGTTATTATTATTAGGCCATGCCACATGGCTTGCAGGAACTTATTTCCCTGACCAGGGATTGAACCTGTGCCCTCTGCAATGGAAGCATGGAGTCTTAACCACTGGACTGCCGGGGAACTCCCCTGAGTCGTTATTAAAATAGCTTCATCTGTATTTATGTGTGTGTGTGTGCATGCTCAGTCATGTCTGACTCTTTATGACCCCATGGACTGTAGCCCACCAGACTCCTCTGTCCATGGAATTTTCCAGGCAAGAATGCTGGAGTACATTGCCATTTCCTCCTCCAGGGGATCTTCCTGACTCAGGGATCGAACCCTCATCTCTTGCATATCCTGCATTGGCAGGAGTCTTCTTTACCAACTGCGCCACCTGGGAAGCCCGAGTAGTAATGGTGGCTGTTAATTTATTATGATGTCCCTAGGACTGAAACAGATAGGCAACCTACTTGATTTCTATCTCTCACTCTAAACTTAGTGAGCACAGGTGTGGCTTGAGTCTCCACGACAGAGAGAGACAGCCCCCACACCAGTTTCTATACTTGAGTCATTTCATAGACCCAGGACTTCCTAAATGAAAGGAATGTGGGAATGTGGGGTTCCCTTGAGAAAATTCCCTGTGACATTGTCACAAGAATGCAGTATAAATTCTACTAGCTTTCACCCAAAGGGAAGGGAAATAAGCAGACTTTAGGGGAATTACTGGATCACTGAGCCGATGCTGATCGTCAGGCACCCAAATTCCCACTGTGACCATCAGTCAAAACCGAGGCTTAAAGAGGCTGGGGGATAAAGGTAATTTTGGCCTAAGTCCATCTCACAGTGGCCCCATGGGATCCCCAAACCAACACTCTTTGGTTCCTGAATATACAGTGGATTAGTCATACTCAGTCTTTGGCTGAATCTCAACATTGGTTCCCTGAGTGGAATGAGGGCTAATATAGATTAAAGGCCCAAGTCAAAGCCCTTAAATATCAATCACCTTCTTGAAACAGTGGACCAAAAGGAATACCATGTTTCTCCATGAATGTTAGAGGTTCATGCCAGCAATGAAGGCATGAAGATTCAGGGGTGATTATTTTTATTATACACTAATTTAACTCTCCAATTTGACCCTAGCCAGATATTGGAGAGTCTTGGAGAATGACCTTGGATTATTTATGCATATATGCGTGCATGCTTAGTCCTATCTGACTCTGCAACCCCCTGGACTTTAGCCCGCCAGAATCCTCTGTCCGTGAGATTCTCCAGGCAAGAATCCTGGAGTGGGTTGCCATTTCCTCCTCCAGGGGCTCTTCCCAACCAGGGATCAAACCCATGTCCCCTGCATTGGCAGGCGGATTCTTTACCACTGAGTAATCTGGGAAATGTTAACTTAATCATGTAACTCCAAGTTCAGTGGCTGTTCTACTGCTGCTGCTGGTAAGTCGCTTCAGTCATGTTCCACTCTGTGAGACCCCAGAGACAGCAGCCCACCAGGCTCCCCCGTCCCTGGGATTCTCCAGGCAAGAACACTGGAGTGGGTTGCCATTTCCTTCTCCAATGCATGAAAGTGAAAAGTGAAAGTGAAGTCGCTCAGTCGTGTCTGACTCTTAGCGACCCCATGGACTGCAGCCCACCAGGCTCCTCTGTCCATGGGATTTTCCAGGCAAGAGTACTGGAGTGGGGTGCCATTGTCTTTTCCAAGTGGCTGTTCTAGACATGGTCAATTAACTGCAACAAAGCAATATAATTTTGACATCTGATACTTAGCTATCAATCTTCAAATGTTTTTCTTCTCCTTTCCAATAAAGAGGAAACAGAAGTAGTTTCTTTCACCTTTATTTTTTTGTGGTCTTACTGCAGGATAGTGTTGATTATCTAGTATTCTATAATAATCTATAAATCCTGTTTGTCTCATTGCACCATATTTCTTGGTTCATCCTGCTATTGGATGTGGTGATTAGTGATGAGGATGAGGTAGAAAGTGAAAGTGTTAGTTGCTCAGTCATGTCCAACTCTTTGCGACCCCTTGGACTGTAGCCTTCCAGGCTCCTCTGTCCATGGAGTTCTCCAGGCAAGAATACTGGAATGGGTTGCCATTCCCTTCTCCAGGGGATCTTTCCAACCTAGGGGATGAACCCAGGTCCTCTGCATTGAAGGCAGATTCTTTACCATCTGAGCTACCAAAGAAGCCCAGGAGGTGGGAAAATACCATGGTTCCTTGCTAAGTGCCCAAGAGGTGGTGGGAGCGGGAAAAAGCATGTATATTCAAAAGCCATGACATCAACAGTTTGGGGCAGTCCAGTGGTCTATAGCAGATGGAGATTTTTTTTGTCTTCAGTGAAAGACAATTGCTATTCTTTGTTACCCACCGGTATTAAAGAGGTGAATTTCTTAGACTACTATATTTCACTGGACCTTTGAAACAGCATATATACATTTAAGGGGCTACTTTAACTAACTTATCAAGTAACCCATCAGGCTGACAGTTCTGGACGGAGCCAGAGTAGGAAATGGCTTTGTTCCTACTATGGACTGCCATGCAAGTTACTCTGCTATTTGAGTCTTAAGATCCAACAGATCAAATGCTTCTTGAAGAATCTGACAGAAAGCAATCCTATAGGGGCCTCTGGCCAGCCTTAACATAGAATTACAGTGCAGTCCTCTAGGGCTTTAGGGTAAAGCCATAGTCTAGTCTCCAAATATGCCATTTTAAAGAAACAGATCCTGGACTGCTTCCAGACCGTGGGAGAAATTTGTGTAGCTGACCACAGACTATCACATGACCATGGAAGCTGTACTGCCTGTCGTGGACTGGGTGTTATCCGATTCGTTGTGTCATAAGCTAAGCCATGCACAGCAGTACCCTTTCATCAAGTGGACAGCCACGAAGGCCCAGGTGAGTGGCGAGGGCAGTGCCTCACCCTGCCACAGCATCAGTCCTGCTGCACTGTCGCTTTTCCCTCAGCCCACGAGTTTGACCTCTTGAAAATTTCTGTGAAATACAGATTGATTGTGTTTACATGCGTCTGATCCATTCTGCCTTGCTTTGTGTCCTAGGACACTGACCCATGTGGACACTGCATCACTTTGGCTCCCTGATTAGCTGGATCTAATCAATAGGAGATCAAAAGTGGATGGATAGAATGCATAGAACATCTGTTCCATGCTCTTTCCCTACTTGGGTGATGCATCTCTGACCCTAGCTACTTCCCTCCACAACCACAGTCCCTGCTGGGAAATCTATCCACAGTTTTAATTCTCACTAAGCTCTGGGAGCACTGCTTTCTTCTCTTGCTTCTTCACTTCTAGGGGTGATAACAGCATCACCCTCTTGCTAGGGTCTGGGCACCACAAAGTCATTTGTTCCTTTAACCTTGCTTACACCTCTGTAAGCCATCTCTTTATAAAAGGTTTTTCATTTAAACCATCTGTGATAAATATTCATTTATGCTGAAACTCTGATTGGGAAAATGAAAAAGAAAATAATTGTGCCTGGTAAATACCCTTATGGCAGAAAGTGAAGAGGAACTCAAAAGCCTCTTGATGAAAGTGAAAGAGAGTGAAAAAGTTGGCTTAAAGCTCAACATTCAGAAAACGAAGATCATGGCATCTGGTCCCATCACTTCATGGGAAATAGATGGGGAAACAGTGGAAACAGTGTCAGACTTTATTTTGGGGGCTCAAAAATCACTGCAGATGGGGACTACAGCCATGAAATTAAAAGACGCTTACTCCTTGGAAGAAAAGTTATAACCAACCTAGATAGCATATTCAAAAGCACAGACATTACTTTGCCAACAAAGGTCCATCTAGTCAAGGCTATGGTTTTTCCAGTGGTCATGAATGGCTGTGAGAGTTGAACTGTGAAGAAAGCTGAGCGCCAAAGAATTGATGCTTTTGAACTGTGGTGTTGGAGAAGACTCTTGAGAGTCCCTTGGACTGCAAGGAGATCCAACCAGTCCATTCTGAAGGACATCAGCCCTGGGATTTCTTTGGAAGGAATGATGCTAAAGCTGAAACTCCATTACTTTGGCCACCTCATGTGAAGAGTTGACTCATTGGAAAAGACTCTGATGCTGGGAGGGATTGGGGGCAGGAGGAGAAGGGGATGACAGAGGATGAGATGTCTGGATGGCATCACTGACTCGATGGATGTGAGTTTGAGTGAACTCCGGGAGATGGTGATGGACAGGGAGGCCTGGCGTGCTGTGATTCATGGGGTCGCAAAGAGTCGGACACGACTGAGTGACTGAACTGAACTGAACTGAAATACTATTCCACATAAAATGCAAACACAAGCTGGAAATGGACTGCAGCAGTGTTACAGCTTCACTTGTGAGCCGGCCTGAAAATGTGTGAAAGGATGTATGTATGTATGTGTTAGCCGCTCAGTCATGTTCAATTCTTTGCAACCCCATGGACTGTGGGCTGCCAGGTTTCTCTGTCCACGGAATTCTCTAGGCAAGAATACTGGAGTGGGTTGCTATTTCTTTCTCCAGGGGATCTTCACGACCCAGGGATTGAACCTGAGTCTTTTGGGTCTCCTGCATTGACAGATTCTTTACCACTGTATCACCTGGGAAGCCTATCCTAATATTGTTTGATTGTGGACTAAAGTAACTTGAATTCAGGCAAAGAAGATCATGAAAGGAAAGAGTGTGATTTCTTAACTAAATACTGAAGCACTTCAAAATTTATTTATTAACAATAAATTCAAAGAACTTTCTATATTAGCATTTATTATTTTATATTAGGAATTAATTTGCACTTGTTATAAGACAGTACTGGAATAGCTCTGGTTAGAATAGCAGGAGAGATAATCAGATTAAGGGCTCCTGGTTGGGCACTGTGACAATAATAGAAATTAATGACTTTAAATCCAGAGGGGCCTGCCATGGATTCCTGGATTAAGGACCATTACTAATACCATGCCAATCCCTGTATACATCTATAAATCTCCTGCAGTTTGAACATAAATGTAATGGTGCGTAAAGCTATTATAAACGTCCATGTGCAGGTTTTGTGTGGACATGTTTCCAACTGCTTTGGGTGACTACCCAGGAGCAAATTGCTGGTTCGTGTGGTAGAAGTATGTGGTTTTTTTGGTAAGAAACTACTGAACTGTCTTCCAAAGTGGTTGTACCGTTTCCCACTCTTGCCGGCAATGAGTGAGAGTTCCTGCTGCTCCACGTCCCTGTCCGCATTTGATGTTGTCAGTTTTGGAGGCTACTGTTCTAATGGGTGTGTAGTGTCATCTCATTGTTATTTTCATTTGCAATTTTCTAATGACATAGAATGTGGAGGATTTCTTCATATCTTCATTTGCTGCCTGTCTGTCTTATTGGATGAAATATCTGCTCAGGTCTTTTGCCCATTCTAAATTTGGATTGTTTATTTTCTTATTGTTGAGCTTCAAGAGTGCCATGTGTATTTTAGGTAGCGGTCCTTTGTCAGATAGGTCTTCAGCAAATATTTTCTGTTAGTCTGTGGCTTGTCTCCTGCTGTCTTGATAAATCATATTTTTTAATTACCTTAAACTTATGCTTCATTTTTTAGAGCATACAGACTAGAGGAAACATATTCCAGGTTTGTTTTATTCTTGCTAGTTAGACATAAATTGTGATTTTATAAATATATTGAGTCATAATGATCAGACTATTATGAAGGCAACGGCTCTGACTTCTTGGAATAATCAGTCACAGACATTTAATCATTTACATTTCTCATTAATACGATTAGTTTCATTTAGATATTGCTGAAAGGATCAGCACCTTTTTGCCATCGTTGTGCTGTAGACTCAGCAGGGGAAGAAGGGATTATTCCAGTAAAAATTTGAGGTGGCTTGGTTCATCCCATATTTTATTTTTATACTTAAAATTCATGTTAGTTTGCCCACTTCTATATCACAATTGGGTAGTCAGGTTTAATGAGAACTCAATGAAATATTGCTGGAAAAGCATTTAGCCTATGGCCTGGCACATACTACTGCTACTGCTGCTGCTAAGTTGCTTCAGTCGTGTCCGACTCTGTGCGACCCCATAGACGGCAGCCCATCAGGCTCTCCCATCCCTGGGATTCTCCAGGCAAAAACACTGGAGGGGGTTGCCATTTCCTTCTCCAATGCATGAAAGTGAAAAGCGAAAGGGAAGTCGCTCAGTCGTGTCCGACTCTTCGCGACCCCACAGACTGCAGCCTAGCAGGCTCCTCCGTCCATGGGAGTTTCCAGGCACATACTAAGTGTTCAATAAACAGTCAATGTTACCACAGGGTTTCCGTAATTTTATTGCCACTGTAGTAATTACAGCATCTTATTAGTACTGTCATCAGATCAGATCAGATAAGATCAGTACTGTCATATAGTTGTAATATTACATAATAATTTGACTAATAATGTCTCATTTTTAAAAAGATTATTTATTTTGGGTTGTGCTGGGTCTTCGTTGCTGTATGCAAGCTTTCTGTAGTTGCAGAGAGTGGAGGTTACTCTCTAGTTGCGTTGCGTGGGCTTCTCTTCATGGTGGCTTTCCTGGTTGCAGGGCACAGGCTCTAGGCACTCGGGTTGCAGTAGTTGCGGCATCCAGGCTCAGAAGTTGTGGTGCACAGGCTTAGTTGCTCCCCAGCATGTGGAATCTTCCTGAGGCAGGGACTGAACCCATGTCCCCTCCATTGGCAGGCACATCCTTACCCACTGTACCACCAGGGAAATCCAATTTGTCTCATTTTGATTTATACTTACCAGCAATCTTAGGAAGCGGTTCTCACCTGCCATGGTTTTCACAGTGCTGCCACATGGCCAGCTCAGTTTAGGAAAGAGATTAACACTCTAGACTGGGAGCCTATTTCAAGCAGTAGCATCAATTAATAAACATTATATGCAATTAGACTTTCCTATTCATGGAATGAGAAGAAGTGGGTTACCATGACCTAGTGGGACCTCTTATCATGTGGGTATAGAATATTATTAACTATTTTCTGGTGAGTGTAAAGGGTCAAAAGTGACTTGAAGAAGAAGTAAAAAGAAATAAGACATGAAAGTTATATGATTTTTTCTTATAGAGTTACTAAATATTTAGCATAAATTAATACATTGCTTTAATCTTGGTCTCTGAAAGTTTTATTTAAATATAAATAAATCTTAATGTGAAAATACATACAGACACACATATATATTTATATTGTATCATTGTGGTGTAAGTTCTTCTTAGGATACCTCCATGTGGCTATGGAATTGTACTGAAATTAACTGTCTTTCAAAGACTTAATTTTGAACATCTTTTTTGATGATTAAAATTACAGCAATTTATAAAGTTTGTAAAGGTTGAGATAAAGGTTAAAATTTCAACAGTTTATGCAACTTTTACCCTTTCATATTCAAATTTAAGTCAGAGGTTTCCTAACTGTAGGCATAATTTACATAAAAATTTGGGAAACAGTACTATAATTGAGGGAACAATTCCTTGTCAAGAGGTAGCATGTTTGTGTCAGAATTTAGATGTTATACAGAAAGCTTTGCTTATCATTTTAAGGTAATCGTTCTTTATACTCTCAGATTAATATTGAATACATTCATTTGACAAGTGTCTTGTCATTTCTCTCTATGTACCAATTATTGTGTTAGCTGAGGAACATAATAATATACATGCTAAACTTTAAAAAATGTCCCAAGTATTTCTTTTTTTTCAAAATACATCCCAAGGACTTCCCTGGTGGTATGCTGGATTGGAGTCCGCCTGCCAGTTCAGGGGACCCAGGTTTGATTCCTGGTCTGGGAGGATTCCACGTGCAGCTAAGCCTGTGGGCTGTAACTACTGAGCCTGTGCTCTAGAATCTGTACGCTGCAACTACAGAAGCCCGTGCACACAGAGCCTGTGCTCTGCCACAGGAGAAGCCACTGCAATGAGAAGTCTGTGTAGTAGTGAAAAGTAGCCCTCGCTTGCCACAAGAGAAGGCCCAGGCATCAGTGAAGTCCCAGCGCAACCAAAAGTAATCAATAAAATAAAATATTAAAAAATGCATCCTAAACTTTTGAAGAAGCCAATGACTTGTGGAGAAGATGGGCAAAGAAAATGAAATATTATAAATGGTGCTAAAAACTAGATCCAGAGAGGAGAGAGAGTTAGAACCACTTCATAAAAGCTTGCTTCTAAAGAGTTTCTTTGTGTATTTGTGTATTTCTTTGTGTATTTCTAGACACAAATAATTTTTTTGTGTCTAGACACGCATATATTTGTGTTTAACGTTTATGGTGGCCAGTGCTATCTTCGGTGTGACATCTAAGTGTGACAAACACCTGTTTGTTCTCTGTATCTACAAATCTGAGTTTCGTTTGTTTTTTTGTGTTTTAGATTCCACATGTAAGTGAAATCATACAATGTTTGTCTTTCTGTGTCTGACTTAATTTCACCTAGTAAAACACCCTCAAGTTCTATTCCTGTTATCACAAATGGCAAGATTTACTTCTTGTTTATGGCTGAGTAGTATTCGTGCATATGTGTGTGTGTGCATGTGAGAGAGACACCTTCTTTATCCATTCATGCATCATTGAACACAGATCATTACAGTGAACACAGGGGTCCATATACCCTTTTGAATTATTGTTTTCATACCCTTCAGAAAGAACCCCAGAAGTGGAACTGCTGAATCCTATGATAGCTCTATTTTTAATTTGTTTTTGAGTAAATTCTATACTGTCTTCCATACTGGCTGCATCAGTTTACATTCCCATCAACAGTGCATGAGGGTCCCCTTCTCTCCCTATCCTCACCAATACTTGTTTTTTTTTTTTTTTAATAATGGCCATTTGGACAGGTGGGGTGATATGGTGGTT
The DNA here is from genome assembly GCF_000754665.1 of Bison bison bison. Taxonomy (NCBI): domain Eukaryota; kingdom Metazoa; phylum Chordata; class Mammalia; order Artiodactyla; family Bovidae; genus Bison; species Bison bison. The sequence continues at coordinate 334,098 of NW_011494934.1, forward strand.
TTGACTTGCATTTCCCTGGTGATTAGTGATCATGAGCATCATTTCACATACCTCTTGGCCATCAGTATGTCTTTGGAAAAATATGTATTCATATCCTCTGTCCATTATGGCTTCCCTTGTGGCTCAGCTGGTAAGAAATCCATCTGCAATGCAGGAGACCTGGGTTCAATCTCTGGGTTGGGAAGATCCCCTGGAGAAGGGTAAAGGCTACCCATTCCAGTATGTTGGCCTGGAAAATTCCATGGACTGTATAGTCCATGGGGTCCCAAAGACTTGGACATGACTGAACAACTTACACTTTCGTAAAATATTTTTCCATTTGTGTCCTTTTCAATTTCTTTCACCAATATCTTATAGTTTTTAGGGTAAATGTTTTTCACCTCCTGAGTGAAATTTACTTCTAGGTATTTTATTCTTTTTGATGTATTTGTAAGTGGGATTTTTTCTTGATTTCTCTTTCTGATAGTTTGTTATTAGTGTATAGAAGTGCAAGAGATTTTCATACATTAATTTTGTATCCTACAACTTTACTGAATTAATTTATTATTTCTAACCTTTTTTTGGTGGTGTCTTTAGGATTTTATATGTATAGTATCATGTCATCTGCAAGTAATGGGAGTTCTACTTCTTTTTCATTTTGGATTCCTTTCATTTCTCTTTCTTGCCTACTTGCTGTGGATAGGACTTCCAATACTAACTTGAATAAAAGTAGCAAGTGTAGGCATCCTTGTCTTCTTCCTCATCTTACAAGAAAATCTTTCAATCAGGTGTGAGATAAGCTATGAGTCTGTCATACATAAACTTTGTTTTGCTGAGATATAATGCCTCCATACCTACTTTGTTTAGGTTTTTTTTTTAATCATAAACGGATGTCAAGTGCTTTTTCTGCATCTGTTGAGATCAGATAATTTTTATCTTTTATTTTGTTAATATGGTGTGTCACATTGATTGATTGGCAAATGTCAAACCCTGGAATAAATCCCACTTGATCTGATGCATGATCCTTTTACATATTATTAATTTAGTTTGCTATTATTTGGTTGAGAATTTTGCAACCATGTTCATTAGGGATATGCATGCATGCTAAGTTGCTTCAGTCGTGTCTGACTCTGTGCAACCCTATGGACTGTAGCCTATCAGCTTATCTCACACTTAATTGAAAGATTTTCTTATAAGATGAATTTATTGAGACTTGTTTTATGGTTCAGTTCAGTTCAGTTCAGCCACTCAGTTGTGTCTGACCCTTTCAACCCCATGGACTACAGCACACCAGGCCTCCCTGTTCATTACCAACTCCTGGAGCTTACTCAACTCAGTCCATCGAGTCGGTGATGCCATCCAGCCATCTCATCCTTTGTTGTCCCCTTCTCCTCCTGCCTTCAATCCCTCCCAGCATCAGGGTCTTTTCAAATGAGTCAGCTCTTTGCATCAGGTGGCCAAAGTACTGGAGTTTCAGCTTCAACATCAGTCCTTCCAATGAATATTCAGGGCTGATTTCCTTTAGGATGGACTGGTTGGATCTCCTTGTAGTCCATGGGACTCTCAAGAGTCTTCTCCAACACCACAGTTCAAAAGCATCAATTCTTTCGCACTCAGCTTTCTTTATAGTCCAACTCTCACATCCATACACGACTAATGAAAAAACCATAGCTTTGACTAGATGGACCTTGTTGGCAAAGTAGTGTCTCTGCTTTTTAATATGCTGTCTAGGTTGGTCATAACTTTTCTTCCAAGGAGTAAGCATCTTTTAATTTCCTGGCTGCGGTCACCATCTGCAGTGATTTTGGAGCCCCCCAAAAATAAAGTCTCTCACTGTTTCCATTGTTTCCCCATCTATTTGCTACAGTCCATTCTGAAGGAGATCAACCCAAGGTGTTCTTTGGAAGGAATGATGCCGAAGCTGAAACTGCAGTACTTTGGCCACCTCATGCGAAGAGTTGACTCATTGGAAAAGACTCTGATGCTGGGAGGGATTGGGGGCAGGAGGAGAAGGGGAGGACAGAGGATGAGATGGCTGGATGGCATCTCTGACTCGATGGACATGAGTCTGAGTGAACTCCGGGAGTTGGTGATGGACAGGGAGGCCTGGTGTGCTGCGATTCATGGGGTCGCAAAGAGTTGGACACGACTGATCGACTGAACTGAACTGAACTCAATGGGACTAGATGCCATGATCTTCATTTTCTGAATGTTGAATTTTAAGGTAACTTTTTCATTCTTCTCTTTCACTTTCATTAAGAGACTCTTTAGCTCTTATTCGCTTTCTGCCATAAGGGTGGTGTCATCTGCATATCTGAGGTTAATGGACTGGTTAATATTTCTCCTAGCAATCTTGATTCCAGCTGTGCTTCATCCAGGGCAGCATTTCACATGATATACTCTGCATATAAGTTAAGTAAGTAGGGTGACAATGTACAGCATTGATGTACTACTTTCCCAATTTGGAACCAGTCTGTTGTTCCATGTCCAGTTCTAACTTTTGCTTCTTGATCTGCATACAGATTTCTCAGGAGGCAGGTAAGGTGGTCTGGTATTCCCATCTCTTGCAGAATTTTCCACAGTTTCTTGTGATCCACACAGTCAAAGACTTTGGCATCATCAATAAAGCAGAAGTAGATGTTTTTCTGGAACTCTCTTGCTTTTTCCATGATCCAGAGGATGTTGGCAATTTGATCTCTGGTTCCTCTGCCTTTTCTAAATCCAGCTTGAACATCTGGAAGTTCCTGGTTCACGTACTGTTGAAGCCTGGCTTGGAGAATTTTGAGCATTACTTTGCTAGTGTGTGGGATGAGTGCAATTGTGCGGTAGTTTGACCATTATTTGAAATTGCCTTTCTTAGGGATTGGAATGAAAACTGACCTTTTCCAGTTCTGTGGCCACTGCTGCATTTTCCAAATTTGCTGACATATTCAGTGCAGCACTTTCACAGCATCATCTTTTAGGATTTGAAATAGCTCAACTGTAATTCCATCACCTCCACTAGCTTTGTTCGTAGTGATGCTTTCTAAGGCCCACTCGAGTTCTCATTCCAGGATGTCTGGTTCTAGGTGATCACTCACACCATCGTGGTTATCTGGATCATGAAGATCTTTTTTGTATAGTTCTTCTGTGTATTCTTGCCACCTCTTCTTAATATGTGAGCCACCTCTTCTTTATGGCTCAACATGTGATCTATTCTAGAGAATCTTCCTTAGCACTTGAAAAGCACTTGAAAAGAAAGTGTATTCTGCTGCTTTTGGGTGGAATGTCATGTATATATTGAATTGATCTGATGTAATGTGTCATTTTAGTATATTATTGATTTTCTGTCTGGATGATCTACCCATTGCTGTAAGTGGGATGCTAAAGTCCCCTGCTTTTATTGTATTGATGTCTATTTCTCTTAAGTCTATTCACATTTGCTTTATATAATTTGGTGCTCCTATGTTGGATGCATATATATTTATAAATGTTATAACTTCTTTCTAGGTTGACCCCTTTATCACCATGTAATGCCTTTCTTTGTCTTTTCTTATCTCTTTATTTTAAAGTCTATTCTTTCTGATATGAGTACAGCTATGCCAGCTTTCTTCTTGTTTTCATCTGCATGGAATATCTTTCTCCATCCCTTCACTTTCAGTCTGTGTGTGTTCTTACTTCTGGAGTGAGTCTCTTGTAGGCAGCTTATAGTTGAGTCTTGTGGTTTTTGTCTTTTATCCATTCAGTCACTGTATCTTTAGATTGGAGGATTCAGTCCATTTACATTTAAAGTAACTATTGATAGGTATGTACTTACTGTAATTTCGTTAATTGTTTTCTAGCTGTTTTTGTAGTTTGTCTTTGTTCCTTTCTTCTTCTCTTTCTCTCTCCTCTTGTAGTTTCATCACTTCTTTGGTGTTGTGCTTAGATTCTTTTCTCATTCTCTCATTCTCATTTTCCTTTGTGTATTTACTATTAATTTTTGTTTTATGATTATCATGAGGTTCACATATAACATTCTTTTTATATGAGTCTATTTTAAGTTGGCAGTAACTTAAATTTTGACACATTCCAAAACTCTACACTTTTAGCCCCCCCACAACATTTTATATTTTTATGTCACCTTTTATGTTATTTTATGTATCCCTTAACTAGTTATTATGGTTGTTGTTGTTGTTCAGTCACTAAGTCATGTCAGACTCTTTGCAACCTGATGGACTGCAGCACATCAGGCTTCCCTGTCCTTCACTGTCTCCCAGATTGCTCAAACTCACGTCCATTGAGTCAGTGATGCTATCTAGCCATCTCATCCTCTGTCGCCTTCTTCTCCTCTTGCCCTCAATCTTTCCCAGCATTAGGGTCTTTTCCAACGAGTCAGATCTTTGCATCAGGTGGCCAGCTTCAGCACCAATCCTTTCAACAAATATTCAGGACTGATTTCTTTTAGGATTGACTGGTTTGATCTCCCTGTTGTCCAAGGAACTCTCAAGAATCTTCTCTAGCCACCACAGTTCGAAAGCTTCAATTCTTTGGCACTCAGCCTTCTTTATGGTCCAACTGTCATCCGTACTGACTACTGGAAAAACTATAGCTTTGACTAGATGGATCTTTGTCAGCAAAGTGATGTCTCTGCTTTTTAATACACTGTCTAATTTTGTCATAGCTTTCCTTCCAAGGAGCAAGCATCTTTTAATTTCATGACTGCAGAAATTTGGTTAACTTTACTACTCTTATCTCTTGCCCTTTGACCTTCATACTTGTTAATAGGTTATTAGTCTACTACCTTTACTATTTTCCTGTGAGATTTTTACTTTTGTGTGTTTTCTTGTTAGCAGTTAACTGTGTTTCTTTTCAGCTTAAAGATGTCCCTTAATATTAATAAATAGTATGGCTTGTTTAGTGGTGATTAACTCCTTCAGCTTTTGCTTAGCTGGAAAAATTTAACTCTCCTTCAATTCTGTATGATAATCTCACAGGGTAAAGTGTTCTTGGTTGGGAGTGTTTTCCTTTCAGCAATTTGACTATGTCATACCATTCTCTTCTGGCCTGCAAAGCTTCTGCTGAAAAATCTGCTGGTAGATTTTTGAGGTTTCCTTTGTATGTAACAAGTTGTTTCCTTTGGCTGCTTTTAAGATTCTCTGTCTTTAATTTTAAAGACTGTGAATGTTATTCTTCTTGATATGGTTAAGATATTGTAAAGTATTTATAAAACACTTTTTAAAGTTCCTTTTTTTTCTGCTCTGTCTAGGTGAGTTCCGTGCCTTTGTCTTCCAGCTTGCTAATCCATTCTTCTGCTTTATCTAGTCTGCTATTGAACCCTTCTATTATTGTATTTTTTAGCTCTTGACTTCTCTTTTATACTGTCTGGCTCTTTATATTTAATATTTTATATCTCCTTATTAAAGTTTTCAATAAGCTGTGCTCATTCATTCTTCCCCAAATTTGGTGAGCATCTTTGTAATTATTAATTTGAACTCTTTATCCAGAAGATTGCTGCTGCTGCTGCTAAGTCGCTTCAGTCGTGTCCGACTCTGTGCGACCCCATAGATGGCAGTCCACCAGGCTCCCCCGTCCCTGGGATTCTCCAGGCAAGAACACTGGAGTGGGTTGCCATTTCCTTCTCCAATGCATGAAAGTGAAAAGTGAAAGTGAAGTCGCTCAGTCGTGTCCGACTCTTAGCGACCCCATGGACTGTAGCCTACCAGGCTCCTCCGCCCTTGGGATTTTCCAGGCAGGAGTACTGGAGTGGGGTGCCATTGCCTTCTCTGATCCAGAAGATTACTTATCTTCATTTTATTAAAGTCTTTTTTTTTTTTTTTTGAGATTCTTGCCTTGTTCTTTTGTTTGGAATATATCCCTCAGTCTCCATATTTTGCCTGACTCTCTAAGTTTGTCTTTTATGTTATTAAGTGAAATACCAACCTCTCCCAGTCTTGAAGGAGTAGTCTTGTATAGGAGATGGCTTGTGGGGCCCAGAAGTGCAACCCCCCTTAGCAAGCAACGTCAGGAGCTCAAGAGGCATCCCCTGGGTGGGCTGCACATGCCCTCAGCTACAGCACAGGTGGGTGATCTGTGGTCGTGCTCTGGCACAGGTTGAGTGGATCATACCCTCTGGAGCTAGCAGATTAGAAGGAGAGTGTCAAAATGATGCCTGCCAGCACCAGCATTAGCAATGTAGAATGAAGTCACAAAAATGGTGTTCCACTAGCCCCTCCATCCCTGGAGAGAGTCTCAATAGATTCCTGTATCTCCAGCAGATGCTTTAAGATTAGCATGTGGGTCTTCTTCACTTTTGTGTTAGGTGCTTTTCAAGCTGTTGCTTTTCCCTGGGTCTTGGGGTGAGTGAATCTGCACCTGAATCCTTTAAAAGCAGGTTTCATATTCTCTACAGTTCTATGGCACTTCTGAAAGCAATCCCATTGGTTTTCAAAGCCAGGCATTTGGGGGCGGGGGGGTGGGGCGCTTGTCTTTATGGTGACTTACCCAAGGGTCAGAGTGCCTGATATGGAGCACACCTCTCAAGGAGAAGTTCTATATTTTTGAGATTGCTTTTAATTGTGGGTCACCTTGCCTAGGTAAGGTTTTTGGAGTGAGTGTATCCCTCCTATCTTACCACTTTTGCTGTGGGCCTTTAATTCTTTATTGTGGAGATGATGTTCATCTAGTTTCAAGATCTTTTTCAGCTGAAATTACTCCATTTGTAGCTGTGGATTTGTTGTGCCCATGGGAGAAGGTGAGTTCAGGATCTTCCCCTGCTGCCATCTTGAATTGTCTCCCTTGGAGGATACAGTATAAATGGAACATACAGCTTCTCCAGAAATCAATTGACCAATTCATTGACTGAAACATGTGCTTATGGAAACATGAAACTGGGAGGATGTGTAATTTAAAAATCACCTTATTTTGACTATGTTTATAAAAAGATAGTCATGATACAACTAGAAATCTCTAACCAAGTTCTTACAGCCAGCCAGAGCCTGTACTAGAATCCATGTTTCCTCATTTCCTCTTTCCTAGTCTGTACTGTCATTTTTAACATCAGAAGCATTAGTGTGTATATATATATTGTATATATATATATATGTGCATGTGTGTATGTGTTTGTGAAATATAATATATATATATATATGTATATTTGGCATATATATGCCAAATGCCAATATATCACTATAAGAGAATATGTAATAAATACTCAAGAACATTAAGGAAAATTGTGAAGATGTTAAAAATAAGAGCTAGTTGAGACCCAGTTGAACCAAGTCATGTTGTAATTATTAATTTATGCAAGAGGAACTAACAAGGTATTTACTATCCACAAAGGATGACGACAGTTTGCCTTGCTAAGCAAGTCTGGATTCATTGATACTAGTTTAGATTAATACTATAGGAATGCTCCCTAGGCATAGTGATATTACCCAATGCACTAAACCTCTGTATCAGTAGTCTCCTCATTCTTGTTGGGTTATTAAACTTCAGGCCCACTCCCAGGACCTATTGAATTTAAAGTTCATTTGAAATTAAAAGTTGTACTTGAAACTTAACCATTAAGAGAATCAACAACATTTATCTGGGAAGACTTTCAGGATTCTAACTGGAGGTGCCTGTTCCACAGCTGACATCCCCAGCATGATGAGAACAGGAACACCAAGAGCTTCAAACCATTCAAACCATTTCTAAGCTGGCACGTCTACCAGCTTAGAGCAGGATGATCAAAGGTCACAGTCTGGGTACAGGGGACAATAAATCATGGAGGAAATAGATCAATGGGAAATAAATACCTCACTGGGTTATAAGCCTCCTATCAGATTGCAAGTTCTTTGAGGGGTGAGATAGTATCTTATTTATCTCTGAAAACATGTTTCAAGCCTTAGGGTTTGGCAAAAGGAGCTATTTAAAAATGGCTGCTGTGATTTGTCTAATAATGGCTGAAGTCATTAATACACAATTCAGCCCAGGAGTAAACAGCAGGCTGCATCCAGGGATCAAAAGAAAAATAGACGTCCCCTTTTTAGAAAGCTTCACATCTTGGAAATGAAATCAACAGTTCCTGAAACATAAGGATTATTATTACTACTATTATTAAATGCTATTAAACATTAACTATTATTGTTACTTCTAATGATTGAATACCTATTATAGCCTTTTCAACACTGCCTCACTCATCTGTTTAACCCAGAAATTTCAAATTATCCATTGTCAGCATTTTATTTTATAAATATTCTCCATTTCCTAAGTATAAGATGCTATCCTAAGGAATTGGTAGGTTCAGCCAGTGAAATTCAAAACTACTGATTCAGGAAGAAGGTTTGGTTGCAAGTAAGAAAAAACACAGTTAAGAGTAGTTTAAATTAATAGCTTTATTTTTTCTTACAAAATCAGAAGTCTGGAAGCTGAGAGTACAGATATGGTGCAGTAGCCATTTTTTAACAGGCTGAAGAAAATAATTCATGTAATTCTTTAAACAATTTTTATCCTTTTTTCTCTACTGATCTCAACTTTATTTAAAATTTTGGTATTTTGTTCATCATATATTTTTTGCACTAATTCTGATTTTTAAAATATTAAACTTGATTACTTTTTAAAAAAGAGTATCTTCCTAAATGTTGTGCCTGAAACAAAAAACTTTACTTGCCTTACCCTAGTCCTGGCCCTGTGTTATCAGTTACAATAACAGGGCTTGTTAAACACATGTACCTTCATTATTTTTTAATTGATATCTTCAGTTATTTTTTAATGTTCTGAAGCTTCATAATAAGGGAAGCTAGTTTAGAAACAAAGAAAAATAGGAGCTTGTGTTTTCAACTGTTGGAAATTGGAGTGGAAGGACCATAAAATGCATGAAAAAGGACTCTTTACTAAAGACATATGGGTTTCCTGGTTGCTCAGACAGTAAAGAATCTGCCTGCAATGTAGGAGACCCAAGTTCAATCCCTGGGTCAGGAAGAACCTCTGGAGAAGGGAATCCTCTGGAGAAGTATTCTTGTTTGGAGAATTCCATAGACAGAGGAGCCTGGCAGGCTTACAGTCCATGGACTCACAGAGAGTTGGACACGACTGAGTGTCTAATACTTTCACTTTACTAAAGACATGGGTCTTGGCCCCCACTTCACCCTTTAGAAGCTACGAGCCAATGAAGTACAGTGAAGTCACTCAGTCGTGTCCGACTCTTTGCGACCCCATGGACTGTAGCCCACCAGGCTGCTCTGTCCATGGGATTCTCCAGCCAAGAGTACTGGAGTGGGGTGCCATTTTGAGCCAATGAGCAAGTCAAAAATCCTCTACTGGCTGCAGTTCCTTCAGTGCTAAAATGAAGGTCTGAAAATCTGCCTTGCCTGTCCCTCAGAGATCTAATGAGATCAAGAGTGTGAAAAACTGGAAATGTAAAGGTGCAAAAGACCTTCATAAACTGTAAAGTACCCATTGAGAAAGTGAGCTGGGGACAGAGTGAAAAGGAACAAAGACTGAGAGTCACAGGGACTTCCCCGGCTGTCCAGTGGTTAGCATACCCCTCGCTGATGGCCGAGGGCCCAGATTTGCTCTCTGGGCAAGGAACTAAGATCCCACAAGTCTCGTGGCATGGCCAAAAAAAAAAAAAAATCAGAGTCAATGTATTCTGGCTACAGTCTAGGCCAGCCCTCATTCTGCTGCTGGGAGAAATGAGGCCTGGGGCACACACCTCTCCCCTACCTTAGGCCGATAAGTAGGTGCAGAGACGAATGAGGACGCAGCCTGCTGGGCCTGGTCTGGGTCCTGGGCTCCTTCTCTTTTTTATATTTTATACAATGTTTAGAGGTTACACTCCACTTCCAGTTCTTAACAAAATACTGGCTCTCTTCCCCATGTTGTACAATGCAAGCTTGTAGCCTGTCTTAACACCCAACAGGTGGAGCCTCCCACTCCCCACCCCTTTATTGCTGGGCTCTTCCTCTTAATGCAGTTATGATCTCGAGATGTCAGATTCAGGGAAGAATCAGGAAGGTCCTTCCTTCAGGGAAGAATCAAAAATGGAGAGACAGACTCGTGTCCTTAATGAGAGAGGAAAAAGAAGGGAGCACAGGGAGACAGAAAAGAGATGTGATGTTGAGAGGCTCTTCCTGAGGTGTGAATAATTTCTCCTGGGACTAGTAAAACTGGCATTTCCAGGCTCCCCTTGTGAGGTGTAACCACACAGACGAATCACTGAAGAGTTAGACTAACCAGGTTTTCCAATCCTGGTTGGTTTTGCTGTGGTACACAGACACCGGCTTAACAGAGAGCAAGGTGAAAACAGGAAAACTATGATCCAACAATTAATCATTTATGTTTACAAGTAAACCATCTTTGGGGAAAAAATTTACATTAAAGTCACATGGTTCTTACATAACAATTTATTTTAGGAACTAAAGACAAGCATCTGGAAAATGATATTTTTAGTAAAGCAAATTCTTTCTCTAAATGTCTTCATCCTCATGAAATTAAAAATTTTGCAAAGCTCCACCCAATTCCTTATTTCTATACCTGACACATCAACCTAATTACTATCTTTTACATAGTACATCATGCAGTCTAATGACAGGTGAGAGAGTTTTATGGACATTAGTCTTAAATGGAAAAAAAATTATGAAAGCTAACAGTAAGTAAACTAAAATTTGGATTAATTATCTTGTCTCATGGCACACAGGGAAACAGTTCAAAAATTAAAGGCAAGCAACATCTTTTATCTATTGTGAGCAATGATATGTAAGGCAACAGAATTATCTGCATCTTCTCTAGGTCATTCCTAAAGTCTCATTGATCCTTGAGAGTATTTATAACATGCCAAGAAGCACTCCAACTGTTTTCTGGTTCCTGTAAATACCTAGCCTATTTCTGCTGGACTCCACCCAAAAGACAAATTAAATTCCACTGACCTGTTTGAAATAATTGTGCTAAGCTGCCAGCAAAATCCTTGCATCACCTTAGCAATCAGATTTCCTAAAGCCTGGCTACTCCTCATGAAAATATTAGGAATCCTACATGAAATTGTTTAGTCACCCTTGAGTAGCCACCACACTTCATTCCTGAAAGGGTGGGTCTATCCCATTTGAAGGCAAGTGTTAGGATCTGTACTCCTGCTTTGAGTGACTGATATTCTCTCCATAAAAGAAGAGATGGTGCATCTTTTGCAGTATCGAGACAGGAATTTTTGAAGGTGATATTATTGCAGGAAATGCACAAGACTATTTTATTAAAATATTGATTTAAAATGCCATGTTAGTTTTAAGTGTATCACAAAGTATTTTAATTTTATATATATAGTTGTTGTTCAGTCATTAAGTCATGTCTGACTCTTTGCAACCTCATGGACTGTGGCCCACCAGGTTCCTCTGTCCATGGAATTCTCCAGGCAAGAATACTGGAATGGGTTGCCATTCACTTTTCCAAGGGATCATCCTGATCCAGGGATCAAACCCAGATCTCCTGAGCTTAAGTATATTCTTTACCATCTGAACCACCAGGAAACCATATATATATTCTCTTTAAGATTCCTTTTCATTATAGGTTATATATTGAGGTTAGTTCCCTGTGCTGTACACAGTAGGTCCTTGATGGCTATCTATTTTTATATATGGTAGTGTATATATTTTAATCCCCAAATCCTAATCTCTCCCTCTCACACAAGATTATTTTAACAGCATCTGCTTTCTGAGAGGGTGGGCTCACATAGCTGCTATGGTCCTCTATAACATATGGATAGAGGATCCCCAGGGTCATGAACAAACTTTTGTCTTCCGCAGAACTTTGGAATCTAAAGCAAGAAAATTGTCATTCTGTGGAAGAATCATTTAAGCCATTATCCAATGTATGCATTGTATACAATAATGTATTACTATTAATGGTAGTAATCTTCAGATACCAGAATGAGGAAGTGAAGAAGTAAGGAAGATCATATAAACTAAGAGGAACTGGGAGATAGCTACCTGAGATTCTGTCCTTTGCCTGGTGACCTGGTTCAATGTTGGGTTTAAATTTTGTTTAAAAGAATCGTTTGGATATGAGATAGGAAGGATAAAATGTTGTCCCTTAGAAAGAAATCATTCTTCCTATGACCTCACTCTCCACTTTCCCCATTTCCTACACCTAACCGTCAAACCCCATCCACCTGTTAATTATCTAAAGGGAATACTGGCACTGGCCCCACGAATAGAAAATCAGCTTGGTTAGGTATTATATGAAGCTGAGCTGTAAAAGGGGGGATAGGTTAGAGCAGTGGTTCTAAAACTTTAGCAGGTGTATCCGTGACCTGGACAGGATGTGGAACACAGATGCTGGGCCCTACCTCCAGAGATTGTTCATTCAGTAGGTGTGGGTGGGGCCTAGGAATGTGCACACTTGACAAGTTTCCAGGGAATGTTGATGCTTCAGTTAGTAAACTACAGTGTAACTAGAAGGTGTTCAGGGTCACCCCGAAGATCAGCACTTACTGGAGTTTACACAAATTTGGCCATTTCCACTGTCATTTTCCTGTGCCACCATTCCATGATCAGCTTTTTAGGGGGAACCAGTTCTAATTAAGAGGGTCAGGTATTCGGTGAGAAGGGCAGTGCTGCTACTGAGGATGTCGATCAAAAGGAAGAAAAATGTCAACAGGACAGGTTGAGTCTGACCAGGTATCCAGTGTGAGTAAAGGGAAACTAATTTAATTAACACGAGTTTATAATGTTCAGTGTCATGTCGTGCAAATCCTTCTTATTAACTCCTTTTTCCCCTATTTTGTTATATTTGTTTATTTTTTTAGATTTTGTTTGTAAGTGATAATAGGCGGTATCTGTTTTTCTGCCTGACATTTCACTAAGCATAATACCCTCTAGGTCCATCCATGGCACTGCAAAAAGCAATATTTATTCTTTTTAAGGGCTTAAGTAATATTCCAATGTATATATGTACCACATTTTCTTTATTCATGCATCTGTCTATGGACACAGGTTGCTTCCTTATCTTGGTTGTTGTAAATAATGCTGCTGTGACCACTGGGGTTCATGTACCCTTTCAAACCATGTTTTCCTCTGGATATATATCCAGGAGTGGGATTGCTGGATCATATGGTAGTCCTTTTTTAAGTTTTTTGGGAACCTCCACACTATTTTCCACAGTGGCTATACCAATTTAAATTCCCACCAACAGTATGCAGGTGTTCTCTTTTCTCCACATCCTGCCCAATATTGTTATTTATAGACTGTGATGGTGGCCATTCTGACAGGTGTGACGTGGTATCTCACTGTGGTTTTGATTTACACTTCTCTGGTGATTAGCAATGTTGAGCATCTTTTCATGTGCCTGTTGGCCATCTGTACATCTTTGAAAAAATGTCTATTCATGCCTTCTGCACATTTTTAAATTGCATTGTTTGAGGTTTTTTTGGTATTAAGAGCATCTAGCAGTGCACTCCCCTCTGATCACCAGAGCCGTGTGTTCTAGGGGTGCCCTCTATGTGGACTGCAGTCTGGTGGGCATGGCTGTCCCCTAGTCCAGTTAGTCGCCAGGCCCTGCCTTATGCGGAGGCCGCTGGCTGCTGGTTGGCAGGGCCAGATCATCACGTGGCTGGTTGTAAACCCTCAGGGGGGGTCCCGGAGCTAGTGCTGGCTCACTGTTGGGCAGAACCGGATTCTGAGATGGGTGCTTGTGGGGCTGGGCGTCTCAAATCTTCATCAGCCTGCTGGTGAGTGGGCTTCTTAAATCTTCACCAGCTTGCTGGTGAGTGGGCTTGGTTCCTGACTTGGGTGGCTAAGGATTCTGAGGTGTCTCACGCAGATGCTGGCTGGCTGGTGAGTGAGACTGAATCCAGGGGTAGTAGGCTGGAGGGACCAAGATGTCCTAGAGCTGTTATTGGCCTGCTGGTGGGCAGAACTGGGATCCAGGGGGTCTCAGGACTAGTGCCTGTTCCCTGGGTTCTATGGTCTCTGGCTGCAGGGCCCTGGGGAGGGGGACCTAAAGTTGGTGTTGGCCTATTGGTGGGTGGGACTGGACCCTGGAGCTGCTGGCGAGGGGCCCAAGATGTCTCAGAGCTGGTATTGGCCTGCTGGAGGGTAAGGCTGAGACCCAGGGGGTCCTAAGGTTGATGTCTGCCTGATGGAGGGTGTCACTGGGGCCCAGGGTGTCCTGGGGCTAGTATGTGGGGCTGGGCCCTGGACCCCTGGTGGGCAAGGCTATATCCTGGGGTGGCTATGAGTTTACCAGGTCTTAAGGCAGTAGACCTGCTGGTGGGTGGGCCTGCTTTACCAGAGATGTCCCAGTACTTGATGCCAACAGGCAAGTGGACAGGACCAGGTCCTGGTGCTAAAAGTTAGAGGTGTGTGTGTGTGTGTGTGTGTGTGCGTGCACGCGTGTGCGTGTTAGTCTCAGTCGTGTCTGACTCTTTGTGACCCCATGGACTGTAGCCCTCCAGGCCCCTCTGTTCATGGAATTCTCTAGGAAAGAATACTGGAGTGGGTTGCCATTTCCTTCTCCAGGAGATCTTCCACACCCAGGGATCAAAACTGGGTCTCCTGCATTGAAGGCAGATTATTTACCATCTGAGCCACCAGGAAAGCCCAATAAGTTAGAGGGAGGAGTCCAAAATGGCACTTGCCATCACCAGTGTCCACGTGGAAGAATAAACTCCACCAAAGGGTTTCCGCCCCTGTGTCCCCAGGATGAGCTCCAGTTGCCTCCTGCCTCCTTGGAAGACTCTCCAAGATCAGCTGGTAGATCTGAGCCAGGCTCCTATTAAACACTGCTTCTGCCCTTGGTCCTGGAGCATGTGGGATTTTTTGTTTGCCCTTTAAGGGTGGAGTCTCAATTTCCCATAGGCCTCTGGGTTTTCCCACTGGCTTTCAAAGCCAAATGTTGTGGGGACTTTCTTCCAGGAGTGGGAAACCTGATGTGGGGCTCAGACCCCTCGCGCCTTGGGGAGGACCTCTGCAGCTTTAGTTGTTCTCCCATCTATGGGTCACCCACTTGGGGGTATGGGTCTCGACTATACCATCTGTCACTCCTACCCATCTCATTACCGCTCCTTCTTTATATCTTTAGTGGAATAAGAGCTTTTCTGCTAGATTGCAGTCTTTCTCAACAATAGTTGCTCTGTAAATAGTTGTAATTTTGCTGTGCCTGGGAGAGGTAAGCTCAGCGTCTTCCTAGTCTTCCATCTTGGCCTGAACCTCTCATAATTCCTTCTTGTTAACTCTTTAAAAACAGGTACTGGCTCCTCTCTACTCATTTGTGTGTTAGTCACTCAGTCGTGTCTGACTGTGACCCCATGGACTGTAGCCCGCCAGGCTCCTCTGTCCATGGAATTCTCCAGGCAAGAATACAGGAGTGGGTTGCCATTTCCTACTCCAGGGGATCTTCCCGACCCAGGGATCGAACTCAGGTGCCCCACACTGCAGGTGGATTGCCATGTTATAAGTTGCAGCGTTCAGAGTTTTAAAAATTATATCCATTTTCTAAACAAGATGGCAATTGTAACAAAAAATTTTATTTTAACCTGTAGTTTGTTTGAGTGATTTGAGATTCCTAAAAGTGGCTATATTTCTACTGCTGTTAAATATTTTGTGGTTAATTTCTGCCTGTTTGAATGTAATCAGAGAATGTGGTCAGGGCAACTACTATGCATTGGAAGTCTTTGTAAAATTGCCATGATGTTTCAAAATGGTGTATTTTCTCTAGAGCATAAAATTGAATATTTAGTCAATCAGAGTTTTAATTACATTGTTCAATTTAAAATTTTTTAATTACTTTATTTTTAATTGAAGGATTTTTGCTTTACAATATTGTATTGATTTCTGCCATACAACAACATGAATCAGCCACAGGTATGCATATGTCTCCTCCCTCTTGAACCTCCCTCCCATCTCCTACCCTATATTATTCAAATTTTAGAAATTCTTATTCGTCTTTTATTTATTACCTCTAAATCCTGTACAGTGTTTGTAGCTATTTAATCCTATTTCATCTTTATCTGGCTTTCCTACCTCTTCTTTTCTTTTCTTGAATTTTATTTACACATCCCTCAATGTTTAAGCATTATTTACTTAAATGTGTCTAATAGAAACTGCATTTGCATTTGGTATTCTGGTCTTAAATTGAGGAAAGTAGGGAAAACCACTAGACCATTCAAGTATGACCTAAATCAAATCCCTTATGATTGTACATTGGAAGTGACAAATAGATTAAAGGGATTAGATCTGATAGAGTGACTGAAGAACTATAGATGGAGGTTCGTGACATTGTACAGGAGGCAGGGATCAAGACCATCCCCAAGAAAAAGAAATGCAAAAAGGCAAAATGGTTGTCTGAGGAGGCCTTAAAAACAGCTGTGAAAAGAAGAAAAGCAAAAGGTAAAGGAGAAAAGGAAAGATATACCCATTTGAATGCAGAGTTCCAAAGAATAGCAAGGAGAGTTAAGAAAGCCTTCCTCAGCAATCCTTCCTATGCAAAGGAATAGAGGAAAACAATAGAATGGGAATGACTAGAGATCTCCTCAAGAAAATTAGAGATACCAAGGGAACATTTCACGCAAAGATGGGCACAATAAAGGAAAGAAATGGTAGGGACCTAACAAAAGCCGAAGATATTAAGAAGAGGTGGCAAGAATACACAGAAGAACTATACAAAAAAGATGTTCATGACCCAGATAACCACGTCAGTGTGATCACTCACCTAGAGCCAGACATCCTGGAATGTGAAGTCAAGTGGGCCTTAGAAAGCATCACTACGAACAAAGCTAGTGGAGGTGATGGAATTCCAGTTGAGCTATTCCAAATCCTGAAAGATGATGCTGTGAAAGTGCTGCACTCAATATGCCAGCACATTTGGAAAACTCAGCAGTGGCCACAGGACTGGAAAAGGTCAGTTTTCATTCCAATCCGAAAGAAAGGCAATGCCAAAGAATGCTCAAACTACCACACAATTGCACTCATCTCACACACTAGTAAAGTAATGCTCAAAATTCTCCAAGCCAGGCTTCAACAGTACATTAACTGTGAACTTTCAGATGTTCAAGCTGGATTTAGAAAAGGCAGAGGAACCAGAGATCAAATTGCTACCATCCAATGGATCATCAAAAAAGCGAGAGAGTTCCAGGAAAACATCTATTTCTGCTTTATTGACTATGCCAAAGCCTTTGACTGTGTGGATCACAAGAAACTGTGGAAAATTCTGAAAGAGATGGGAATACCAGACCACCTGACCTGCCTCCTGAGAAATCTGTATACAAGTCAAGAAGCAACAGTTAGAAGTGGACGTGGAACAACAGACTGGTTCCAAATAGGAAAAGGAGTACGTCAAGGCTGTATATTGTCACCCTGCTTATTTAACTTATATGCAGAGTACATCATGAGAAACGCTGGGCTGGAAGAAGCACAAGCTGGAGTCAAGATTGCAGGGAGAAATATCAATAACCTCAGATATGCAGATAACACCACCCTTATAGCAGAAAGAGAAGAACTAAAAAGCCTCTTGATGAATGTGAAAGAGGAGAGTGAAAAAGTTGGCTTAAAACTCAACATTCAGAAAACTAAGATCATGGCATCTGGCCATCACTTCATGGCAAATAGATGGGGAAACAGTGGAAATGGTGATAGACTTAATTTTGGAGGGCTCCAAAATCACTGCAGATGGTGACTGCAGCCATGAAATTAAAAGATGCTTGCTTCTTGGAAGGAAAGTTATGACCAACCTAGACAGCATATTCAAAAGAGACATTACTGTGTCGATAAAGTTCTGTCTAGTCAAAACTTTGGTTTTTCCAGTAGTCATGTGTGGATGTGAGAGTTGAACTATAAAGAAAGCTGAGCACCAAAGAATTGATGATTTTGAACTGTGGTGTTGGAGAAGACTCTTGAGAGTCCCTTGGACTGCAAGGAGATCAAGCCAGTCAATCCTAAAGGAAATCAGTCCTGGGTGTTCATTGGAAGGACTGATGTTGAAGCTGAAACTCCAGTATACTTTGGCCACCTGATGTGAAGAATTGACTCATTTGAAAAAACCCTGATGCTGGGAAAGACTGAAGGCAGGAGGAGATGGGGATGACAGAGGATGAGATGGTTGGATGGCATCACCGTCTCAAAGGATATGAGTTTGAGTGAACTCTGGGAGTTGGTGATGGACAGGGAGGCCTCGTGTAGTGCAGTCCATGGGATCAAAAAGAGTCAGACATGACTGAGCTATTGAACTGAATTGAACTGAACTGGTTCTGGTCCAACCTGAAACCCTTTCATTTTTCATAAAAATTTAAATCCATTTGTTACCAATCATAAAAAGTATCAAAATAGATTGTCCATTTTTATAATTTTAGTATTTTATGGTTTGTCTCTATTTGTATTTTCCTTGTTGTTTTTAGTATTATTTTATGGTTTTGTAATTCCAATATTTTGAAAAGTTTGCAGTAAATTTTATTAGTGATTAACTTCCAATTTTGGAAAACTTACTTGCTCCTATTTTATAACCCTCTTACCATCACTCAATTATTTTCAACACCCCAAAAGTTTCCTTTGAGTCTTTTATCACCCTAATGGGCCCCAGGTGACCACTGATTTCTTTTGTCACTATATATTAGATTTTTTTTTTTACCTAGAATTTCAGATAAATAAAATAATATACTCTGAACTCATCTGTGTCTACCTGCTTTTGCAAAGCAGGTTTTTGAAATTATCCTTGTTGTGCACCAGTAGTTGGTTCTATTTTGTTGCTAAGTAGAATTCTTTTGAATGGATATACCGCATTTATCTATTCATTTGTTGATGGCCATTTGGATTGTCTCCAATTTTTGACTACTATAAATAAAACTGTTAAGAACATCCTGGTACAAGTCTTTGTGTAGGCCTATATTTTCATTTTTCTTAACTAAATACCTAAGAGTAAAATTGCTAAGTTGTATGATACTGTATGTTTAATTTTTAAAGAAGCTACTAAACTGTTTTCCAGAGTGACTATATCATCTTACCTTCCAAGTGTTTTTCCATATCTCCACAGCATTGTCTTGTTTTGTTTTTGTCAGTTTTCATTGCTTATTTTAGTCATTCTAATGGGTATGTTGTGGTATTTCATACTGAGTTTAATTTGTAAATTCATCATGCTGATAATATTTCACATATTTTATGTGTTTTATTTGTAAAGTGTCAATTCAAATGTTTTGCCTATTTTTACATTGGGTTGTTTACCGTCTTTTTAATGAGGTGAAACTTTTCACTTTCTGAATATAAGCTTTTGTCAGATATGTGTTGCAAATATTTTCTTTCAGTTTGTGGCCTTTGAAGAGCAGACATTTAAAATTTTCATGAAGTTCATTTCATTGACTTTTTCCCCCCTTTGCTTAATGCTTTTAGCTTCATGTATAGGAAATCTTTCCATATCAAAAGGTCACAGATATTTTCCCCTATATTTTCTTTAAAAAAGTTTTATAGTTTTAGATTTTGTTAGATTTCCTATCTTAAGAGCAGTTAAATTTTGTGTGTCATTTAAGGTAAGAGTGATTGCTCATTTTCTCCCCCAAATGAATATCTGATTGTTTCCATTGCAATTGCTGAAAAGACTCTCTATTCTCCATTTAATTACCTTGGCACCAATGGTACAAATTAATGAATACATACACATGGATTTATTTTTGGAGTCTTTATTCTTTTAATAACCTAAGTGTTTATCTTTGTACCAATACAACTCTGTCTTTATTACTGTTTAAAGATACAGAAAGTCTTAAAGTCAGATACTATAAACCTCCAACTTTGTTCTTTTTCAAAATCTTTTTAGCTATATTCTAGGCCCTTTGATTTTCCAAATAAATTTTAGAATTTTCTTGTCAGTTACTACAAACGGTCCTGCTAGAGTTTTAATTGGGAATGTTTTGAATCTATAGGTGAAATTTAGGAAAACATCCAGCTGACACCTTAACAATATTGGATCATCGGATCCATGAACATTCTGTATCTCTCCATATAGATCATTAAGTGTTTTTTAATTCTTCAAGAACCATACATTTTTGATTCCAGATTGTTCTTTTCTTCATGACTGCTCACCATACATTCACAGATGCATTTTTATCTCAAATTAGAAAATTTCTGAAATGCTTTTTTTCTTTGAGTGAATCTATTTAGAAGAAAAGAATTTCAGCTTTATCAAAAGCCATTCTCTTCTTTAATAAATCTAGCAGGTTTTCTCTGGTCGTTCAGAGAAGTCTCACTATGCTGACTTTCTGTTGGTTATAGTCACATGCTCTTGGAAAAGAAAGAGGAATTCCCTCCTTGGAGTTGGGTTTTTTTATTGTGCTCATTTGCTCCAGGAGAGAGCCTACCACACAAAACTTCTGTTCTTTCCACTGCCTACCCTTAAACCCTTGAAAGTGAAGTGAAAGTGTTAGTTGCTCAGTTGTGTCTGACTCTTTGCAACCCCATGGGCCATAGCTCACCAAGCTCCTCTGTCCATGCAATTCTCCAAGCAAGAGTACTGTTGTGGATGGCCACTCCCTTCTCCAGAGGATATTCCCGACTCAGGGATTGAAGCCTGGTCTCCTGCACTGCAGGCAGATTCTTTACCATCTGAGCCACCAGGGAAGCCCTGGTATATACCTCGAGTCTCATATAAAAATATCATGAGTGAAGCAATCTGGTGTGTAGTGGCTGCTTTGCAATAATCAGCATGTGTCAGGGCAAGTAGGTGGAGGTATAGATGAAGCAAAATTGACCCGGAAGTGATAGTGGGTCAAGCTGGGAGCTGGAACGCATGGGTCTATCGTACTCTCTCTGCTTTGCATATGTTAAAATTTTCTATAATTTTAAGCTTAAAAAGAATCAGTCTCAGCCATAAAAAGGAATGAAATAATGCCATTTGCAGAGACATGGATAGACCTAGAGACTGTTACACAGAGTGAAGTAAGTCAGAAATAGAAAACTAAATATTGTATGATATCACTTTTATGTGGAATCTAGAAAAATGGTGTAGATGAAATTATATGTAGAGTAGAAATAGAGACACAGAGGCAGAGGACAAAGTTACGGATATCAATGGAGGAAGGGGGAGGTGGGATAAATTGGGAGATTGGGACTGACATACATACACTGCTATGTATAAAATTTGGGGGGCTCCAAAATCACTGCAGATGGTGACTGCAGCCATGAAATTAAAAGACGCTTGCTCCTTGGAAGAAAAGCTATGACCAGCCCAGACAGCATGTTCAAAAGCAGAGATTTGACTTTACCAAAAAAGGTCCATCTAGACAAAGCTATGGTTTTTCCAGTAGTCATGTATAGATGTGAGAATTGGACTATAAAGAAAGATGAGTACCAAAGAATTGATGCTTTTGAAGTGTGGTGTTGGAGAAGACTCTAGAGTCCCTTGGACTGCAAGGAGATCCAACCAGTCCATCCTAAAGGAAATTAGTCCTGAATATTCATTGGAAGGACTGATGCTGAAGCTGAAACTTCAATACTTTGGCCACCTGATGAGAAAAACTGACTCATTTGGAAAGACCCTGATGCTGGGAAAGATTGAAGGTGGGAGGAGAAGGGAACAACAGAGGATGAGATGGTTGGATGGCATCACTGACACAGTGGACATGAGTTTGAGTAACTCCGGGAGTTGGTGATGGACAGGGAAGCCTGGCGTGCTGCAGTCCACAGGGTCGCAAAGAGTCGGATATGACTGAGTGACTGAATTCAACTGAACTGATATATAAAATACATAACTAATGAGACTCTACCTACTATATCGCACAAGAAACTCTACCCCACACTCCATGGAGATCTAAATGGGAAGGAAATCCAAAAAGGAGGGGATATATGCAAACACACAGCTGACTCACTTTGCTGTACAGCAGAAACTAATACAATATTGTAAGCAAACTATACTCCAATAAAAATAAATAAAATAAAACTAGTGAGGTGGATGAAACTAGAGCCTGTTATACAGAGCAAAGTAAGAAAGAGAAAAACAAATATGGTATATTAACACATATATAGAAATGGCAACCCACTCCAGTGTTCTTGCCTGGACAATCCCAGGGACGGGGGAGCCTGATGGGCTGCCCTCTATGGGGTCGCACAGAGTCGGACACGATTGAAGTGACTTAGCAGCAGCAGCAGCAGAGAATCTACAAAAATGGTACTGATGAACCTACTCGTGGGGCAGGAATAGAGACAGGATGCACAGAACAGAGCTGTGCACACAGTGGGAGAGAGAGAGGGTGAGACAAATTGGGAAGCAGCATTGATATATACGCACTAGCGTGTGTGACAGATAGCGGGTGGGAAGCTGCTGTATAACACAGGGAGCTCAGCTCGGTGCCCTGTGACAATGTGGAGTGGTGGGTTGGGGTGGAGTTGGGGGGAGGCTCAAGAGAAAGGAGATACCTGTCTACTTACAGCCGATTCACGTTATTGTACAGCAGAAACCAACACAAAATTGTAAAGCAGTTACCCTCCAGTTAAAAAGTTAATAAAATAAAAAGAATCAGCCTGTGTTAAAAGAGCCAAGTTATGTTTTTTCCCCCTATCACTGAGTTCTTTGCTTTCACATTTTAAAAATGTGGGTATGTAGGGGAGACTTCTGTTCTACTCTGGCTGTATCACCTCCATCTCAGACATCAGGATTTTGGATTATTGCCAAGCTGATCTTCCCAAAAACATGGCTGAAATAAGTGAACTGTTGGGAAGATCCCCTGCACAAGGAAATGGCAACCCACTCTAGTATTCTTGTCCGGAGAATCCCATGGATAGAGGAGCCTGGTGGGCTACAGTTGCAAAAGAGTCAGATACAATTTAGCTACTAAACAATATCTTACAGGATCTCTCAGATCATTTGCTGTCACTGAGCGCTCACTTGCCCCCTTTCTTTCATGTCCTATCGGAAAACAGTTGTTTCTCCTTGAGTGTCACGGACTCCCTCTGTTTTCTGTAGTGCTAATGATTGGCTTAATCCTTGGTGTCCTTCTTTTTTCTCTGTATGCCTTTGATTGCTGATCATTCCAATCCATGGTTTCAACTGTCATTTCATTCATTCACTTCATATGTTAACTTGTTCTGGCCATTTGACTTGCAATCTACTTTGATTTACTGGATTTGTAGAGTATTAATCTGCTGATTTGTTTTCCAAACATTTTAAACTTCTTCTATGCCACAGACACTTTAAATTAATTAATTTTAATTGGAGGATAATTAATTTGCAACATTGTGGTGGGTTTTGCCATATATTGACATGAATCAGCCCCCCACATGTGCACATCTTAGTTTCCCGACCAGGGGTTGAGCTCCAGTCCCCTGCATCGAAAGACAGAGTCTTAACACTTGGGCCACTGGGGAAATCCCTCATTTCAATTTTTTTTTTTTCAAAATCGAAATTAATAAATGTTTAATTAAATGTCTAGAAGATATAGCTATGTCAACACATGAACCACAAGTCAATTCACGTTCACATAGTTACATATCACATATATATATTTAAAATTAATTAATTTATAGTAATTGGAGGCTAATTACTTTACAATATTGTAATGGTTTTTACCATACATTGACATGAATCAGCCATGGGTGTACATGTGTCCCCCTTCCTGAGCCCCCTTCCCACCTCCCTCCCCATACCATCCCTCCAAGTCATCCCAGTGCACCAGCCCTGAGCACCCTGTCTCATGCATCGAACATGGACTGACGATCTATTTCACATGTGGTAATACACATTTCAATGCTATTGTCTCAAATCATCCCACCGTCACCTTCTCCCATTGAGTCCAAAAGTCTGTTCTATACATCTGTGTCTCTTTTGCTGTCTCACATACATGGTTATCATTATCATCTTTCTAAATTCCATATACATGCGTTAGTATATTGGTGTTTTTCTTTCTGGCTTACTTCACTCTGTATAATAGGCTCCAGTTTCATCCACCTCATTAGAACCGATTCAAATGTATTCTTTTTAATGGCTGAGTAATATTCCATTGTGTATATACCATTGCAGAAGGAAATGGCAACCCACTCCAGTGTTCTTGCCTGGAGAATCCCATGGATGGAGAAGCCTGGTAGGCTGCAGTCCATGGGGTCGCACAGAGTCAGACACGACTGAAGCAACTTAGCAGCAGCATATGTACCACAGCTTTCTTTTCCATTCATCTGCCAATGGACATCTAGGTTGCTTCCATGTCCTGGCTATTGTAAGCAGTGCTGTGATGAACATAGGGGTACACGTGTCTCTTTCAATTCTGGTTTCCTCAGTGTGTATGCCCAGCAGTGGGATTGCTGGATCATAAGACAGTTCTATTTCCAGTTTTTTAAGGAATCTCCACACTGTTCTCCATAGTGGCTGTACTAGTTTGCATTCCCACCAACAGTATAAGAGGATTCCTTTTTCTCCACACCCTCTCCAGAATTTATTGTTTGTAGACTTTTTGATAGCAGCCATTCTGACCGGCGTGAGACCTCATTTCATTTTATATGTAAAGAAATTCAGTGATTTGCTAAAGATTACACTACTGGTGATGATCAGGGCCAGAAAAATAGTTTTCCTGGTTCCCAAGAATGGATTCTTTTCACTACTTGAGGATCCTGAGGTAAATTCTTTTCAGCTTCTCTTAGCATTTCCAGAAGGATGTTACTGGAGATGTTGTTGTTTACTGGCTAAGTTGTGTCCAACTCTTTCAAACCCCATGGACTTTAGCATGCCAGGCGTCCCTGCCTTTCACTGTCTCCCAGAGTTTGCTCAAACTTGTGTGCATTGAGTTGGTGATGTCAACAAACCATCTCATCCTCTGTCACCCCCTACTCCTCCTCCCCTCAATATTTCCCAGCTTCAGGTCCTTTCTAACGAGTCAGCTCTTCTCATCAGGTGGCCAAAGTGTTGGAGCTTCAGCTTCAGCATCTGTCCTTCCAATGAATATTCAGGGTTGATTTCCTTTAGGATTGACTGATTTGATCTCCCTGCTGTGAGATGTTAACTGATACTCTTTGAAAAAAACCAACAGAAACATAAATTTGGGAAATATAGGAAGTATAAGCGATTTCTTTTCTGCTAGTACTCTCTGAACCTTTGACATGCTACTGTACATTGTGAATATACAATGCTCACCATCATATATAATATTTTCCAGAGGTATTTGACCAGAGAACCAGTGCTTCATAGCCCTTCTCAGGTCTTGTTTCCACCAGAATTAATCTGAGAAACATCATCCTAGAAAATGCGAACTCTAGATCGCAGCACTAGTTTTTAATCTGTTTCACTCACCAAGAGAAATCTCAACTTAACCATCCCCTGCTTGACTACACAACAACAAGCTTATTATGAGTTGAGTCACGCATCATTTCCAACTCTTGTCAAATTTTTTTCTTGAGCTCATCCCAGCTGACAGCTCAAGGAGGCCCTAAACTTCTGGCAGAGAACCAGCTGAGTCTGTGTATACATGCCTGGGAAAATCAGATTATTAGTTAATAGGAGCCTCTACATTTGAAGCAGTTGCTAAATTCAAGGCACCAGGGCAAGTCTTTTTTATAAAGCATTATCTCATTTAATCCTCATGCCTATCATGGGGAGAAAGTACTAATGTGAGCTCAATTTTACAAATGTGAAAATGAAAGTCCAGCAGAACATGCATGTTATTAAAAAAAGAAACAGACAACAGGCTCCAAATGGAGTCATCTGTGCTAAACCCACATCACCAAATTGAGACATAGTACCTGACCTAACTGCAGCTTCAACCTCCCCCAAGAATGTAATCACCAGCAAGTCTGGAATTTTCTGGTCAGCACTAGTGAGGTAATTCACCTGATAGACCCATCCTGTCCCCTGAAGGAAGGTGACCCTGGCGGAAATGTTCTGCTCTTTCCTGTTCCCTGCTCTTTCTGTCTATAAAGTCTTCCATTCTATACAGTTCCTTAGATCTCTTTTCTAAGAGATTTGTTAAATGGAAGGATGGCCAATTTACAAATCATTCAGTTCAGTTCAGTTCAGTTGCTCAGTCGTGTCCAACTCTTTGCGACCCCACGGACTGCAGCACGCCAGGCTTCCCTGTCCATCACCAACTCCCGGAGCTTGCTCAAACTCATGTCCATTGAGTCAGTGCTACAAATCATTGAACAAAGTTAGTTAGATCTTTAAATTTACTCAGTTGAATTTCATATTTTAACAGACTGGATGGCGGTGTCACTCCAGTGAACTTCTGATGGCTTGAGAAACAATGAGAAACACAGGCATGAAGTGAAGTAAAGTGAAGTCGTTCAGTCATGTTCGACTCTTTGCGACCCCATGGACTGTAGCCTACAAGGCTCCTCAGTCTATGGAATTCTCCAGGCAAGAACACTGGAGTGGGTTACCATTTCCTCCTCCAGGGGATCTTCCCGACCCAGGGATGGAACCTGGGTCTCCCACATTGCAGGCAGATGCTTTACCGTCTGAGCCACCAGGGAAGCAACACAGGCATGATATCTGACAACCCTTTGAGTTCTCTGTGTTTCTTACCATTTCCCAAGACTGTGGATAAGTTCCTCCCAGTGTCTCTCTGTGTCAAGCTCTTGATCTAATTGACTTTCCAGTCAATCCCCTAATTGACTGGAATCCTGAGTTCCACATCAGAAACTGCTTATCATTAGGGACACAATTTCCCGCTTCATTAGAAAACCTCAGTCTTTGGTTGTGTTCCCACATTTCACGTTGGGAGCTGCTGGCAGCAGGTACCATTCCTCCTTTGTATGGAGTCAGTTCACAGTCCGCATTCTTGGGGGTCTGCTTTCCTGGCATCCAGTACTCTCCTTAGCTCCAAGTTCCACCCTGAGAATTGATGGTGGTGTGCACAGCACCTTCCCTTGACCAGGCTGCAGTAACATCTCTTGGTTACTACTGGCATGGTGCAGCGCCTGTTTGTTTGTCTTGTTTTGTGTGGATAAAGGTCATTGCTAATGGGAACATTTAAAAGAAAAATGCCGTGAAACCAGTGGGCATGAGTCAAGCAATTAAAAGCTGTTAAGAGTGCCACCTAACCCAAAGGCTCCAGTGTTATGAAAAGCTCATCATTGAATGGGTTAGATTGACACTAGATCACACTCTAACCTCGAGATAATTTCTTGCAATGATGTACATTGCAAAATGCCATACAATTGCCAACACCATACCACATCCCTCTTAGGTATTAATCTGGTTCCAAGAGACCCAAAAGGCTTAGCCAAAAGAAATGGGATTTTTAAATTCAAAAGAGCACATCATTTTCCAACACACACGCTTATTTTATATTTAAAAACGGTAATTCTAGAAACTCTAGATAGTTACAAAAATGGCAAAATCTCGCTTAGAAAAGCCTAGAATTATATTGTTGTTTCATGTCCTGAGAACTTATCTTGGTAACTGTCAAGCTGTGTGTCAGTGTGCAGTCCTTCAGTCGTGTCTGACTCTTTGTGACCCCATGGACTGTGACCTGCCAGGCTCCCCTATCCATGGAATTCTCTAGGCAAGAATATTGGAGTGGGTAAGCCATTCCCTTCTTCAGGGCATCTTCCTGACCCAGGGATCGAACCGTATCTCTCTGCATCTCCTGTGTTGGCGGACGGGATCTTTACCACTGTGCCACCTGGGAAGATGCTTGAGAGCCCCCAGTATGAGCAGGCATAAATGTGGGTTGAAATCCATTTGCAGCTAAGGGTCCCAAGAAACTGCTGTCAGGAGTGTTCTGATGGAATAAGTTCATTTAAGAAGTACACTTGAAAATTGTTGTTGTTCAGTCACCAAGTCACGTTTGACTCTTCGTGACCCCATGGATTGCAGCACACCAGGCCTCCCTGTCCGCCACTATCTCCTGGAGTTTGCTCAAGTCCATGTCCATGAATAGATGATGCCACCCAATCATCTTATCCTTGTTGCCCTCTTCTCCTTCTGTCCAATCTTACCAGCATCAAAGTCTTTTCCAATGAGTCAGCTCTTCGCATCAGGTGGCCAAAGTATTGGAGCTCAGCTTCAGCATCAGTCCTTCTAATGAATATTCAGGGTTGATTTCCTTTAAGATTGACTGGTTGGATCTCCTTGCAGTCCAAGGGACTCTCAAGAGTCTTCTCCAACACCACAGTTCAAAAGCATCAATTCTTCTGTGCTCTGCCTTCTTCATTGTCCAGCTCTCACATCTGTAATGACTACTGGAAAGACCAAAGACCATGTCCTTGACTATACGGACACTTGAAAGTAAGGCTTCCAAAATGAAACAAGTAGAATATGACACCTATTTTTTAAGGCATTCTTTTTTCCCCATTATTTATTCATTTATCTATTTTTGGCTGCTCTGGGTCTTTGTTGCTGTGTGGGCTTTCTCTAGTTGTGCCGAGTGGGGGCTACTCTCTAGTTGGGGTCCATGGACTTCTCCTTGAGGTGGCTTGTCTTGCTGTGGAGCACAGGCTCTATGCGCTCACGCTTCAGTAGTTGCAGCACAGGGGCTCAGTAATTGTGGCTCATGCGCTAGTTGCTCCCTGGCATGTGAGATCTTCCTGGACCAGAAATCAAACCCATGCCCCCTGCATTGCCAAGGGGATTCTTAACCACTGGATCACCATGGAAGTCCTAGGCTAACTATTTTAATTGGTATGCAAACTCCCCCAGAAGATTTCAAGATTCTAAAAATAGCTTCACTGAGAGATTCTTTGCTAAAGGGTAATGAAAAATTAAAAGACATACAAGGTGAGAGGTACCCAAAACGAAAGGCTGTAAGACCAACACAACAACTGCAGCTCGTCTCTACTTTCATTTGAGTAGTCTGTCAGTACAGGAGCTGCAAAGAGACACGGGTTCAATCCCTGGGTCAGGAAGTTCCCCTGGAGAAGGAAATGGCAACCCACTCCAGTATTCTTGCCTGGAAAATCCCATGGACAGAGGAGCCTGGTGGGCTACAGTCCATAGGGTCACAGAGAGTCGGGCATGACTGAGCGACTGTGTGCACACATGCAGAGTCATTCTAGTAATCCTTAGTCTGAATTATCCTTCCTCTCTGAAGAGACTGTGACTATAAAAAAAGCCCACCAACTTAGCGGTCTTGCAGATGCCCCTCCACGTATCTATCCTTGAAGGAGGACCCCTGTAAGGGTCCCTCCAAAAGTTGATGGGACTCTGGGATTTTCTGGTAAAATGTTATGTTATTCCTTTAAACACTCAGGGAAAAGCTAAATTAAAATTAATGGAAAACTTTGCCAAACTGTGGTAGATACTGAAGCTACAGGAAAAAGGATCCTGGGAAAATTGGTAGAAACGAGACAAGGGTGAAAATTCTTACCAGAGTCAGCACTCCCAAGTCTTTGCAGTATCCAAACGCTTTGCAGTGAAAGTGTCTGGGATTCCCAGGTGGTGCTAGTGGTAAAGAACCTTCTTGCCAATGCAGGACCCAGGGTTGAGTCCCTGGGTTGGGAAGATCCCTGGGAGAAGGAAATGGCAAGCCACTCCAGTATTCTTTCCTGGAGAATTCCATGGACAGAGGAGCCTCGCCGGCTACAGTCCATGGGGCCACAGAGAGCTCTCTCACATCTTTGTAGTATCCAGTAGAGAGAGGAAAATACCTTCTGCACCCTTTATGTGGATGCCTCTTGAGTCCATCATGTTGTTCAATATTGCCATAAATATATACTGTTTGTCCTGGCTGAAACCTGACAAGATATTTAAAGGGTTTGTTTTTTTTTTAAAGTAACTTTATAGTCAGATACATATTTGTCAGAAATTGGAAACTGATCTTCAGCGTCTGATAGGAATCTTTTTAGGTTTCCTCCCCTAACCTTAAATGAAACTGTGAACCCAGAGGGAAAGAAAAGCCTTCTAAAGCCTTTGTGAAAGGATTTATTAAAATATTCCAAAGACAAACAGCTCTAAATCCAGGACGCAGAAATCTTTTGATTTTATCTTAGTTAGGAATCTCCCTGATATTAACAGCAACACAACAACCACAAATTAAAGATAATGTAGTTGGATGGGGATGAATCTATGATGTAATTTAGGTTGAAATCCAATTGTTTAAGGAATTGAGAACAACTGTTCTTAGCTTACAAATCCTTGCAAAACTAGAAATGCAACTCTAGAGGCAATTAAAAATCTATCTGTTTCTTTTTACCAATTCCCAAACATCCTCTATTTATCTCAGTTCAGTTCAGTCACTCAGTTGTGTCTGACTCTTTGCAAACCCATGGACTGCAGCATGCCAGGCCTCCCTGTCTCAAAAGGCTTGTAAATATTGTGAAAATTCTCGCCTTAGGAAACCAAAGCCTTTCTTTGGGAAAATTGCATTTTTTTTCTTCTTTTTTCTCTGTACTTTTGAGACCTAAGTGTAAGTCTCTTACACACTTCAGGGAGGTAACTCTTAGCAGAAGGAAAACTAGAAGGGGAAAGGTCATTTGAAACTTAGGCAAATAAATTTTTTTATAAATATCTCCTCCACAAATATTAGTAAAAATCTTTAGCTATCTGAGCAGGTATTTTAACTTATTCTATCTACCAAAAAAAGAACTTAGATCCAACTTCTTTTATAACTAGTGAGTTTTGTATCACTGTAACTGATTCATGGCAGTACTTTTTAAATTACTGCCATATATATAATCATCTTCCCAGGTGGCTTAGTGGTAAATATATGTATATACATATATATATAATAGATGTGTGATATGTTATATTTTCTACCTCTAGATGGTATTACCAAAATTAACTTGTAAAAGAACTCTATTTTTTTAATTTTTCTAAAGAAAATTAAGCACTTATATGGAGAAGGCGATGGCACCCCATTCCAGTACTCTTGCCTGGAAAATCCCATGGGCAGAGGAGCCTGGTAGGCTGCAGTCCATGGGGTCGCTAAGAGTCGGACACGACTGAGCGACTTCCCCTTCACTTTTCACTTTCACGCATTGGAGAAGGAAATGGCAAGCCACTCCAGTGTTCTTGCCTGGAGAATCCCAGGGACGGGGGAGCCTGGTGGGCTGCCGTCTCTGGGGTTGCACAGAGTCGGACACGACTGAAGCAACTTAGCAGCAGCAGGAGTAGAACAGCCACTGAACTTGGAGTTACATGATCAAGTTAACATTTCCCAGATTACTCAGTGGTAAAGAATCCGCCTGCCAATGCAGGGGACATGGGTTTGACTGTTTTCCTTTGTTCCTTTGTGCTCACTTCTCTGATTAAACTTATTCTTTGGCTAAAGTTTTTCCACAGAAAGAAGGCAGGCTGAGGACATTGGGGGGAAGGACCAAAGGGTCCTGCTCAGTAGCACGTCCACTTACTGGTACTTACGGCTGCATGCCCAGCTCCCAGTTCAGTGGCTAGCATGAACCAAGGGCTTAAGAAATCTCTGTTGGATAGAAATTGGATTGCATGATATAGAAACAATGGAGCAAATGAAGAAAAGTATCAAACAACACAGT
Source organism: Bison bison bison (assembly GCF_000754665.1). Classification (NCBI taxonomy): domain Eukaryota; kingdom Metazoa; phylum Chordata; class Mammalia; order Artiodactyla; family Bovidae; genus Bison; species Bison bison. Next base: position 365,393 of record NW_011494934.1, read on the forward strand.
CTCTTCACTGCACCCAGGAGGAGAAAAATCACATCGCTCTTTGGAATTTCTGGAATGATTTTGAGAGCTGTGTGTTTCACCAGGTCATAATTTCCCTGTTGGCTCATGGAATTAGAGAATCAGTCACTACAGCTGGGATGGGCTGGCATCATCACCACTCTTTGTTGTCTCTCTGTTATTACATAATGGCATTGCAGCAGGCATGAGTAAGGCATACTTACACAATCCTGAGTTTCTTGAAGAAGAAGTGCCTGTTAATCATATATCAACTCCTCGCCAGCCCAACAGCTAGATTTAATCTTGGATATTTAAGTAGATGACATGTCAGCAATATAGACAGAAGTTTTATAAGGAAAGAAATAAAAAGAAGAGGTAAAAATCATTTTCCAGATAGCTTATTCAATTGCAAGAGAGACAAATTGCTAACATGATGACAGGGAAGTGAATCGGTGTATTAGACGAGTTTCTCACACCAAGATCAGATAACGAAGTATACATATTGTGGGTGATGATTAAAGAAGAAAACAGTAATCATTTAAGAGTAGGAATGGTGTGAATAACCAAGGATTAAATAGGAAAAGCAACAGATTGTTGGCGGGAAATGCACACTTAGTCAAAGGGCTTGAAACTATCCTTTTTTAGTTCTGTTCTTTAATTTATTAGTTTTTACAATTGAAGTATAATTGATTTTCAATGTTGTGTTGATTTCTGCTGGACAGCAAAGTGATTCAGTTAAACATATATGTACTCTGTTTCGTATTCTCTTCCATTATGATTTATTACAGGATATTGAATGTGGTTCCCTGACAGCCGTGTCGGACTCTTTGTGACCCCATGGACTATACAGTCCATGGAATTCTCCAGGCCAGAATACTGGAGTGGATAGCCTATCCCTTCTCCAGTGGATCTTCCTGACCCAGGAATCGAACCAGGGTTTCCTGAATTGCAGGTGGCTTCTTTACCGACTGAACTACCAGGGAAGCCCGCTCTGTGTGGTAGAGTAGGCCATTATTGTCTATCCAATCTATAAATTTTAAGTCTAATCAGGTGACCACCACATGATTCAACAAAATGGGATTCAAAAACTCCTTATCTGCTTTCAAAAAATTCTGCACTTCTTAAAGCTGAAGATATTCAAAAAGAGTGTTGCTGACTCCCTTTCCACTCATGTGTCCATTCACATAAGCCCCAGTGTGCACGTGATTGTTTCACAACAGGAACATCTCGATGATCTGTTTCACTTTTATTTATTGACTTAATTTTACTCAGACTCTTTATGGACAGAATTTGAGGAGGTGTGCATGCTAAGTTGCTTCAGTTGTGTCTCACTCTTTGCAACCCTATGGACTGTAGTCTGCCAGGCTCCTCTGTCCATGGGATTTTCCAGGCAAGATTACTGGATTGGGTTGCCATTCCCTCCTCCAGGGGACCTTCCTGGAATCGAACCCATGTCTCTTTTGCCTCTTGTATAGGCAGGCGGGTGTTTTACCACTAGCGCCACCCAGGAAGCCCAAGGTTAATGAAAGCAAGCAGTTCTTATTCAACCTGTTCACAACTCCTAGCATAGCCTGAAGCACGGTAAGCAGTTTAAAAATGCATGTTTAAGGAATGAATATAGGATCTACGGCCTTCCCTGGTAGCTCAACTGGTAAATCCGCCTGCCGTGCAGGAGACCCCAGTTCAATTCCTGGGTCGAGAAAATCCCCTGGAGAACAGATAGGCTACCCACTCCAGTAATCTTGAGCTTCTCTGGTGGCTCAGATGGTAAAGAATCTGCCTGCAATGCAGGAGACCTGGGTTCGACCCCTCGGTCGGAAAGACCCTCTGCAGGAGGGCATGGCAATTCACTCCAGTACTTTGATCTAGAGAATCCCATGGACAGAGGGGCCTGGCAGGCTGCAGTCCTTGAGGCTGCACAGAGTCGGATGTGACTGAGGCGACTAGGCCGCAGCAGCACAGGATCTAAATGACTAAGGAAAAAATCTAGTTAAAATAGTCATTACTATATTTTGGTTCCAAAATCATTCTTTTCATGAGGCTAACAATTCCTTGGAAGGCATGTAGGTTCTATTCCTTATATAATCTAGTATCAAGTGGAATTACTGGTTTTAGGAGCTTATGTCTCTACTGGGGCTGTAAGTAGCCAAATGCCAGTGAAATGCCATAGAAAACATCACCAGTTCCATCACCAAGTACCTTAACTTTTCCTTTCCTGACAAAGTTATACTAAAATAATAACAATAACTTTTATTAGAAAATTCCCTTAAAAATGTAGCAGAATTTAGAAGAGGAATGGATGTGAGAGAACATCACATCACTGAGTTTCAAATGTGCTAAAAATGCAGATTCCCGGGTCCCTCTCCAGTCCTACAAGATCAGAATATTCAGGAGATGAGGCATGAAAATGTACATACTTTAAAAACTAAGTAATATTTTCAGAAGCACTGCCATCTCCTTTGTCATCTAAAGGACCTTTGTCTAGAGGGGCGAGCTGATGAGACCCAGGATGCAGAGTTCAGAGTTCCAGGCAAGCAGGACAGAGTCATTCTTCTGCCTCTTTCCCATCCACTGTTCAGCGGACCCTTCCATATTTTCTCTTGATGCTTGCTTCTTGATTTCTAGCATCCATTCCCTAATGATTTGATCCTCCTTCTAAGCACACAAGTAGCCTCCTCTGGTATTCAAGGATCAGCGCCATACACTGGCAAGAGATGCTTGGCAGATGTGGGTTTGTGTCTTGGCACTCGCTGAATAACCTTGGTCAAGTTACTCCACTTCTTTAACCTGTCATTTCCACATCTGTAAACACTTGCGCAGTAATAATCTCACAGCATTACTATGTGCTCTGGACTGAAAGTTTGTGTAGACCCTTGCAGACTTGTAACTTTTAAGTCCTGGCTCTCAATATAATAGCATTTGGAGGTGGGACTTTGGGGAGGTAATTAGATTTAGATGAGGTCATAAGGATGGGACCTCCATGATGGGATTAGTGCCCTTAGAAGGGAATGAATAGAATAAAGCTCTTTCTCTCTCCTCCATGTGTGGGTATCTTCAAGCCAGGAAAAGGACTCTCACCAAGAAACTGAACATGTTAACACCCCAAGCTTGGTTTTCCAGTCTCTAGAACTGTGCGTAATAAATATCTGTTGTTTAAGCCACTCAGGCTAAGGCATTTTTGTTGTAAGAGCCTGAGCTGACTAATATACCATGAATGAAATAAAATGTATTTAAGTAATATTTTAAAAAATGAAGAAAAATAAAGTCACCTTGTCCCCTGTTCAGTTCAGTCTCTCAGTCATGTCTGACTCTTTGTGACCCCAAGAACTGCAGCACACCAGGCCTCCCTGTCCATCACCAACTCCCAGAGCCTACCCAAACTCAGGTCTATTGAGTTGGTGATGCCATCCAACCATCTCATCCTCTGTCGTCCCCTTCTCTTCCCACCTTCAATCTTTCGCAGCATCAGGGTCTTTTCAAATAAGTCAGCCCTTTGCACCAGGTGGCCAAAGGACTGGAGTTTCAGCTTTAGCATCAGTCCTTCCAATGAACACCCAGGATTGATCTCCTTTAGGATGGACTGGTTGGATCTCCTTGTAGTCCAAGGGACTCTCAAGAGTCTTCTCCAAAACAGTTCAAAAGCATCAATTCTTCGGTGCTCAGCTTGCTCTATAGTCCAACTCTCACATCCATACATGACCACTGGAAAAACCATAGCCTTGACTAGACGGACATTTGTCAGCAAAGTAATGTCTCTGCTCTTGAATATGCTGTCTAGGTAGGTCATAAGTTTTCTTCCAAGGAGTAAGCGTCTTTTAATTTCATGGCTGCAGTCACAGTCTGCAGTGAATTTGGAGCCCAGAAAAATAAAGTCAGCCACTGTTTCCACTGTTTCCCCATCTATTTGCCATGAAGTGATGGGACCGGATGCCATGATCTTAGTTTTCTGAATGTTGAGCTTTAAGCCAACTTCTTCACTCTCCTTTTTCACTTTCATCAAGAGGCTTTTTAGTTCCTCTTCACTTTCTGCCATAAGGGTGGTGTCATTTGCATATCTGAGGTTACTGATATTTCTTCCAGCAATCTGGAGCCAGCATTTCACATGATGTACTCTGCATATAAGTTAAATAAACAAGGTGACAATATACAGTCTTGACGTACTTCTTTTCCTATTTGGAACCAGTCTGTTGTTCCATGTCCAGCTCTAACTATTGCTTCCTGACCTGTATACAGGTTTCTCAAGAAGCAGGTCAGGTGGTCTGGTATTCCTATCTCTTTCAGAATTTTCCATAGTTTCTTGTGATCCACCCAGTCAAAGGCTTTGGCATAGTCAATAAAGCAGAAATAGATGTTTCTGGAACTCTCTTGCTTTTTCGATGATCCATTGGACATTGGCAATTTGATCTCTGGTTCCTCTGCCTTTTCTAAAACCAGTTTGAACATCTGAAAGATCATGGTTCATGTATTGCTGAAGCCTGACTTGGAGTATTTTGAGCATTACTTTACTAGCGTGTGAGATGAGTACAATTGTGCAGTAGTTTGAGCATTCTTTGGCATTGTCTTTCTTTGGGATTGGAATGAAAACTGACCTTTTCCAGTCCTGTGGCCACGGCTGAGTTTTCCAAATTTGCTGACATATTGACTGCAGCACTTTCACAGCATCATCTTTTAGGATTTAAAATAGCTCAATTGGAATTCTATCACCTCCACTAGCTTTGTTCGTAGTGATGCTTTCTAAGGCCCACTTGACTTCACATTCCAGGATGTCTGGCTCTAGGTCCGTGATCACACCATCACGATTATCTGGGTCGTGAAGATCTTTTTTGTACAGTTCTTCTGTGTATTTTTGCCACCTCTTCTTAATATCTTCTGCTTCTGTTAGGACCATACCATTTCTGCCCTTTATTGAGCCCATCTTTGCATGAAATGTTCCCTTGGTGTCACTAATTTTCTTGAAGAGATCTCTATCTTTCCCATTCTATTGTTTTCCTGTATTTCTTTGCATTGATCACTGAGGAAGGCTTTCTTATCTCTCCTTGCTATTCTTTGGAACTCTGCATTCAGATGCTTATATCTTTCCTTTTCTCCTTTGCTTTTCACTTCTCTTCTTTTCACAGCTATTTGTAAGTCCTCCTCAGACAGCCATTTTGCCTTTTTGCATTTCTTTTTCTTGGGGATGGTCTTGATCCCTGTCTCCTGTACAATGTCACAAACCTCAGTCCATAGTTCATCAGGCACTCTGTCTATCAGATCTCATCCCTTAAATCTATTTCTCACTTCCACTGTATAATTATAAGGGATTTGATTTAGGTCATGCCTGAATGGTCTAGTGGTTTTCCCCACTTTCTTCAATTTAAGTCTGAATTTGGCAATAAGGAGTTCATGATCTGAGCCACAGGCAGCTCCTGGTCTTGTTTTTGCTGACTGTATAGAGCTTCTCCATCACTGGCTGCAAAGAATATAGTCAATCTGATTTTGGTGTTGGCCATCTGGTGATGTCCATGTGTAGAGTCTTCTCTTGTGTTGTTGGAAGAGGGTGTTTGCTATGACCAGTGCGGTCTCTTGGCAAAACTCTATTAGCCTTTGCCCTGCTTCATTCTGTACTCCAAGGCCAAATTTGCCTGTTACTCCAGGTGTTTCTTGACTTCCTACTTTTGCATCCCAGTCCCCATAATGAAAAGGACATCTTTTGGGGGTTTTAGTTCTAAAAGGTCTAGTAGGTCTTCATAGAACTGTTCAAGGTCAGCTTCTTCAGCATTACTGGTTGGGGCATAGACTTGGATTACTGTGATATTGAATGGTTTGCCTTGGAAATGAACAGAGATCATTCTGTCATTTCTGAGATTGCATCCAAGTACTGCATTTCAGACTCTTTTGTTGACTATGATGGTTACCCCTTAATACTCACCCTTTAATACTGCCACTGATGTCCTGGGCTCTTACCACCAGACTTCTGTCATTAAAGTCTCTACCTGCCTTCCCTACTAAAGCCAGTGTGCTCTGCAGCAGGTAATCTTTGGTGTGGAGGTGGTTATGATAGATATAGTTTCATTCATTTATTCAACAAGCAGTCATCAGTTCAGTTCAGTTTAGTCACTGAGTCATGTCCAACCCTCTGTGACCCTATGGAGTGCAGCACACCAGGCCTCCCTGTCCATCACCAACTCCCAAGGCTTGCTCAAACTCACGTCCATTGAGCCAGTTCAGTTCAGTTCAGTTGCTCAGTCATGTCCCAGTCTTTGCAACTCCATGGACTGCAGCACACCAGGCATCCCTGTCCATAACCAACTCCCAGAGCTTACTGAAACTCATATGCATCAGTGATGCCATTCAACCATCTCATCCTCTGTCATCCCCTTCTCCTCCTGCCTTCAATCTTTCCCAGCATCAGGGTCTTTTCAAATGAGTCAGCTCTTCGCATGAGGGCCAAAGTATTGGAGTTTCAGCATCAGTCTATTTCCTTTAAGATCAACTGTTTAGGTCTCCTTACAGTCCAAGGAACTCTCAAGAGTCTTCTACAACACCATACTTCAAAAGTATCTGTTCTTCAGTGCTCAGCTTTCTTTATAGTCCAACTCTCACATCCATACATGACTATAAAAATGACCATAAAAAAAATGGGTTCAATTGAGCCACTGATGCCATCAAATTATCTCATGCTCAGTTGTCCCCTTCTCCTCCTGCCTTTGATCTTTCCCATCATCAGGGTCTTTTCCAATGAGTCAGTTCTTCACATAAGGTGGCCAAAGTATTGGAGTTTCAGCTTCAGGATCAGTCCTTCCAATGAATATTCAGGACTTATTCCCTTTAGGATTGACTGGTTTGATCCCCTTGCTGTCCAGGGGACTCTCAAGAGTCTTCTCCAACACCACAGTTCAAAAGCATCAATTCTTCAGTGCTCAGCCTTCTTTATGGTCCAGATCTCACATCCATACATGACTACTGGAAAAAAGATAGCTTTGACTAGACAGACCTTTGTTGGCAAAGTAATATCTCTGCTATTTAATATACTATCTAGGTTGGCCATAGGTTTTCTTCCAAGGAGCAAGTGCCTTTTAATTTCATGGCTGCAGCCACCGTCTGCAGTGATTTTGGAGCCCAGGAAAATAAAGTCTGTCACTGTTTCCATTGTTTCCCCATCTATTTGCCATGAAGTGATGGGACTGGATACCATGATCTTCGTTTTTTGCATGTTGAGCTTTAAGCCAACTTTTTCACTCTCCTCTTTCACTTTCATCAAGAGGATCTTTAGTTCCTCTTTGCTTTCTGCCATAAGTGTGGTTTCATCTGCATATCTGAGGTTATTGATATTTCTCCTGGCAATCTTGATTCCAGCTTGTGCTTCTTCCAGCCCGGCATTTCTCATGATGCACTCTGCATAGAAGTTAAATAAGCAGGGTGACAATATACAGCCTTGACATACTCCTTTCCCAATTTGGAACCAGTCTGTTGTTCCATGTCTGGTTTTAACTTTTGCTTCTTGACCTGCATACAGATTTCTCAGGAGGCAGGTAAGGTGGTCTGGTATTCCCATCTCTTTAAGAATTGTCCACAGTTTGTTGTGATCCATATAGTCAAAGGCTTTGGCATAGGCAATGAAGCAGAAGTATATGTTTTTCTGGAACTCTCGTGCTTTTTTGATGATCCAGTGGATGTTGGCAATTTGATCTCTGGTTCCTCTGCTTTTTCTAAATCTAGCTTGTACATCTATCTGGAAGTTCTTGGTTCACATACTGTTGAAGCCTGGCTTGGAGAATTTTGAGCATTACTTTGGTAGTGTGTGAGATGAGTGGAATTGTATGGTAGTTTGAGCATTCTTTGGCATTGCCTTTCTTTGGGATTGGAATGAAAACTGACATTTTCCAGTCCTGTGGCCACTGTTGAGTTTTCCAAATTTGCTGGCATGCTGAATGCAGCACTTTCACAGCATCATCTTTTAGGATTTGAAGTGGCTCAGCTGGAGTTCCACCACCTCCAGTAGCTTTGTTCATAGTGATGCTTCCTAAGGCCCATTGACTTCACACTCCTGGATGTCTGGGTCTAGGTGTGTGATCACACTATCGTGATTATCTGGGTCATTAAGACTTTTTTGTACAGTTCTTCTGTGTATTTTTGCCACCTCTTCTTAATATCTTCTGCTTCTGTTATGCCTGGGTGGTTTCTGTCCTTTATTGTGCCCATCTTTGCACAAAATGTTCCCTTGATGTCTTTAATTTTCTTGAAGAGATATCTAGTCTTTCCCATTCTATTGTTCCCTTTATTTCTTTGCATTAATCACTTAGGAAGTCCTTCAAGGAACTCAGGGTGTAATCTGGGAGTAATTTCTGGATCCTAGAAACTGTGCTCTGCTTCCATTCCACAATCTCTGACATTACCCTTGTTTCATGAAACAGTACAAGCCAGCCATGTCCTGTAAAACAGACTCATATTTATCAATCCTTCCATGCAGGTCCAAGTCCAGTCATAAGTTGAGCATGTTAAGAGTGGAAATGAGGGTTTCCTTTGTGGCTCAGTGGTAGAGAATCTGCCTGCCAGTGTAGGAGACACTGATTCAAACTCTGGACCAGAAAGATTCATATTTCACAGAGCTATTAAACTTGTGTGCCACAACTATTAAGCCAGTGCTCTACATCCGTCTATTCAAGGCTATAGTTTTTCCTGTAGTCATGTATGGATGTGAGAGTTGGACTGTGAAGAAGGCTGAGTGCTGAAGAATTGATGCTTTTGAACTGTGGTGTTGGAGAAGACTCTTGAGAGTCCCTTGGACTGCAAGGAGATCCAACCAGTCCATTCTGAAGGAGATCAGCCCTGGGATTTCTTTGGAAGGAATGATGCTAAAGCTGAAACTCCAGTACTTTGGCCACCTCATGCGAAGAGTTGACTCATTGGAAAAGACTCTGATGCTGGGAAGGATTGGGGGCAGGAGGAGAAGGGGACGACGGAGGATGAGATGGCTGGATGGCATCACTGACTCGATGGACGTGAGTCTGAGTGAACTCCGGGAGTTGGTGATGGACAGGGAGGCCTGGCGTGCTGTGATTCATGGGGTCGCAAAGAGTTGGACACGACTGAGCGACTGAACTGAACTGAACTACAGACAGACTGTCATTACTGAGCCCATGTGACCTAGAGCCTGTGCTCTGCAACAAGAGAAACTACTGTAATGAGAAGCCCCCACGCTGCAATTAAAGCATAACTTCTGCTCACTGCAACTAGAGAAAAGCCCACATAGCAAAGACCCAGCACAGTCAAATATAAACACATAACAAATAAATAAATAAGACTTAAATGTTAAGGGAAAAAACGATGGAAATGAAATGTAAGACCAAATTCCACAGTCGTGGCTGACGGTAAGCACTTCAGCTTTTTCTTCTCCTGATACTGCAGTCACTCCCCGAGGGTAAGAGCAGGTTTCTTCTTTATTTTTAATTCAAAGCCACTAGTGAATTTCCAGTTCATTTAAATGTATCTGAGTGCCAGGCACATTATAGATAAGAGTCTCTTGAGCTTGAAGTCTAAAGGAACACACTTTGACAAATCACTCGGGGTCAACGGGGAGAAGGGCTTGGATTTCTCCCCCCGCAGGAGATGACAACAGCGATCCCACAGTCATCAGTGACGGAAGGAGTGCAGCCCAAGGTTAGACCGTCACCATCAGCGCAAGCTATTCCAGAGGTACTCTTCCAGTGTACTTTTAATAGAAGAAAGGGAATCTTCATTTCTGCTACTGGAAGCAGGGCCACTTTCTTGCGCAAGGGCTCCGAGGAAAATGGATCTCGGTTTAGTCAGCTATAAGCTTGGCAGGTCCCTTTTCCTGTCCTCCAGGACCACCGTGAGAATGTGGACTCAGGAGCATCTTACCCCAGGCCGGCTGCCCGCTCGGCTGGTGTGATGTCCGTGATGGCCACTAGAGGGCGATGAGCTTCCGGACAACCACGGTGCCTGAGAGACCACGGTGGTCCCCGGAGCCCAGGGCCCCTCTGACCCGGCTCAGGTGTGTTTAGAACGCCCTGGAAACAGAAGGCATGAAAACAGTTAAAGACAGGATTTCCAGGCAAAATACAGGACCCAAGTTAAATCTGAATTTTAGACAAATAACAAATACAAATGTTAAATCACTGTTTATTTAAAATTCAGATTTAACCACGTGTTGTGTATTTTTCTTCTCTAAATATGACAGCCCTCATCAAAGGCCAAAGGGGCCTGGAAAGAATGAAAACCTTTCTAGGGGATGGGAGGCGAGGGGCGGGAGGCGGGGGTGGGGTGGGGGCAGGGCGGAGAGACAGTTTTTACTGCCTTCTTATTTCTTGAATCTAGAACAAAGCTTTGCATCCCTCAGACTGGAAAGCCTTATTCTCTCCACAGTTGGCAGAAAAGCAGAGTTGCACCCTGAAGCTGTGGCTAGGAGAAACATGTATTCTCTACACCAGAACACCTCCATGATCTTTTCCATGGACAAATGGATCATCAAAGTCCTTCCTATGTTCAGAATTTCTCCAAAAGGTGTAAATATTTTTTAAAGAGAACGTCCCAGCTCAGGATGCCATAACATGAGCTCATGGTGAGGGCTCGTTTCTTGGTTTGCAATAGCTACCATCTTACTGTGTCTTCACATGGAGGGGAAAAAGCTCTGTTCCCTACATCCCCTTTAAAGGCACTAATCCCATTATGGGGCCTCAGCCTCAGGATCTCATTGCACCCTAATCACCTCCCAAAGACCCACTTCCAAGTACCACCATCGCCTTGGGGTTAGGGCTTCAACATATGGCTTCTGAAAGGATAAAAACATTCAGCCCATAGCAGAGGAAAAGAAGGAAAGCTCTGTCAGTGAACTTCCTGAAAGATTGCTGGGCAACCTGTGGGAAATCAATACCAGGAGAGAAAAAGGTATAGATTTAAAAGCCCAGGTTGACAAGCAACAGGCAACGAAGGGAACCAGGTGTGAAGACAAGAAAAATGAGGACCCCCAAGAAAAGGAGGGCTGGGGTTATAATTGCCACATTTCCAGTTGATGCTGTTGTCCAGTCCTGGAGTCCTTTTGAGGGTGCACTGAGGATCTGAATCCGTGGCTCATAGCAAGTTAACAGTAACTTCGGAGCCCCCAATGCACGGTCATGAATTGCTATTCATCAGTGATAAGTCTTCTCACACTGAAGGAAGTCAGTCAGTCTCAAGGAGCATTTTTATTTCTCTGAGCACTTAGAAAATGCCCTTTGTGTCCTAATAAAGGGGCCTTGTGCTCACCGTCAGCCAGCACGTCTCTCCAAGCTTTGCTTCTTTCCTTGTTTCATCTTCAGAGGTTACAAAGATACATGAAATAAAGAGAAGGTTCTTAGGACAAATGTCTTTACAAGCATCACAGAAGGAAGCATTTCTTCTTTGCTTCCTTTGCCCCAAGGTCGGTATCAAGCAGACTTCCTAATTGCTGGAAGAAGCTGCATCTGAGAGGACATTTAAATGACCTTGAAGTCACAGCACCATCCTGCACTCCTGCAGGTTGAGCATTTTCCCAAAACAAGTGTGAAGCTGGTGACGTTAATATCGAATTAAAGCAGCAGGGGGCACAATTTCTTCACAATGTGCTGGGCTTTTTTGTTATTATCAGGAAAAGAGAGAGGAAAAAAAAAAAAAAAACCACCTAAGCTGTTTCTTTGTGCTGTTTTTGAGATCAACCCTACCGGGTAAATAATCCAGATCTCAAAATGTCACACACGTATTCATTTTACACAGAAAAAGGCAAACTAAGCCGTCTAAGAGGAGTAGGTGAATTTACTGACAGTGCCCTGCTAATGATATCATTTCTGCACTAGTCATTCTTTATTTTTATTTTTTAAATAAACAGTCATAGAGTGAGAATGTGTAGGACTGTACTGTACGTGCAAAGTCCTGCAGGCAAAGGCTTTTTTAAAAAAATTTATTTCAAGTTTATCCCTAGAAACTCCGAGCATGGTGGTGACCCCCATTCTCCGGGGCTCTAGAAAATTAGAAGGCAGATTTCAAACGATTGATTTCATCAAGATTTGTGGCAATTACCGGCAGGGGTTGTGTTTGGTACCTGTCTTGCGTTTTGAGACAGGTTGTGTGTTTAGAATACCTCCGAATTAGGTTGACGGTATTTTCTTTTGGATTTGCTAAAACGGAGTAGGAATCAGTGCACTTGACTCGTAGCTGCGTTCATATGTGTATACATATACATACACTGTTCATGTACAGAGCCCTGCTGCCAGCTCCCGCATTGTCCCACACTCAGTGCTATCTTGAATTAATCACCTTATTTCTTTTGGCTTTCATTTTATTATCTTCAAAAGCGAAAACAGCTTATCCCCACACAAGAATACTGAAGATTCTGAAAATCTCACCATGCATGCATGCTAAGTTGCTCAGTCGTGTCCATCTCTTTGCGATCCCATGGACTGTAGCCTGCCAGGTTCCTCTGTCCATGAGGTTTTCCAGGCAAGAATACTGGAGTGGGTTGTCATGCCCTCCTCCAGGGGATCTTCCTGACCCAGGGATTGAACCTGTGTCCCTTACATTTTATGCACTGGCAGACAGGTTCTTTACCACTAGAGCCACCTTTAATCACTGAAGAGGTCACCTTAGCAAACTCTTTGGGCTTCCCTGGTGGCTCAGCAGTAAAGAATCTGTCTGCAATGCAGGAGACAAGGGTTTGATCCCTGGTTTGGGAAGATTCCCCTGGAGTAGGGCATGGCAGCCCACTCCAGTATTTTTACCTGGAGACTCCCATGGACAGAGGTGCCTGGCAGGACACAGTCCATGGGGTCTCAGAGTCAAATACAACTGAAGCAACTGTGCAAGAGCTCTTTAAAATAATTCTTACTAAATTCAGTACTAATAACAGCCCACACTTGCACAGAACTACTTCTGTTTCAAGTTTGAATTTTTTTTTTTTTTGCATTTATCAACTCATCAAATTCTTCTTCAGAGGGGTTAAGAAATTTGCCCAGATTCACTGATTTTGTAAAAGGTGCAGCAGAGAAACAAAGACACACACTGGCTCTAAAACTTATGGGCAAGATGTAGGATTTAAAAATTTTAATTTTTGGAATATGTAATAATTCACAGGTTTTAAAAGCCAAAATGGTACACAGTGAGAAGTTTTGGTTCCACTCCATCCACCCAGTTCTGCCATCTGCTCACTCCCTTGCAGTACACACAACCGGTATTTTCTGCAATTACAAACAAAAACAAATGTGAAAGTTTATCCTCCCCTTCATGAAACAGAAAGCATTGCATTGTGGTCACTATGCTAAACTTTGCTTTTCCACTGAACCATTTGCCCTGGGACCTTCCCAGAACACAACAGAGAAGGCATCCTCCTTTGAATTCAGCTGCATAGTATTCCATTGTGAGGACCTACCATAGTTTACTTATTTATTTTTGAAAGATTATTAATTAATTCATTTATTTATATTTTTTGGCTGCACTGAACAGCATGTGGGGTCCTAGTTCCCCAACCAGGGATCAAACCCTTGTCCCTTGCATTGGAAGCGTGGAGCCTTAAACATCAGACTGCCAGGGAAATCCTACCATAGTTTAATTAACCACTCTCCACCTACGGAAATGGCTTGCTTCTCATCTTCTTGTGCCTTGCTAAGTCGCTTCAGTCGTGTCTGACTCTGTGTCCCCGTGTACTGTAGCCCACCAGCCACCTGCCAGGCTCCTCTGTCCATGGGATTCTCCAGGAAAAAGACTGGAGTGGGTTGCCATGCCCTCCTCCAGGGGATCTTCCTGAACCAAGAATAAAACCCACACCTCTTACATCTCCTATTTGGCAGGCAGGTTCTTTACCACTATCGCCACCTGGGAAACGCTCTTATCTTACAGTATTGGTCAATTCCACATCCCATGCCTCTGTGCATCATTTTGTAACTGTGCAGAGATTTCTGCAAGACGAGTTTCCAGAGGAGGAGAATTGGGTTAAAGAGTGAAAGTATTTGTAACACGTATTGCATAGATACTGCCACATAGTACACACTCAAGATGACACTGTTTCTGCCTCTTCCAGAAACATTGAAATCACTCATTTTCCAACAGTCTCACTAACAGAGTATATTGTTGAACTTTTGGATTTTTGCCAATATGATAAGTGAGAAGAGCATCTTGACATATTTTTAATTAGCATTTTAAAAATTATGACTAATATTGGGTTTATTTTCATTGGATTAAGGGCCATTTGGGAAGATCCCCTGGAGGAGGGCATGGCAATGCACTCCAGTATTCTTGCCTGGAGAATCCCATGGACAGAGGAGCCTGATGGGCTACAGTCCATGGGGTCACAAAGAGTTGGACATGAATGAGCGACTAAGCACAGCACAGCATACTTCTTTTTATGTGATTTGTCTATGTCCTTGCCTGTTTATCTGTTTTATCTCAACTTTTAGCAGTTTATATATATTAGAAAAATAAACCATTTTCACATGACAGGAGTTGCAAATATTTTTCTTGCTTTGCATTTGCTTCCTATTTTGAGTTTCTGAGTGTTTTTTTAAATTTTTATGTGCTTGAATTAAGATGTAAGACTTTATCTTAAATCAAATACTGTATGATCTCACTTATATGTGGCATCTAAAAACACAACAGACTAATGAAAAGATCAGAAAGAAGCAGACTCATTTGAGAGCACAAACTAGTGGTTTCCAGTGGGGAGAGCCAAGACAGAGGTAGGGGAGTAAGAGGTGCAAATTATTAGGCATGAGACCAGCTCCGGGATTTCTTTGGAAGGAATGATGCTAAAGCTGAAACTCCAGTACTTTGGCCACCTCATGCGAAGAGCTGACTCATTGGAAAAGACTCTGATGTTGGGAGGGATTGGGGGCAGGAGGAGAAGGGGACGACAGAGGATAAGATGGCTGGATGGCATCACTGACTCGATGGACGTGAGTCTGGGTGAACTCCGGGAGTTGGTGATGGACAGGGAGGCCTGGGGTGCTGTGATTCATGGGGTCGCAAAGAGTCAGACACGACTGAGCGACTGAACTGAATTGAAGCTACAAAGATATATTGTACAACACAGGAATAATAGCCAGTATTTTATAATAACTATAAATGGAGTGTAACCTTTAAAATTTATGAATCACTGCATGCACCTGTAACATACTGTACAGCAGCTGTACTTCAATTTAAAAAAAGGTGTAGGACTTTAATGTTATAAGTTAACAACTATTCAAAGTGTAAATAGATTTTATTCAATAAGACTGTGTTACTACTGTGCTTCCAACCTTGTACTAAATGTTTGGGACAAAACTTCTCCCTTGGGAATGTTGCTAACCTGGTGGGTGAGATGGCTGGATAAGTCAGTCATTCCTGTGTGCCAGTGGTAAAGTGTTAGGGAAAAGAGAAATATGGAAAGGGGCTATTAGATTACAGATGGTTGGTCTAACTTTGAGAACTTTGTGAGTGATTTCACAAAGCAAGTCATTTTTAAGCAGGGTCTTGAGGAGTTTGGCAAATGAAAGGGAAAGTAGGGGGCAGGTTAAGTCCTCATAGCCTGTCTCCTTAGGGATGAGGTCCATTGGTAGCATTTGAAAATTTTCTTCCCTCCTGACCAGATAGGTTAATTTTCCTTGCATCAGTCTGCCAACACTCAGGTAACAATCCCAACTATCTCTTAATTGAATGAGGCAATATAGTACTCTTACCTGAAAGAAACTTAACCATGATTAGAATTCTGCAAAGGGAGGTAGGCTTGCGATGGCTTCAGACCCTTAACGTCAAACCATTGAGGTCAACTCTGGCATTTTGGACTTCCCTTGGGACTCAGTTGGTAAAGAACCCACCTGCAATGTGGGAGACTTGGGTTCGATCCCTGGGTTGAGAAGATCCCCTGGAGAAGGGAAAGGCTATCCATTACAGTATTCTGGCCTGGAGAATTCCACACTGTATAGTCCATGGGGTCACAAAGAGCCGGACATGACTCGAGAAACTTTCACTTTCTGGTATTTCACCTCTAGAATGAAGAAAAGAAAAAAGGCTTCAAAAGGCATTCAAGGCTGGTATGTCTATAGTCTTTGATTGTGAAAACTCTAATAGATTTTTTTTCTTTTAGGTGACTCTCACTGTTTCTGTAGAGTTGGAAGTTGTTTTCACAAGGTCCTCAATCACCTAGTCCAGTTTGAGTAGGAGCCACAGTTGAATCACAAGCAGGGACAGACTGGAGTCAGCTACTGATAAGTCTTTGGGAGCTGAGAAGCTGGGACTGGCCACACTGGCTCAAGTGGCAGACACAGCTGTTGCCTACCCAATCCATTCTCCTCTCTGTCTCACCAGTGAAGCTCCTGTCTGGTTATGAGAGGCAAGGAGACCCACCCAGCAGCGTACTATGACCAGTCTGATCTAGTCTAGGCCAATCATCCCAATCTAGTTCCTCTCTTTCAAAACTGGATCTCTGGCCTCCCCTGAAGCTCAGGTTGGTGTGACCCTGTTAGGGCCAATAATACACAAGGGAAAGTCTGCAGACAGGCTTCTGGAAAAGCTATGGCTTTCCTAAAGTAAACAGATGCATAGCTGGAACCTGCCTTTACTGCTTCATCCTGCCTTGAATGCAGATGTGATGCCTGCCACCACAGCAGCTATCTTGGGACCAAGAAGCCTGCTAAACAGTGACACCAGCTCTGACATAATGTCCATCACCTAACATAGCAGTTGCCCATGTCCAGACTTCTTAGCATGTGAGGAATATAAACATCCTCCCCCTCTTAAGCTACTGTTGACCAGTTTTTCTACCAAGCTGTTATCCACCTGCCAATGCAGGAGATATGAGTTCGGTCCCTGGATCAGGAAGATTCCCTGGTAAAGGAAATGGCAACCTGCTCCAGTATTCTTGCCTGGAAAGTCCCATGGACAGAGGAGCCTGGCGGGCTATAGTCCATGGGGGTCATAAAAAGTCAGACATGACTGTGCGACTAAACAGGAACTCCAGGCAGTCAAGCATTCTCTAGGCAGCAGCGTGTGGCCACTTGGAATGCAGTAAGATCAGCTTGCGACACTGCTAAGGAGACAACAAGCCCAGGTGGATTTAGACAATCTTAATAAGATCAGTGTGTGTCAGTTATCTGCGTTCTGTCCCGCAGGACAACACCAAACCCAAAGGGCCCAATGATGAAGGTGACATGAGCAGGGGGACGCTGCTCCTGAGGACCCCGAGTTGCTTTAGAGTCTGCATCTGTTTCTGAAGGCTGGGGGATGGGTGGAAAGTCCCATGGCTCCTAGGGACCAGGGGAACAGATGAGAAACTGCCTTGTGGCATCTCTCACAGGTCGGGCAGTTGGATGGGACATGGCTCGGGGACATCTCCTCTCAAGACTGCCTCTTTCGCTGAGTTCCTGAGAGGATGATCGATGGTCACTGAGACAAGTCAGGCTGCAGCGGGGCCTTGCCTCCAAGGCTTATGTTGGGACCTGGCGTGAGAGCAGCCATGATGGAGCTGGTCCCCTACAAATTGCACATAAGAGCCTTTCTGACTGAAAGAGTTCTCATCCCAAGGCAGCATGGGGGAAAGGACTTAAGCTTTTTAAAGGACACAAGTTTTTCAGAGGAATAAAGTATTCTGCTTGGAGTCTTATCTTTTGCTGAACTATTTCCCAGTATCTCACAGGATTAACTACAAGGACATTTCCCTCGTATGTCAAAGTACATCCTAGACATTTGCAAGGACCAATTCCAAGGTCTTGAGTGTGTGTTTAAACACATGTGAAAGCAAAACATTAGCAGCATACTCACAGACCCCACACACTGTATTAACTTGCTTTCTGCAGCTGACTTCGGAAGTGATGTGTCTAATGACATATTCCAATTTATCCCAGCCATGCAAACTGGCTTTTCTCACTCTGCTTTATTAAATATATGATGCAGATGTAGAAATGTGACATTCCAATCCTAACAAGCCTTAAAAGAAACATTTTTACGTTCTCACCTCTCCATACCTGAAAGACAAGCTCAACTCACTGCCGAAGTAGAGGGCAAGTAACAAGGCTTGTTCATTTGCCACCCAAACTAGCACTGCTAATTCATCAGTCACACCTACCACATTGGGAGGAGACGTTACTGTTACTCATGAGTCAGAGTCTGCATAGCCTATCACCTTAACATCCTGAAGTAAAATTTATGACTGGTTATGACTCACTGCCTGTTGGCTTGCTCTTGGCTTTGACTGACCTTCCTTTCCCTTTGAGGCATTCCAAAATCATCCCTTCTCAAAATACAGCTCTCTGAGTTTCCAAAGCTAACTGTGGGTTTAGTTTTCCAGTAGGACAATGACTTAAAGATAAATATGGGTGGAAGAAAATCCATAAATTGGATATATGGATATCCATATACATCCACATATATATGATGACTGGAGCAGGAACTGGCCGTTCCAAGAATACTGGAACCCACTCTAGTATTCTTTTTTTTTTAATTTAAATTTATTTTAATTAGAGGCTAATTACTTTACAATATTGTATTGGTTTTGCCATACATCAACATGAATCTGTCACGGGTGTACACGTGTTCCCCATCCTGAACCCCCCTCCCACCTCCCTTCCCGTACCATCCCTCTGGGTCATCCCAGTGCACCAGCCCCAAGCATCCTGTATCCTGCATTGAACCTGGACTGGCGATTCATTTCTTATATGATATTATACATGTTTCAATGCCATTCTCCCAAATCATCCCACCCTCTCCCTCTC
>NW_011494934.1:384178-385880 GCF_000754665.1 Bison bison bison
ATTTATTGCTTGTAGACTTTTGGATCGTAGCCATTCTGACTGGTGTGAAATGGTACCTCATTGTGGTTTTGATTTGCATTTTTCTGATAATGAGTGATGTTGAGCATCTTTTCATGTGTTTGTTAGTCATCTGTATGTCTTCTTTGGAGAAATGTCTATTTAGTTCTTTGGCCCATTTTTTGATTGGGTCGTTTATTTTTCTGGAATTGAGCTGCAGGAGTTGCTTGTACATTTTTGAGATTAGTTGTTTGTCAGTTGCTTCATTTGCTATTATTTTCTCCCATTCTGAAGGCTGTCTTTTCACCTTGCTTATAGTTTCCTTTGTTGTGCAGAAGCTGTTAATTTTAATTAGGTCCCATTTGTTTACTTTTGCTTTTATTTCCAGTATTCTGGGAGGTTGGTTGTAGAGAATCCTGTTGTGATTTATGCTGGAGAGTGTTTTGCCTATGTTCTCCTCTAGGAGTTTTATAGTTTCTGGTCTTACATTTAGATCTTTAATCCATTTTGAGTTTATTTTTGTGTATGGTGTTAGAAAGTGCTCTAGTTTCATTCTTTTACAAGTGGTTGACCAGTTTTCCCAACACCACTGTTAAAGAGATTGTCTTTTCTCCATTGTATATTCTTGCCTCCTTTGTCAAAGATAAGGTGTCCATAGGTGTGTGGATTTATCTCTGGGCTTTCTATTTTGTTCCATTGATCTATATTTCTGTCTTTGTGCCAGAACCATACTGTCTTGATGACTGTGGCTTTGTAATAGAGCCTGAAGTCAGGCAGGTTGATTCCTCCAGTTCCATTCTTCTTTCTCAAGATTGCTTTTGCTATTCGAGGTTTTTTTGTATTTCCATACAAATTGTGAAATTATTTGTTCTAGCTCTGTGAAAAATACCGTTGGTAGCTTTATAGGGATTGCATTGAATCTATAAATTGCTTTGGGTAGTATACTCATTTTCACTATATTGATTCTTCCAATCCATGAACATGGTATATTTCTCCATCTATTAGTGTCCTCTTTGATTTCTTTCACCAGGGTTTTATAGTTTTCTATAGACAGGTCTTTAGTTTCTTTAGGTAGATATATTCCTAAGTATTTTATTCTTTTCATTTCAATGGTGAATGGAACTGTTTCCTTGATTTCTCTTTCTATTTTCTCATTATTAGTGTATAGGAATGCAAGGGATTTCTGTGTTGATTTTATATCCTGCAACTTACTATATTCATTGATCAGCTCTAGTAATTTTCTGGTGGAGTCTTTAGGGTTTTCTATGTAGAGGATCATGTCATCTGCAAACAGTGAGAGTTTTACTTCTTCTTTTCCAATCTGGATTCCTTTTATTTCTTTTTCTGCTCTGATTTCTGTGGCCAAAACTTCCAAAACTATGTTAAGTAGTAGTGGTGAAAGTGGGCACCCTTGTCTTGTTCCTGACTTTAGGGGAAATGCTTTCAATTTTTCACCATTGAGGATAAGGTTTGCTGTGGGTTTGTCTTATATAGCTTTTATTATGTTGAGGTATGTTCCTTCTATTCCTGCTTTCTGGAGAGTTTTTATCATAAGTGGGTGTTGAATTTTGTCAAAGGCTTTCTCTGCATCTATTGAGATAATCATATGGCTTTTGTTTTTCAATTTGTTAATATGGTGTATTACATTGATCAATTTGCAGATATTGAAGAATCCTTGCATCCCTGGGATAAAGCCCACTTGGTC
>NW_011494934.1:385980-386702 GCF_000754665.1 Bison bison bison
CGGGTGTACACGTGTTCCCCATCCTGAACCCCCCTCCCACCTCCCTTCCCGTACCATCCCTCTGGGTCATCCCAGTGCACCAGCCCCAAGCATCCTGTATCCTGCATTGAACCTGGACTGGCGATTCATTTCTTATATGATATTATACATGTTTCAATGCCATTCTCCCAAATCATCCCACCCTCTCCCTCTCCCACAGAGTCCAAAAGACTATGCTATACATCTGTGTCTCTTTTGCTGTCTCGCATACAGGGTTATCGTTACCATCTTTCTAAATTCCATATATATGCATTAGTATACTGTACTGGTGTTTTTCTTTCTGGCTTACTTCACTCTGTGTAATAGGCTCCAGTTTCATCCACCTCATTAGAACTGATTCAAATATATTCTTTTTAATGGCTGAGTAATGCTCCATTGTATATATGTACCACTGCTTTCTTATCTATTCATCTGCTGATGGACATCTAGGTTGCTTCCATGTCCTGGCTATTATAAACAGTGCTGCGATGAACAATGGGGTACACGTGTCCCTTTCAATTCTGGTTTCCTTGGTGTGTATGCCCAGCAGTGGGATTGCTGGGTCATAAGGCAGTTCTATTTCCAGTTTTTTAAGGAATCTCCACACTGTTCTCCATAGTGGCTGCACTAGTTTGCATTCCCACCAACAGTGTAAGAGGGTTCCCTTTTCTCCACACCCTCTCCAGCATTTATTGCTTGTAGAC
>NW_011494934.1:386902-387654 GCF_000754665.1 Bison bison bison
CTTGTTTTTCAATTTGTTAATATGGTGTATTACATTGATCAAATTTGCGGATATTGAAGAATCCTTGCATCCCTGGGATAAAGCCCACTTGGTCATGGTGTATGATCTTTTTAATGTGTTGTTGGATTCTGATTGCTAGAATTTTGTTTAGGATTTTTGCATCTATGTTCATCAGTGACATTGGCCTGTAATTTTCTCTTTTTTTGTGGCATCTTTGTCAGGTTTTGGTATTAGGGTGATGGTGGCCTCATAAAATGAGTTTGGAAGTTTGCCTTCCTCTGCAATTTTCTGGAAGAGTTTGAGTAGGATAGGTGTTAGTTCTTCTCTAAATTTTTGGTAGAATTCATCTGTGAAGCCATCTGGACCTGGGCTTTTGTTTGTTGGGAGATTTCTGATTACAGTTTCAATTTCCATGCTTGTGATGGGTCTGTTAAGATTTTCTATTTCTTCCTGGTTCAGTTTTGGAAAGTTGTACTTTTCTAAGAATTTGTCCATTTCTTCCACGTTGTCCATTTTATTGGCATATAGTTGCTAATAGTAGTCCCTTGGACTGCAAGGAGATCCAACCAGTCCATTCTGAAGGAGATCAGCCCTGGGATTTCTTTGGAAGGAATGATGTTAAAGCTGAAACTCCAGTACTTTGGCCACCTCATGCGAAGAGTTGACTCATTGGAAAAAGACTCTGATGCTGGGAGGGATTGGGGGCAGGAGGAGAAGGGGACGACAGAGGATGAGATGGCTGGATGGCATCA
>NW_011494934.1:387870-388218 GCF_000754665.1 Bison bison bison
TCTTACTGTATTGTGGTCAGAAAAGATGCTTGGAATGATTTCAATTTTTTTTGAATTTACCAAGGCTAGATTTATGGCCCAGGGTGTGATCTATCCTGGAGAAGGTTCCGTGTGTGCTTGAGAAAAAGGTGAAATTCATTGTTTTGGGGTGAAATGTCCTATAGATATCAATTAGGTCTAATGAGTCTATTGTATCATTTAAAGTTTGTGTTTCCTTATCCAAATTGGAAAAGAAGAAGTAAAACTCTCACTATTTGCAGATGACATGATCCTTTACATAGAAAACCCTAAAGACTCCACCAGAAAATTACTAGAACTAATCAATGATTATAGCAAAGTTGCAGGATA
>NW_011494934.1:389463-389673 GCF_000754665.1 Bison bison bison
AATAGAGTCTGACACTGTTTCCACTGTTTCCCCATCTATTTCCCATGAAGTGATCGGACCGGATGTCATGATCTTCGTTTTCTGAATGTTGAGCTTTAAGCCAACTTTGTCACTCTCCACCTTCACTTTCATCAAGAGGCTTTTTAGTTCCTCTTCACTTTCTGCCATGAGGGTGGTGTCATCTGCATATCTGAGGTTATTGAGATTTCT
>NW_011494934.1:389773-391243 GCF_000754665.1 Bison bison bison
TTCTCCAAAGAAGACATACAGATGGCTAACAAACACATAAAAAGATGCTCAACATCACTCATTATCAGAAAAATGCAAATCAAAACCACTATGAGGTACCATTTCACGCCAGTCAGACTGGCTGCAATCCATAAGTCTACAAGCAATAAATGCTGGAGAGGGTGTGGAGAAAAGGGAACTCTCTTACACTGTTGGTGGGAATGCAAACTAGTACAGCCACTATGGAGAACAGTGTGGAGATTCCTTAAAAAACTGGAAATAGAACTGCCTTATGATCCAGCAATCCCACTGCTGGGCATACACACTGAGGAAACCAGAAGGGAAAGAGACACGTGTACCCCAATGTTCATCGAAGCACTGTTTATAATAGCCAGGACATGGAAGCAACCTAGATGCCCATCAGCAGATGAGTGGATAAGAAAGCTGTGGTACATACACACAATGGAGTATTACTCAGCCATTAAAAAGAATACATTTGAATCAGTTCTAATGAGATGGATGAAACTGGAACCTATTATACAGAGTGAAGTAAACCAGAAAGAAAAACACCAATACAGTATACTAATGCATATATATGGAATTTAGAAAGACGGTAACAATAACCTTGTGTACGAGACAGCAAAAGAGACACCAATGTATAGAAAAGTCTTATGGACTCTATGGGAGAGGGAAAGGGTGGGAAGATTTGGGAGAATGGCATTGAAACACGTATAATATCATGTATGAAACGAGTTGCCAGTCCAGATTCCATGCACGGTACTGGATGCTTGGGGCTGGTGCACTGGGACGACCCAGAGGGAGGGGAGGGAAGGGAGGAGGGAGGAGGGTTCAGGATGGGGAACACGGGTATACCTGTGGTGGATTCATTTCGATATTTGGCAAAACTAATACAATATTGTGAAGTTTTAAAATAAAATCAAATCAAAAAAAATAAAGTTTGTGTTTCCTTGTTAATTTTCTGTTTAGTTGATCTACCCATAGGTGTGAGTGGGGTATTAAAGTCTCCCACTATTATTGTGTTATTGTTAATTTCCCCTTTCATACTTCTTAGCATTTGTCTTACATATTGCGGTGCTCCTATGTTGGGTGCATATATATTTATAATTGTTATATCTTCTTCTTGGATTGATGCTCTGATCATTATGTAGTGTCCTTCTTTGTCTCTTTTCACAGCCTTTGTTTTAAAGTCTATTTTATCTGATATGAGTATTGCTACTCCTGCTTTCTTTTGGTCTCTAGTTGCATGGAATATAAAAATATGGAACGCTTCACTGATTTGTGTGTCATCCTTGTGCAGGGCCATGCTAATCTTTTCTGTATTGTTCCAATTTTAGTATATGTGCTGCCGAAGTGAGCACCACTCCAGTATTCATGCCTGGAGAATTTCATGGACAGAGGAGCCTGGCAGGCTACAGTCCATGGGGTCACAAAGAGTCAGACATGACTGAGTGACTAACACACACACACACA
>NW_011494934.1:392170-394295 GCF_000754665.1 Bison bison bison
GCTCAGTTGTGTCCGATTCTTCGAGACCCCATGAATCGCAGCATGCCAGGCCTCCCTGTCCAACACCAACTCCCGGAGTTCACTCAGACTCATGTCCATCGAGTCAGTGATGCCATCCAGCCATCTCATCCTCTGTCATCCCCTTCTCCTCCTGCCCCCAATCCCTCCCAGCATCAGCGTCTTTTCCAATGAGTCAACTCTTCGCATGAGGTGGCCAAAGTACTGGAGTTTCAGCTTTAGCATTGTTCCTTCCAAAGAAATCCCAGGGCTGATCTCCTTCAGAATGGACTGGTTGGATCTCCTTGCAGTCCAAGGAACTCTCAAGAGTCTTCTCCAACACCACACTTCAAAAGCATCAATTCTTCGGTGCTCAGCTTTCTTTATAGTCCAACACTCATATCGATACATGACTACTGGAAAAACTGTAGCTTTGACTAGATGGACCTTTGTTGTCAAAATAATATCTCTACTTATTAATATGCTGTCCAGGTTGATCATAGCTTTTCTTCCCAGAAGCAAGTGTCTTTAATTTCATGGCTGCAGTCACCATCTGCAGTGATTTTGAAGCCCAAGAAAATAAAGCCTGTCACTGTTTCCACTGTTCTCCCATCCATTTGCCATGAAGTGATGGGACCAGATGCCATGCTTTTTGTTTTTTGAACGTTGAATTTTAAGTCAGCTTTTTCACTCTCCTCTTTCACTTTCATCAAGAGGCTCTTCAGCTCTTCTTCACTTTCTACCATAAGGGTGGTGTCATCTGCATATCTGAAGTTGTCAATATTTCTCTCAGCAATCTTGATTCCAGCTTGTGCTTCATCCAGCTTGGCATTTCCCATGATCTAGTTTCCCTGGTGACTCACACAGTAAAGTGTCTGCCTGCAGTGTGCGAGATCTGGGTTTGATCCCTGGGTTGGGAAGATCCCCTGGAGAAGGAAATGGCAACCCACTCCAGTACTCTTGCCTAGAAAATTCCATGGATGGAGATCCATGTCCACAAAGAGTCGGACATGACTGAGTGACTTCACTTTCTTTCTTCTTTCTTTCTACTCTGCCTATACTTTAAATAAGCAAGGTGACAGTATACAGCCTTGACGTATTCCTCTCCTAATTTGGAACCAGTTATTCCATGTTTGATTTTAACTGTTGCTTCTTGACCTGCATACATATTTCTCCCAAGGAGGTAAGGTAGTCTGGTATTCCCATCTCTTGAAGAATTTTCCACAGTTCATCATGATCCACACCATCAAAGGCTGTGTGGATGAAGCAGAATTAGATGTTTTTATGGAACTCTATTGTTTTTTTCTATGATCCAACAGATGTTGTCAATATGATCTCTGAAAGATGAACACCCCAGGTGGGTAGGTGCCCAATATGCTACTAGAGAATAGGGAAGAAATAACTCCAGAAAGAATGAAGAGATGGAGCCAGAGCAAAAACAATGTGCAGTTGTGGATGTGACTGGTGATGGAAGTAAAATCCCATGCTGTAAAGAACAATATTGCATAGGAACCTGGAATGTTAGGTCCATGAATCAAGGTAAATTGGAAGTGGTCAAACAGGAGATGGCAAGAGTGAACATCAACATCTTAGGAATTAGTCAACTAAAATGAACTGTAATGGGCAAATTTAATTCAGATGACCATTAAGTGTATCTATGGGCAAGAATCCCTTAGAAGAAATGGAGTAGCCCTCATAGTCAACAAAAGAGTCCAAAATGCAGTACTTGGGTACAATCTCAAAAATGACAGAATGATCTCTGTTCGTTTCCAAGGCAAACCATTCAATAGCACAGTAATCCATATCTATGCCACAACCACTAATGCCAAAGAAGCTGAAGTTGAATGGTTCTTTGAAGACCTACAAGACCTTCTAGAACTAACACCAAAAGAAGATGTGCTTTTCATCATAGAGGAATGGAATGCAAAAGTAGGGAGTCAGGAGATACCTGGAGTATCAGGCAAGTTTGGCCTTGGAGTACAAAATGAAGCAGGGCAAAGGCTTAACAGAGTTTTGCCAAAAGAATACACTGGTCATAGCAAACACCCTCTTCCAACAACACAAGAGAAGACTCTACACATGGACATCACTAGATGGTCAATACCAAAATCAGATTGATTATTCTTTG
>NW_011494934.1:394743-420516 GCF_000754665.1 Bison bison bison
GTTCCAAAGAATAACAAGGAGAGATAAGAAAGCCTTCGTCAGTGATCAATGCAAAGAAATAGAGGAAAACAATAGAATCGGAAAGACTAGAGATCTCTTCAAAAAAATCAGAGATTCCAAGGGAATATTTCATGCAAAGATGGGCCAATAAAGGAGAGATACGGTATGGACCTAACAAAAGCAGAAGATATTAAGAAGAGGTGTCAAGAATACACAGAAGAACTGTACAAAAATCATCTTCACAACCCAGATAACCCTAATGGTGTGATCAATCACCTAGAGCCAGACATCCTGCAATGTGAAGTCACATGGCCTTTCAGAAGCATCACTATGGACAAACCTGTGGAAGTGATGGAATTCCAGTCGAGCTATTTCAAATCCTAAAAGCTGCTGCTGTGAAAGTGCTGCACTCAATATGCCAGCACATTTGGAAAACTCAGCAGTGGCCACAGGACTGGAAAAGGTCAGTTTTCATTCCAATCCCAAAGAAAGGCAATGTAAGAATGCTCAAACAGATTTGTGAAGGTCACTTGATAAAATGGCCAGCTCTTCCCAAAACCCCACAGGGAGGTTCACCAGGACATGTAGCAGCCCTGCACAGGGCTTCCCCCAGCTGCTCTCACGTGGATGGAAAAAGAGAGCAGAGGGCAGGTCGATGCTGCTAACATGAAAGAGACAAAAGAGTAAAAATGAAAAGGAGCCCAGACAGGTTGGGGACCATACAGAGAAGAGAAGAACAACCTCCCCCAAACATTTTGTAATTGAACTCCTCTGGGGGCAACAAGAGGATGTGTTACATCCACAAAATAAGAAATGGAGAGCTCTTGAAGTCGATATCTGAAAGCTGAAATGGAAAAAGTCAGTAAAACTGCTAGGAGATAAACTTCAGGAAATAGACCAGGAAGTAAAACAACATGAAAACAACACCACCACCGTCACAACATCCACGACAAACCCAAGAGAGCTCCGAGGGGAAAATAGGAAAGAAACCGTAGGAAAGCCAGAGGGCCAAACTGGAAGGTAAATTTCAATAATTAGAACTGCTTAAAGACAAGAGACAACATGGAAAGGAGGAAATGACATAAAGAAGTCATGAGACCACTACTATATTTAAAATAGATAACCAACAAGAGGGGCTTCCCTCGTGGCTCAGTGATAAAAAAAAATCCACCTGCCAGTGCAGGAGACGTAAGAGATGAGAGTTTGATCTCTGGGTCAGGACGATCCCCTGGAGGAGGGCATAACAACCCACTCCAGTATTCTTGCCTGGAGAATCCCATAGACAGGGGAGGCTGGTGGGCTACAGTCCATAGGGTCTCAAAGAGTCGGACACAACTGAAGTAACTTAGCCCACAAATGTGCTGCTACTGCTAAGTCGCTTCAGTCGTGTCCGACTCTGTGCGACCCCATAGATGGCAGCCCACCAGGCTTCCCCGTCCCTGGGATTCTCCAGGCAAGAACACTGGAGTGGGTTGCAACAGTCCTAAAAATTCTGTATAAGTCAGAATTTTCCCAATATCTCAATATGTAAAAAAAATTTTTTTCTCAGTACTATTTCTGGACCATATATTTGGGCCAGGAGGAGCTCTAGGCCTTAAACTCTAAGATCTCAACAAGCAAATACCTGTTAAAAACATTGGAGGACTTCCCTGGTGGTCCAGAGGTTAAGACTTGCCTTCCAAAGCAGGACGTGTGGATTCAATCCCTGGCTGAGGAGCAAAGATCCCACATGCCTTGTGGCTAAAAACACCCCCACCAAAACATAAAACAGAAGCAATATTGAAACAAATTCAATAATGACTTTTAAAATAGTCCACATCAGAAAAATTATTAAAAAAAAAAAAAAGATTGGATTCCCAGAGGATTTGTTGCCCTAAAATATTCCTGTCCATAATTAAACACAGAAGCCAAATCACCAAAATAAGGTTACTGGACAATGGTGGCATTGAAACACTACACGGAAACCCAGGAGGACTGCACATAAGCAGCTCAGGAAGCCCCCAGCCACTGTCTTAGCACTGGGAATGCACAGAGGGCAAAACAGGTCCTTTCCTCACAGACCTCATGTTCTAGGAGGGGAGACGCTAAACAAGCAAACATGTTTCCCTTACCTGGTTTGTTTATTTCACAAACATATAACATGGCTGTGTGCCACATTCTGCTCCAAGGACTTTAAAGAGTAACTTAGTTAGTCCTCCCAACAGTCCCATAAAGCAGGCATGTTAACATCTCCAGGGCTTCCTCGGTGGCTCAGTGGTAAACAATCTGCCTGCAGTGCAGGAGACACGAGTTCGATCCCTGGGTGGGGATGATCCCCTGGAGAAGGAAATAGCAACCCGGTCCAATATTCTTGCCTGAGAATTCCATGGACAAAAGAGCCTGGCGGACAGCAGTCTGTGGGGTCGCAAAGAGTCAGGACTAAACAATGACAGCAAATTAACATCTCCATTTTTCAGAAGTGGAAACTGAGGCAGAGAAAAATAAGTCCCTTGTCCAAGGTTCCACAGCTGGTAAGTCACAGGTGGAGGCTGCACACAAAGGCTGCCACCTTCCCAGCCACTGGCCTGCTCTCCCGGGACAGATCAAGGAGCTGGAGAGTCTTGTGGGGCACGGGCTGCTTTCAGCACGAGTGTTGGGGCAATACGTCTGAATGGCTCTCCATGGGCTTTGGAGCTCAAGGTTCTCTGCAAATTCTCACGGTCAAGGGGAGTCTTTTCTTACTTTCCACCCTCATGATTAATTTCAAAAGGAATAGGAAGTTTCTTGTTTAACAAGTGATGTCAGACTCCTTAAATTATTCAAGGTCACAGTTGCCAGGAGCCGTGTCCACAATCCCCTTGCCAGCAATGGTTACCCTGGTTTCTTGGGAATTTTTTTTCCCTCTTATGACTATAAATTAGATTCCACCAATGCAATTAACTTTTGCCCCATTTCATACATGTGATAACACATTTTTGCTTCATTTTCTGGTGTGAATGGTTTAGCAGTATGTGACTATTTCTATGCTTATATTCACACACACTCTTTGGATGTTTTTATAGTTGCTATTAAACATCGAATCTGTAGGACCCCAGGAAAATATCCTAGGCATTATCTACCCAGATAGATTACCCCAAGGTTTCATCTTCCCTTTACTTTGGCCTTTAGCAAGGGAGTTATGGCTCAGACGGTAAAGCGTCTGTCTGCAATGCAGGAGACCTGGGTTCAATCCCTGGGTTGGGAAGATCCCCTGGAGAAGGAAATGGCAGCCCACTCCAGTATTCTTGCCTGGAAAATCTCATGGACCTCGGAGCCTGGTAGGCTACCGTCCATGGAGTCGCAAAGAGTCGGACACGACTGAGCGACTTCACTTTACTTTGGCCTTTACAGTTCATCTGTCAATGTTCTTATGATGCTTGCTGCTGCTGCTGCTACGTCGCTTTAGTCGTGTCCGACTCTGTGCGAACCCATAGACGGCAGCCCACCAGGCTCCCCCGTCCCTGGGATTCTCCAGGCAAGAACACTGGAGTGGGTTGCCATTTCCTTCTCCAATGCATGAAAGTGAAAAGTGAAAGTGAAGTCGCTCAGTCGTGTCCGACTCTAGCGACCCCATGGCCTGCAGCCTACCAGGCTCTTCCGTCCATGGAATTTTCCAGGCAAGAGTACTGGAGTGGGGTGCCATTGCCTTCTTCCTTATGATGCTTACCAGTGTCTAAATCTTTATTTATATAGCTTGGTAAAGAAATTGAAGAACGAAAGTCCCCAACGTGTCCTCAGTCTTCCTGTGCTTTCTTCAATTATTTTTTTAGAATTAATTTTTATTGGAGTATACTTGATTAACAGTATTGTGTGTCAGATGTACAGCAAAGTGAATCAGTTCTGCATATACATATACCCAAAGAACTGAATAGAGTTCCCTACGCTATACAGTGTGTCCCTATTGGTTATCTATTTTAAATATGTGTGCGTGTATGCTCAGTCGCTTTGTGTCTGACTCTGCGACCCTGTGGACTATAGCCCACAAGGCTCCTCTGTCTGTGGGATTTTCCAGGCAAGAATACTGGAGTGGGTTGCCATGCCCTCTTCTTGGGGATCTTCCCAACCCAGGGATTGAAACCACATCTCTTGCATTGCAGGTGGATCCTTTACAACGAGTCACCAGGAAAGCCCCTATTTTATATATGCTTGTGTGCTAAGTTGCTCCAGTTGTGTCTGACTCTTTGGGACACTGTGGACTGTGTACATTTTATATACAGTAGTGTGTATATGTCAGTCTCAATGTCTCAATTTATGCCTTACCCCCTTTCCTCCTGGTAACAGGAGAATCTTAAAATTAAACGTATGGTGAGAGCCTTTCTTGGCAATGGCATTAGCACAGCTATGGAAGCTGGGAGCCCCAGGTAAACTTATCTTTTCACTGTTAAATGCCATACATTTTCATTAGGTGGTCAATAGAAATGATATATTGCTCTGATATTTAAATTTCCTGTTCTCGACCTCAATGCGGGCGTATATCAGAGCCGTGGAGTGTGGTGACATTTATGACACTGCAGCTCTGCTCTGTGATTAGACACTGGTAATTCAGAGGTTAGCCTATGGGCCAGGGGTGATGCCAGCATCTTCTAAGTGGCATCGTGGTCATTGCAAAGCTTGCAATAAGAATAACAAATAATATCTGGTTTTGCAAACTGCACCTCCATTCTCTGTAGCATCACGTAAGTCGGTAGTTTGGGAGGAGGGTCTAGTCTGTGTCAGGCCCCCAACCCACGGGTGGGAGGAGGGGAGGATGAAGAAATAAAGAATCGGAGGAGGTAACGGAAAAAGATCGGAGAAGACAATGGCACCCCACTCCAGTACTCTTGCCTGGAAAATTCCATGGACGGCGGAGCCTGGTAGGCTGCAGTCCATGGGGTCGCTAAGAGTCAGACACGACTGAGCGACTTCTCTTTCACTTTTCACTTTCATGCATTGGAGAAGGAAATGGCAACCCACTCCAGTACTCTTGCCTGGAGAATCCCAGGGACGGGGGAGCCTTGTGGGCTTCCATCTATGGCACGCACAGAGTCGGACACGACTGAAGGGACTTAGCAGCAGCAGCAGCAGCAACGGAAAAAGATAAAAGTCACAGAAACTAGGTGTGTTCATCCGAGTTCTCCACAAAGGGTTAAATTCGGTCTGGTAAAAAGAGCAATTTGTGAACTTCATCTTATTTAAGTTTTCAGTCAGTTGATAAAAGTCGACTTCAGGACTTCCCTGTTGGTCCGGTGGTTAAGACTCCACGCTTCCCTCTGTATCCGGTGCAGGTTCTATCCCTGGTCAGGGAACAGAGATCGCACATGCCTTGCAGCATGGTCAAAAATATGCATAAGTAAATAAAAATTAAAAGGTTAAAAAAAGACCCTTGACTTTATAGCCTTCAGGTCAAGGTATATCTATGTTTTTTAATCCCAAATTCCAAACAAAGGAGAGACCAACCAATTCAGAGTCTCAAGTGGGAGGTATACTTTACCGTGAAGCTGTAAAGTTTTCTCAGAACTGCAAGAAAAGTGATTTATCCCAAGGACGTTTGGGATAGCTGAGTTCCAGTACCACTGCATCCTGTTTCTGAACATTTGGATCCAGACAAACCTCGTCATCTTGAGACAGTTCTTACCTTTAGCAAATGTATCAACTAGTGAACCATCAGGCAAGAGCCACAGCTGATCTTTGAACTGCCAGGAGGGACCCTGAATCCAAAGTGCTACAGCCTGGCCCCTCTACTCCTAAGACCTGCACTTACAGGGCTGTTTACCACTCCATGAAGAGCTCAGTCACTGTCATACCCTCTGACTGTATCTGCTCTTTCTTGCTCTGAATTACAGTTTAATTTTCTCAATGGCAGCCTTGCTTTTGCTCTTCATCAGATGGGACAAATTCCAGATCCTGTAGAAAGTCTTTTGCATTAAGCAAGGTCTTCAGTGAGATGTAGCTGGCTGAGTTAGGATGACAGGTGCACGAGATCCTTTCTTCTGGTCTGGGGGAAGCCTGGCTTGAGCACTTGGCCTCAGAGTTGACCATGGTCAGGAATCTGAGTCTTATGGGCAGAGGCATCCTGCTTTGTTACAGGTTTTCTGTGGTCTCCTGGGAGTGGTGGTGTGGAGTCAGTTTTGAAGCCTTCT
Organism: Bison bison bison; assembly: GCF_000754665.1. Lineage (NCBI taxonomy): Eukaryota > Metazoa > Chordata > Mammalia > Artiodactyla > Bovidae > Bison > Bison bison. The sequence continues at coordinate 400,881 of NW_011494934.1, forward strand.
TTTTCTTCTTCTCTGACTCCTTCCTAGTTGTATATGTTGCAGGCAGCTGGGAAATGTTACTTGGTAACACAGGATCCACAGATGCTGTATTTGGACTAGTTAACTCTTCAGGTACATTTCAGTCTTCTCTGGCCTTTACAGATGGAAGAATTGCAGAGAGATTCTTGGAAACAGTTGATTGTGCTTCGGATTCTCCTTTCTCCCCTGGTAACAAGATCTTGAGTCACAGTTAACTTTAGCATCCCACAAACACCTCTGTTTTAGGCCAGTTATATCATCATCTAGATCGATTTTTTTCTTTTTTATAATTTTATTTGTCTAATTATTTGTTTTTGGTGTGCTGCATCTTCCTTGCTGCACAGGCTTTTTCTCTAGCTTCGGCCAGGGGGCTGCTCTCTAGTTGCAGTGGGAGGGCTTCTCATTGCAGTGGCTTCTCATGCTGCAGAGCACAGGCTCTGGGCTATGGGGCTTCAGCAGTTGCCGCACGTGGGCTCAATAGTTGTGGCCCACAGGATTAGTTTTTCTGAGGTATGTGGGATCTTCTCGGATCAGGGATTGAACTCATGTCTCCTGCATTGGTAGGCAGATTCTTTACCCCTGAGCCACCAGGAAGGCCCCTAGATCAGTCTTGATTGGAGATCTTTTCTTAGCCTTAATTTTGACTTTGAAGTAATATTTTCCACAGGCTTAGCTTTGGACAAAAACCTAACCTGTTCTGATTCTACAGTTCATACACTGGACCCATCTCATGTACCCATTTTTTTTTTAAGGGTGAGAAAAATGATTGCTTGGATTACAATGTTTTTAAATTGAAGTATGGTTGATTTACAAATATTGTGTTAGTTTCAGGTATACAGTGAAGTGACTCAGTTATATATATGGATAACTGAATATATACATTCTTTTTCAGATTCTTTTCCCTTTTAGGTTATTACAAGATATTGAGTAGAGTTCCTTGTGCTATACAGTAGGTCCTTGTTGGTTATGTTTTATATATAGTAGTGTGTATCTGTTTGGAGAAGGTGATGGCACCCCACTCCAGTACTCTTGCCTGGAAAATCCCATGGATGGAGGAGCCTGGTGGGCTGCAGTCCATGGGGTTGTGAAGAGTCGGACACGACTGAGCAACTTCACTTTCACTTTTCACTTTCATGCATTGGAGGAGGAAATGGCAACCCACTCCAGTGTTCTTGCCTGGAGAATCCCAGGGAGTGGAGAGCCTGGTGGGCTTTCGTCTATGGGGTTGCACAGAGTCGGACACTACTGACATGACTTAGCAGCAGCAGCAGTGTGTATCTGTTAATCCCAAACTCCAATTTGACCCTCTGCCCTCCCTTTCCCTTTTGGTAACCATAAGTTTGTTTTCTATGTCTGTGGGTTTCTCCCTGTTTTGTAAATAAGTTCATTTGTATCTTTTTTTGAAGATTCTACATATAAGTGATATCACATGATATTTGTCTTTCCCTGTCTGACTTGTTTCACTTAGTATGGTAATCTCTAGATCCACCCATGGAATAGCATGCTTTCATTCTTTTTTTCTGTGGGTTGATCTCTATGAAGACGACACACTTTTCATCTTCAATTCATAGCTCCTTTGCTTGTGCTGAAACCTTATTTGCTACTCAAGTAACTTGAGCAGATCTCCAAAGACTTATTTCTAGGGGGCACTTGTGCCTACATTCACCAGTGTTTCACCATGTTTCATCCATGTTTCACCATGGATATCCAAGTTCATTTTCCAATCGGATTTTCTAACCACAGCAGTGTTTTCGGTGGCTGCATTAGGACACAAACAGCAAGATGAGGGGAGCGCACATTGTAAAGTGGAAATAAGATAGGATCCAGTGTGTGGGATTCTCTGGGTTGGTTTCCTTTCCAGTCTCCCAAGCCACACAGTTGGTGTCGGTATTCTTGGGCTGCTAGAAGGCCTGCCAGTCGCTTTGTCTGCCTCCAGTGTCCCTTCCTGGGTGTTCTACTATTGCAGAAGGCTGAGCACATGTGTATCCCGCAGTCACCGGCACTTCAATGAAGCAGCAGCACTAACAGTTGTCTGCGCCCATGATAACAGCCGGGGCTCCCAGCACCCCACACTGTGAGATAATCGTACTGGGCCCTCTCCCCCTTGATGTCTTTTGTACAGGAGCAGTGTCCAAAGTGCCTAACTGCTGTCATAATCACCTTCATTAAGAGGGCTTCTCCAAAGATTTCACACGTTGTCAGTCTACAATTGGCCTCTGGATTACCTGCTCACATTCACCCAAACCGGCTTCTCTCACAATCTTGCCCATCTTAATGAAGACAGTTAGCCCTCTAAACTTGGAGTTTGCCTCTGTGGATGTAAGCAGCTACAGATTGAAAGTATTCAGAAGAAAAAAAAAAATCCAGAAAGTTCCAAAAAGCAAAACTTGAATTTGTCACACTCTGGTAACTACTTGCATAGCATTTACATTATATTAAGTATTTCAAGTAACCTAGAGATGTTTTAAAGTATACAGAAGGATGTGTGTAGCTTAAATGCAAATAGTATGCTGTTTTACATGAGGAATTTGAGCATCCTTGGATTTTGGTATTCAGAGGGTGGGGGTCGGGGAGCTGGAACTGATCCCCCCAAATGAGAATAACTGTAGTCCTGCTCGGGTGATGAGGCTCTTTACCAGAGTTATCCTTCATTTTTCTCTTTTTCCCATCCTGTATCCAACCCAGCCAGAAATCCTTTCTGGTCCAAACCAGTCATCTCTGGGGAGGATTTCTGTAATCTTATGTGATTTTCCCATTTGTATTTCTGGTGTCCCTCCCAGACTCAACACACACATGGTTTAGTGTGTGTGTTAAACTACAGCCAGAGGATCCTTTTAAAAGGCAATGTGGATTCTGATACTCTTTTGTGACAACACTCTAAATGCACTGACCAATCCAAAGTCCTCCCTAGGGTCTCCATGCCCCACATGCTTGTTCCCCTGGGTGTCTCTCTGACACAATTCACACACTCAACTCCTCGCTCACTCTGCTTGACACACTGCCTGGTCCTCGCACATCCCCTGCCTGCATCTGCCCTTGTACAAGCCTGCCCTGGATCCCTTGCACCTGCTCTTCCCACTGCCTGGAGCTTCTGCCTCTAGACAGCCCAAGGCCGGCCCCTCAATTCACTCCCTTCTCTCCTATAGAGAGCTCTACCTGGAATGTCACTCCCATCACCTCATCCTTGTCTTTTATCATAGCATTTATGGTGATCCAGTTTCATATTATGTATTTTTATTCATTTATTTATTGCCTCTGCCTAATAAACTAGGACCCATGAGAGCAGGAGCTCTGTTTTGTTGTCTGCAGGATCACCACACTGAGACAATGCTTGGCATCTAATATGTGCTTCATATGTATTTGCTGAAGAAATGGCAAAGTGGAACTTAAGACAAACTGTCCTGATTTCTCTGCTTTGTTTTACCCAAGGACAATTCTGCCAAAGGTAAGGATAATCCAGTGCGCAAATAACGTGGAGGTTCATTATCAGAAATTGACTGTAATTTGGACTCAAGTCCTGTTGCGTCCCTCTGTGGCTCCCTGTTCAGTTCAGATCAGTCGCTCAGTCGTGTCCGACTCTTTGCGACCCCATGAATTGCATCACGCCGGGCCTCCCTGTCCATCACCAACTCCCAGAGTTCACCCAAACTCATGTGCATTGAATCGGTGATGCCATCCAGCCATCTCATCCTCTGTTGTCCCCTTCTCCTCCTGCCCCCAATCCCTCCCAGCATCAGGGTTTTTTCCAATGAGTCAATTCTTTGCATGAGTTGTTGTAATAACATTTTATAATAGTCTGCCAGGTGAAACTTTAAATTCTAAATTCTTTCCCTCTAGAGTCTCGGAGTAACAGTCCCAGGCCTGGGCATGCAGAGGATGTGCAGGAGGTGATTTACTGGAATGGCATATATGCCTGGGACTGGCACAGTGATGTCAATGTCATATTTGCTAAATTATGTTGCTAATGAGGGCTTTCCAGGGAGTCTCAATGACAGACTCCTCATTTACTTCCAGAGCTGCAAACTCAACTCCAACAGCCCCTGAAACAAGCTTGGCAACATAAAGGCATAAATCCCTCTTCCACTGAGCAAAGAAATTATGTCATGACTCATGTTTACCCCGTGTAATAGCAAATGAAGGTGAGCATTTATTATTTACATACTTGGGTTCTTTCAGGTTTTTAAATCATTCTAGTTGGACTATAAAGCTTTATCAACTGTCTTAGACTGACCTACATAGCAGAGTGGAGGAATTTTTTAGTGGCAGTTAGAAAGCTTAGATTTGTTAGCGACGTGTAAACTTGTGGAAGCAGCTTGTCTCCCTTCTGTCCCTTTTTATAATGGAGGATAATATCGTTGAAAACTTCCCCAAATCCCATTTTCAGGAAATAACAAGTCTCATCAGCTTCCCCTTCTACAGCAAAAGAAACAGACAACTCAAAATATAAATAGAAAATATATTTATGGAATAAGATTTGTCTGTGTACAAATGTACAAATGTATGTGTAAAGAGTATGTGTCTCTCAAATTGTTTGTCAGTATTTGTAAGTTTCCTGCATTTCTTCATGCATCTAACACATAAATATTTATTGAGCATCTATTATGTTCCACTTCCTTTGCTAAATAGAGCCAGGGCTAAGCCATGCAGAGGACAGGTAGGGATGTACACATGCATTGCTTTTATCAATTAAGTTACAAGAATATGTTTTCTCTGACAAAAATCTGCTTGAGTTTGATAAAAGTTTGAGGGGAAGATAGAAGGGGTTATCAATATTTCAAGAAAAGTCTTATAAACCAACAACTGTAACAAATTGGATAGTTGTGTTGTATCTACATGACCACTGCAGAATCAGATGGCAGAAGTTCAGAAAATATTTGCAGCTTTTGAAACTAGTCTCTGATACTCCTCTTAATAGCATTTATTTCGTATCTGTGGTTTGTTTTGTAAATCTCTTCCTGAGGTTCTAGGGACCTACTGACCTCCCCATTGCCAGAGCTTCCAGTACCCAGAGCAGGGCCTAGCAGCTCAGGAATGATGAGGTCAAAGGTCCCATGCCTTCTGGAGGAAATGTTTACCATGCTTGTTTGGTAAGCAATTTGTAAGTATGCATTCTCCACCTCACATGACATTTGTGGAAAAACTTCAGACTTGGCCTTAAAAAAAAGGAAAAGAATTTGAAAAAGAACAGACACGTGTATCTGAACATGTATCTGAAAAGACACCAAATCACTTTGCTGTGCATGTGAAATGAACACATTGTTAATCAACTATGTGTGTGTGTGTGTGTTAGTTGCTCAGTCATGTCCAACTCTTTGTAACCCCATGGATTGTAGCCCGCCAGGTTCCTCTGTCCATGGAATTCTCCAGGCAAGATACTGGAGTCGGTTGCCATTCCCTTCTACAGGGGATCTTCCCAACCTAGGGATCAAACCCAGGCCACCTACATTGCAGGCAGGTTCTTTACCATCTGAGCCACATAATCAACTATACTCCAATATAAAATTTAAAAAATAATAAAAACAAAGATATTGATCAAGAACCTCCAATTCCCCTTTCTGTACCTTTTTCCTTCTTAAAGATACCTCCTAAGTTTCCTGGAACTTCATGTGCTTTGTCCACAGGCAAATCTGTTTCTAGGAGGTGATCTGGCTAGAGTCAGTCACACCAAAGTTCAAATGTCTGATGTGACTTTCTCCTTTTCCATAGACATTTACACTAACAAGACTCATCACTTCAGTCAAGTAGAATCATGTCTGAACTTCTTCCTTTACCACCTATTAATTGGAGATTTAGAGTGACTTTCAGCTCTGGTGTTCTGTGGTTCTAAACATATATCAACATGAAGCGGGCAGGGAGGAGGGAACATTGCAGGTAAAATTCTTTGTGGAAGACCCTATTCTCAATTAGGGTGATCTTCCTTACAAGTATTTCCTTAAAGTAGACTTCCCAGTTGGCTCTAGTGGTAAACAACCCACCTACCCATGCAAGAGACCTAAGAGAGGTGAGTGCCATCCCTGCGTGGGGAAGATCCCCTGGAGAAGGAAACAGCAACCCACTCCAGTATTCTTGCATGGAGAATCCCATGGACAGAGGATGGTCCATAGGTCGCAAATAGTCAGACACAACTAAATCGACTTAGCCTGCATGTATCCTTACAAATAACAAAACACCTAACCACAGTTTAACCAGTAGTTACTTAATTACTCATGTAACAGGAAGTCTAGGGGTGGGAGTTTCAGGAGAGTGTCAGCAGTTCAGTACAGTTGGGCTACTGCTTCAGTCCCTCTGATGGGCTTGTCTTCCCATTGTGGTTCCCAAAGGTACCACATGGCTCCAGGCATCATATCCTCACAAAAGTGTTCAAAGAAGGAAGTCGAGGGGAGGGCAAAAGGGTGGACTCATGGGCCCTTCCCCTTCTGTCTGTGAGGAAACTCTCTGAGTCCCCAGCAGGTCCTCTGGAATCACATTGGCCAAGACTGGGTCATTCTGCCACCTCTAGGGGCAAAGAATTGATAGAGATCAATCTTCAGTTATGGGCTTCTCAGGTGGCGCTAGTGGTAAAGAACATGGCTGCCAATGCAGGAGACATAATAGACTCGGGTTCCATCCCTGGGTCAGAAAGATCCCCTGTAGGAGGGCTTGGCCACCCACTCCAGCATTTCTGCCAGGAGAATCCCATGGACAGAAGAGCCTGATGGGCTACAGTCCATGGAGTCACAAAGAGTCAGACAAAACTGAAGCAACTTAGCATGCATGCACACCAATCCTGAATTATATTCTAGGGTTAGGCATACTGAAAACTGATCAAAACAGAGATATTGCTATCAAGGGAGCAAGGGAAAGTGCTGCTGGAAGGCAGTCTAGCCTGGAGAGTGTCCACCACAATCTTGCAACCACATCACCAAGGAGCTCTTCTGAGCAGGTTTATGGCCAGGCTGGAAAATAGGTGAGTCAGACACCTGGACTCTCTCTAATCCCCACAGTCTCCTTTCTTGCAAATGTTCAGGTTAAGAGGGGAGGAGGCTGTGACAGAGAACGGATTGCTGTCGTTGTTCAGTCAGTCGTGTCTGACTCTTTGCGATCCCACGAACTGCAGCACACCAGGCTTCCCTGCCCTTCACTATCTCCTGGAGTTTGCTCAAACGCATGTCCACTGAGTCAATGATGCCATCCAACTATCTCATCCTCTGTCACTCCTTCTCCTCCTGCCTTCAATATTTCCCAGCATCGTGGTCTTTTCCAGTGAGTCAGTTCTTCGCATCAGATGGCCAAAGTATTGCAGCTTCAGCTTCAGCATCAGTCCTTCCAATGAATATTCAGGGTTTATTTCCTTTAGGATTGACTGGTTTGATCTCCTTGCTGTCCAAAGGACTCTCAAGAGTCTTCTCCAGCACCATAGTTTGAAAGCATCAAACTTTTAGGCGATGTTCTAAATTAAAAGAGAAACGAGATGTTGTAGCACTGTGCTCAACTTGCACATATAAGAACTTGCCTGTTCTTATATTTTCTCATATTTTTAGTTCTTTAACTTGAATTTATTCTGCTAAACATCTTCTTTAATCAAATCTGCAAACTTGCTAGAAAAAGCAATAGAGCTTTTTTTTTTTTTCTTGGTGAAGCTATCCTCTCTCACTGAAATGGTCCAAAGATGATTATATTCAGTTTTATTTTCAAAATCTCCACTTACCAAAGGCTAGCATGCTAAGAAAACAGATGGTTTGATCTAAAGCTTCTTTTGTTGGAGGCAGGCTAATGTTTTAAACATCATGCCAAGATTTGAGTTGAAATTTTAAAATTGTTGTTTTCCCAGATTAAGCTTGGGACACTATCAAAATTCTTAGACAGTCTTCATGAGGGGAAAGCAAAGTTTGTGCATGAGGGCCAATTTAAGAAAAATAAAAATGTTTAAAAAACACATATTTCCCAATCAAAATGAAAATAGTTTTATTGATCCCCATGGAGGAAAAAGTCTCTTTTTTAGGACATATGGTACCTATTGCATTCAATAGGAGAATATCAGTTTACAAGTTCTTCCTTTTTTATAAAACAATTTAAGAAAATATTTTTATTATTTACAGTTGTGATTTCCCTTCTTTTCCAGCTGCTAAAATATTTATATATTAGAATCACCATAAAGGAGCAAACTTAGATTCATCTTTCTAATCCTTCATCTTTTATAATTGGATAGAGTTTGAGTTCATGAAATCTGCTTATGCACATCATTTTGTGTTACCTTTTAATTCACCTGTCAAAAATATTTTTTCCCATTTACAGATAAGAAAACTGAGATTCAAAAATATAAATAATTTTCCTAAGGTCACAGAATGTTAGTGATGTAGTTAAGGCTAAAATGAGATTGTCATACCCATTGCAACTCTTACTAGTGTCTATCCTATGTCAAGCCCCATTTGACACTGGAAATAAGAAAACAGTAGTAATCAGATCTAACATTTACTGGATGCCAGGCACTGTCCTAAATATTTACATGCATTCCTTCATTTAATCCTCACAAAAACTCTATGAAGTAGGAATTCTTGAATTTCCCACTTTGCAGATGTGGAAACTAAGGTCTAGCCTCTGGGATAAGGTCATATTGCTAGAAATGGGGGCTTGTTGGCTCCTGACCATGTAACAAACACAGACCTGTCTGTGCACATGTTACGGGAGCTGGTCACAGGTAGGGGCTGGAGCCATGACTGGCTGCCGTGATATACAGCTGCTCTTTGCACCATCGCTGCATTTTTTTTCATGACTCTCAAGTTGCCATGGTGCAAACCCGACTCAAAGAAGCTGATGCGAAAAGGATGTCTCTGATTCATAGAATCTAGGTGAGGGCTGAACAGCCAGACCACCCACCACGAGAAGGACAAGGATGCCGCCGGTCTCAGGCGCCGCTGGAGCCAGGAACCTCGGTGCTCACTGAGTGTTTGTCATCTCTTGCCTTTGTTTCCTCGTGCCCCGGCTCCATTCTTTTTGCACTACCAATGGTTTTTATCAAATGGTAGGAACCCTAGTCACCAATAGTTTACAAAATTCATCATTTGACTTTCGCTAACAGAGAAGGTCTGACTCTCTTGGGTCTAGTTGGAAAAAAATTCCACTGAAGAGCTCTGATTGGCCTGGCTTATAAAGAAGCCACCCCTGGACCGATCAAATGGAGCTAAGGAGACACATCACATAAGAACATGTAAGAACTAACATGTATTGTTGTTTTTGTTATTCAGTTGCTCAGTTGTGTCTGATTCTTTGTGACCCCATGAACTGTAGTATGGCAGGCTTCTCTGTCCTTCACTATCTCCCAGAGTTTGCTCAAACTCATGTCCTTTGAGTCAATGATGCCATCCAACCATCTCATCTTCCATTGCCCTCTTCTCCTCCTTAATCTCTCCCAGTATCAAGGTCTTTTCCAATGGGCCGGCTCTTCGAATCAAGTGGCCAAAGTACTGAAGCTTCAGCATCAGTCCTTCCAATGAGTATTGAGGGTTGTGCAGTTTGTGCATTTCACAAAATGCCTACCTAAAGGATGTGTGGGATTGAAATCAAGCCAATACTCTGCTCACCAAGCCATGCAGCCTGGAGAAGAGATCTTCCCAGAGGCAGGGTTACCCTATATTTCTCTCAGACACTGGGACTTACCAAGCTGGGCACCCATTGGGTTGGGTCTTTATTTTTTTTAACTGAGCTATAATTGACATATATCATTATGTTAGTTTCAAGTGTAAAATGTAAGGATGTGATACTTACATATCTTGTGAAATGACACCACAATAAGTCTAGTTAATGTCTGCCATAGCTATAAATTTTTTTTCTTGTGATGAGAACTTTTAAGATCTACTCTCTTGGCAACTTCAAATATGCACCATATCAACTATAGTCACCATACTGTACATTACATTCCCTGGACTGACTTACTTTACAACTGGAAGTCTGTACCTTAAAATCCCTTCACCCATTTCAATCTCCCCCACACCCCCCATCCCAGCAACCATCAATATGTTCTCTATGGATGAGCCCTTCTGCCTTTTTTTCACACAAAGGCATTGATTAGGTTTGCGGTTGCCCTTTGTAAAACATGACCGCTCCCAAGGAAATATTGTATTTGTAGATGGAGGAAGAAAAAGCAAGTATTAATTTCAGGACAGAGGAGATATTCAACAGGACAATGAGTGTAAAACTATTTCTATTTCATGTAAATTTAAAAAAAAAACAATTCCACAATTAAGTCATGAAAAAAGATGATAAATAGAGTCTATGATGTGAGCAAAACCCAACTGCCCCTTCAAGGCCTAACAGATCTTGGGGAGTGTCTTGTTACTTTTCTAGGCAAATACATGTCCTCCCTTTGAGAATTCAGAACCTCTCTTGCAATGGATTTCAATTAAACAATTTCATGGTTTTTATATGAAAAGACAGTCTGACATTTCATAGAGATGCCTATTAATCTGATGGTCTCTGCTAGCAAAGTGCTACAGAAAGCAGCTCTGGTTACATTCAAATGGTATTTTAATGCTAGGTTTGTGAAGCTGTAAAAGCTTAATTTTCAATTTTTCCATACTTTTTAAACAAACTTTAGTGATTTCTCATGGATCATAGCAAGGTTTTCTCTGGAATACAGTCATCCCACCTCTACCCAGCAATTCCAGCCAGTTCTCCAAAGCCTTGATCCTCACGGAGGTAGTTTGACTGGGCGTGTGTCTAATGATGGATGGAACGGGCTGCCCTGGGAGCATGACCAGACTGCCCTATTCAGGGCAGGTCAGTCCCCAAACCATGAGGCCATGGGTTCTGTGGATTTATTCTGGGATGACCAGTTCCCAACCTATTAGTAATTGTCCCAGAGACAAGTCTCAGGAGGGTGAGCTTCACCATCATCATCAGGCAGAGGGCAGCAGAGGAAGAATCTGATATTTCAAGAAGATGAGCAGTTTCATCAGCTGCAGTGTCTCCCTGGCTTAAGCAGATACTGAATTTTAGACTCTCCGTGGCCACTTCCATTTTCCTTGGCCCCTTTCTGTTCCTTGTTCTTCCTCCAGTTGCCCATCTTGGAGAGTCCACACTCAGGCATCTTTGAGTCACCATCCCCCCGCCCCCCATCACGAGTTCCATTCTGAGTGCACGTCTGTTAAACCCAGTTTGTTCATAAGTCCAACAGAAGTTACCCCGGGTACCCAACTAGCACAATCACAATATACACATATATACACATTACATACAGACTATAGTACTGTGATGTAATTGATTTATAATACTTTTCACACAATACATAAAAAACAAAAGTAAACAAAACACTTTTAATCTTATAGCACAGGACCTTGGAAAGTACAGTAGAACAGTACAACAGCTGGCACACGGCGGCTGGCATCCAGTGAACAGACAAGAAGAGCTATGGACTAGAGGAGGAAGAGGAGGTGGGAGGTGGTAGATCTGAAGGATCGTCAGCAACGGGAGACAGAGGGCAAGCTGCAGTCTCACTCACGCCTGACATTGATGGCACGTTGATGGTTCTGGTTCCTTGCTAGAACCAGATGCACATTTGCATCTTTGATAGTTGGCAACTTAAAGGTTCATATGTAGGAGACTTACTGTGCCGACATCATCGTGCCCTTCCCTTCTGCCTCCTCTTGCCTACAGGTCTTTCTTGGTTCAATTAAGTAGTCAGAACCTAGAGAAATGAACAACCATGGAGCATCAGAGGAGGACGAAAAAGCTGTGCCAAAGCCACCTCGGGGGAAGATGGGCAATACTCACGCTCATGAATCTCCTTCTTGCCTTCACTTCTCTTTTGTCTCTATTTGCTTCTCAAGCTTCACTCATCCTCTCTTCTCTGCTTGTTCCATCATCTCTCTTTCTTCACCTTCCTATGACCAGACCATCGTTATAGAGTTATTTTGTCAGGAAAGCTAACCGCCTGCTCAGTACATTTCAAATTTGATTATCATTTTCCTAATTAAAGCCGTATACCCTTCATCCAAGGACTCAAGTGATTCCTTTGGAATATGGGATTGGGGTCTGTGGCCACCATCATTCTGCTGCCTTTGCTCATGTGTGGCATTACTTTGGACCAGCAGAAGTCACATCCACCACTGCTGGGCGGGGTGGAGGGGGAGGTTTAAGGGCCTGAAAAGATAACAGCTTTAAGCAGAGGCCACACAAGGCACATGCCCGCATTAAACATGTAGATAAACAAGAAACAAATGTTCCCTGTTTTATGCCATAGAGGTTTTTGGGCTGTTTGTTACTGCAGCTAATGTTGCAGCCTAGCTGTTACAGAACAGAACCTGATGACAACCATGCAGACAGAATGACATGTTTCCTACTGAGTAACCCTCATGGAAAATTTCCATCTGCAGCATGAAACTGCAGCTTGTGACTCAGAGAGATCAAGAAGGCAGGCCAGTGACAGAAGGTACGTCTGATGCTGAATGTCTTAGTTTTACTCGTGTGTTAGTCGCTCAGTCGTGTCCAGCTCTTTGTGATTCCATGGACTGCAGCCTGGAAGGCTTCTTCCTCTGTCCACGGAATTCTCCAGCAAGAATACTGGAATTGGTAGCCATTCCCTTTTTCAGGGGATCCTCCAGAACCAGGGATCAAACTTGGGTCTCCTGCATTGCAGGCAGATTCTTTACCCTCTGAACCATCAGCGAGGCCCTACCCTCATCCCAATATCAGAAAAGCTCCAGGAATATCCCTGCCTTAGAACCTTAGCCCCAGAGAGAAGGAAAACTTTCTCTCCTAAGTGGCTTACAAAATCCTTATTTCTTATCCAAGGCCTGAGTATTTCCCAAGATGACTGATTCCAGGAGTTTCTTCTCTTTTCAGGAAACTCCATCCTCACCTTCACATACTGTGATCTGATCTGTGACTCCAACAAGACCATCACACAAATGTACTGGAAAGAAGAATCTAGGCTCTGCTGCAGTAAGAACCCAAGACTTCAGACGGATGGTTCAGGGATCTGAAAAGGTCTTTTGTGTGCTCTGCATGCTGGTATCAGGAAAAGCTTTTTTTTTTTTTTTGCTCTTTTTTACTTTGGTGTTTTATTATTTCCAAATCTGGCTTATATGCAGGATAACCAGGGCACTGTTAAGGAAAAAAAAGGAGCTTAAACAGCCTGGCTGATGTGGCCAGTGGGCCCAGCCCCCACGTCTCAGCCCTGGGAGGGAGTCTCGGGGCTGGGAGCCTCTGGGCCCTGCCTGGTTTGTGCGCCTGTGGCCCAGCAGCCACCAGCCTGCCGGGGGCAGGGCAGCAGTGCAGACTGTCCCCTCCTCGCCCCATTTAGCTAGGGTTGCAGCCAGCCTGGTAGGGCAGCGACAGAGCTGACGGTCCTGTCCCCAGAGATCTGGTTGCTGCAGATGGACACCAGTACCCCGTGTGTCCTGAGTGAGGGTCAGTCCGGGAGGCCTCAGTTGTGGCCACCCTGCTCATAGGAGCTGCTCTCTGCTGGAGGCTGAGATGTCCGGGAGCCACCAGGAGACAGAGGGTTTCAGCTCATCCTGGTCTGGGCAGAGCACCCGCATGTACAACATTAGCGGTACCTTGTCCAGGTCGCTCTCAACCAACTCGCCTTTGGGGTTCTTGATCACCATCACCAACTGGGCCTGGAAGGTGGTGATTAGCACAGGCCTCTGCATCCATCATCTTGCTGTGACCTTGACTGTCAGCAAGTCCTTGACCTTGACTATCAGCACTGTGGGACACCCAGCCCAAAGCGTTGTTGCTCTTGGCACACTTCATCTTCATCTCAAAGAACCGATCAAGCACCACATTGCTGTCCCTGAGGTCCTTCAGCTGCTGGGCCCACTTGGAGTCCTTGTGCAGCGACCTCCAGTGCCTCCTCGTTGGCTTCAAACACTTCCTCTTCCTTCAACTTCTCTCCGGCCACAGGTAGGCCCAGTCTGCCTGGGGATGCTCTGGTCCGTCTCCTTCTAGAGGGACTCCACACCCTGGCAGGCGGCTTTGAGGGTGGCAGTCCAGTAGAGCTTCTCCCCGCCTTTGGACAACAACTCGGCCAACGGCTCAGCTGTCGTGGCTGCTTCTTCGACACCCTCCTTGATTTTCCCGCCAAGGTCACTTTGACTGACTTCATCAAGACTCTCCTTCCTGCTGCCCGTGATCTCCCCCAGCTTCTTTCCTGATCACCTCTTTCCTTCTCAGAATTTCCGATTCGATGGTTCTGTGTCTCCTCGGCTTTCTGGCCTTGTCTCAGAACTTTTTTTTAACTTTCTTTCATTTCTTTGTTTTTGGCTAATTCCTGTGTGATATTAAGGAGCCAGCGAGAGAGAAAGCCGTTTCTGTTTCCCAAGGCACAGGATTTGGACAGGGTCCACTCTCCGCTCGGCTGGTAGCAGCACCAGGTTCTGGCTGGACCGGAGGTGGACTCTGCTGCAGACCATCTCTGTGGGCACGGTACCAGCCTGCCCGCAGCAGCGCCGCCACCCTGCTGCAGGATCCCACGTGGGGGAAAGCTTTGATTGTGTTTTTAGAGCATTTACTTTTTAGAATTGGAGAAGGAAATGGCAACCCACTCCAGTGTTCTTGCCTGGAGAATCCCAGGGACGGAGGAGCCTGGTGGGCTGCCGTCTATGGGGTCGCACAGAGTCAGACACGACTGAAGCAACTTAGCAGCAGCAGAACTTTATTCATTCCAGACCTTTTCTCCTTTTTGTCTGGCGAAATCCTATGCCTTTAAGGGTCCAGCTCTCTGTGAAGTCTTCCCTGACTTCAGGAAGGGTGGATCTGTCCATTCTGAGAATTCCACAGCACTGCTCTCTATATCTTTATGACAAAATTACTTCCCTTACTATATTGTGATTTGCCATTTTTTTTATGTCTCTCGCCAGTTACTTAAAGATGCCTTGCTGAGGACAGGAATTGGGTATATTATTCCTGGGTCCCTCCTAGTGCCCAGCAGGGGTACATGGGACACAGGAATTATAACATGTATGTCAACCATATGGATGAGAGGCATCAAAAGGCATCGTCATTTCTCAACTCATTCTTGGGTTGTGCCTGTGTTGTTTCTGTATTGTGGGAGTATGGAATACAGTTATGTCCATGTAGCCATCAGATATGAAGGCTGTGTCCACAACGGTCCATAGAGAATCTGTGAAAATAGTTCTTGGGCTGAAATATACAAAAGGCTTGAGAACTATTTATGCAGGCAATCACACCCTGAAAAGGAAGTGTGAGAGCCTTATTTGCCAAATAAGGCTACCCATACCATGTGTTATAACCCCATGTTTATCCCTACACCATTGCTTTTGTATTTAAAATCAGAACTTTTAAAAACATTTTCTTTCTTTCTTTTTTTTTTTAATGTGCATTAAGGGCACATAATGCACGATTGTATACTTAAACTGACAGTTGTGATTTTTCAGTAGAAAATAAAGGAAATGGTCAATTTTTTTTTGGTAGGGAGTTTTAAGCCCACATGATAAATCAACATTTTAAACAAATTTCTCCATCTGACTTCTTGTTTTCTGGTTTCATCTCATTGTGTGTGTGTGTGAGAGAGAGAGGGAGAGAGCAAGAGAGATGAGCATTGTAAACCTTGTTGAAAAACAACCAAAAAAGGAGTGGCAGATTCTAACTGAGTTATTATAGAATTGCATTACTACATCTCTCCCCCTATTATAGGCCATGCTATTTTGTCATTTGTCAACTCCCTGAAAATATCCTTTTTCCCCCCACAAGTCAAAAATGTCTTCTTTAGGGCATACAGGATAAGTTGTAATAACACATTTGATAGCTCTAAGTAATTCTCTGCTACCAATGTACACAGTGAATGTTATTAATGGGAGACTCTTTCCATGGGCCCTGAAAATAGCCAATAACTCAACCTGTCAGCATTTTGATAACTACAGCCTTCAATTTAACATGAAGAAATATCAGATTCAGTTTAGTAGTCTCAAAAGCAATGAATACAGATGATGAAATCTCTTCTTTCAGGCAAAGAGACTGCAAATTATACATAGACACTTATTTCTAATAATGTCATTTCAATTTGCTTCTCAGTTGCCTGATATTAGAAGCATTTATTCAGGAATTGGATGAGAATTTAATCATCATTTCAGAGCTCCAGGCCCATCTCAGGGACCAATGGAATATCATATCAGCAACTGAGCGGCAATTCTTCCTACCCGCTTCCTGCATTTCCTTATCTCCTTTTTCTTCTTACTTTCCAAGTTTTATTTCTTTGTTTAAAATTTTTTCATTGGAATATAGCTGATTTACAACATTGTGTTAATTTCAGATGTACAGCAAAGTGAATCAGTTATACATATACATACATCCTGCCCTCCTTTTTTAGATTCTTTTCCCATATAGATTATTACAGAATATTGTGTAGAGTTCCCTGTGCTATACAGTGGGTCCTTATTAGTTACCTAGAGCTCTGACAAACCTAGATAGCATATTTAAAAGCAGAGACATCACTTTGCCAACAAAGGTCCATATCGTCAAAGCTATGGTTTTTCCAGTAGTCATGTATGGATGTGAGAGTTGGACTATAAAGAAGGCTGAGCACCAAAAAACTGATGCTTTCAAATTGTGGTGCTGGAGAAGACTCTTGAGAGTCCTTTGGACAGCACGGAGATCAAATCAGTCAATCCCAAAGGAAATCAACCTTGAATATGCATTAGAAGGACGGATGCTTGAAGCTCCAATACTTTGGCCACCTGATTCAAAGAGCTGACTCATTGGAAAAAGACTCTAATGCTGGGAAAGATTGAAGGTAGGAGGAGAAGGGAGCAACAGAGGATGAGATGGTTGGATGGCATCACCGACTCAGTGGACATGAGTTTGAGCAAACTCCAAGAGATAGTGAAGGACAGGGAAGCCTGGCGTGCTGCAATCCATGGGGCCATAAAGCGTCGGACACAACTTATTGACTGAACAATAACAAGTGTGTATATGTCAATCCCAGTCTCCAAGTTTATCTCTCCTCTTCCTTACCCCCTAGTAATCATAAATTTGTTTTCTATATCTGTAACTGTACTTTGTAATGGGATTTTATTTTGCCTGTAAAGCCAGCTCTGATGTAAAAGGCAAGCTCACCCTTAGAGATGGTATATTGTAGCAAGGACCAGTGATATGTTGGTAAATGTTTATCAGTGTAGCTGATTTCCAGCCACCAGCATGTTAACACTGAGGGCAGCCCTGGGAAAAGAGGCCCCGAAGCACATTATTCTGCAGCACTTCCATCGTACAGTGACAGTGTAAGAAAGTGTCCTCAAGAGCATAGATAACAGTAAAATGTACTGACATAATCAGAGAGTGGAACGGTGTGAGCATTTATTACCTTTGTTTTTTATATAATTTATGTAATTGTATTTTTAATATAATTTTTATAATGGCTATACTGGCTGACAAAATTCCTGATAATTTAATTTTTTCTTGTGACACTATGGGCTTCCATGTGGCTTAGATGGTAAAGAATCCTCCTGCAATGCAAGAGATCTGGGTTCGATCCCTGGGTCAGGAAGATCCCCTGGAGAAGGGAATGACTACCCACTCCAGTATTCTTGCCTGGGAAATCCCATGGACAGAGGAGCCTGGCGGGCTACAGTGAATAGGGTCACAAAAGAGTCAGACATGACTGAGTAACTTTTCATGATACTACAGGAGCTAGCTTCGCTTTCATGATACTATAGGAGCTAGCTTCAGCTATCGGATAGGATGCTTTACTCAACCTGCCTTCAGAACCCACACCCTCCCCATCCAACCCTGAACCCATACGGCATCACTTCAAGCACTTCTTTGCTAGAATCTTCAATCAGGAACATTTGTTGTTTGATTGGGATGGCCAATTGTTTTGGTTAGTGGCGGAGAAGTGCAAAGATTCGTAAGAAAGAGTAGATAGATCAGAAAGAAGATTGGGACATCCTTTAACTCCCCCAAACCTAGAAACTTTTACTAAGTATCTTGAGTTACAGATAGACAGCCTGCTTCAATTCTTCAATTTTATATTCTTGAATTTGGCTCACCACCTCCCAATGTCTTATAATTCACAGTTTATACACACACACACACACACATTTTTATATTTTTATATTCTCTTGAGAAATCTGAAAGTCTGGGCCAGTATTACCATAGGACTACAACCCCCTGGGTCTGAATAGTGACCCTTGAATGGCCTTGAGCTCTCCAATTCAATCTCTTCAATTTGCCAGTCCCTGGAGAGTGACTGAGTGGTCCCATTACAACCATGGCTTCCCCCCCAACCCCTGCCACCACCCCGCATCCTGGCCATTTCTACATATCACCACACCCCAAGTCCAACTTGCTTTCAGTCATTCATTTTCTGGCCTGTATGTCTCCTTCTCAATCTTCTTGATTGTACAAACAGCCTTTGAAGTCTCATTTCATACCAGAATTGTCTCGACTTTGGATGAAAGGTAATGAATCCTCTACCATTACTCTGGGCTTGTTTCAGTGGTAAAGAATCCTCCTGCCAATGCAGGAGCCACAGGAGATGTCGGTTAGCAGGTTCGAATCCTGGATCAGGAAGATCCCCTGGAGTAGGAAATGGCAACCCACTCCATTATTCTTGCTGGGATCCCATAATCCCATGGACAGAGGAATCTGCCGGGCCTTAGTCCATGGGGTCGCAAAGAGTCAGATGTGATTGAGCACGATGATTGAGACCATTACTCTGCTTGTTCTGCCTTCACCAACTGAAACAAATTTTTTATTTTTAAAAAACCACCAAAACACTTCTATGCACCTTGGTTTTATGAATATCTTATGAATGTACAAATTGCATTGCCCTCTTCTTTTACAAGTCCCTTTTAGACAGCCTGTTCTTGAAGGGCAGTGCTCAGGATTCATAACCATTTAGCTTTCTTTGCATCTCACTTAGTAAAGAATCATGGACAGCTTTCTAAATGTTCTTTCATAGCTTCAAGAATGGGGATATTCACGGTGAGCTTATTGATACACGCCTGTGAGTGGCAGCATATGAAACAATCACTCTATCTTAGAGCAAGTTCAGTTCAGTTCAGTTTAGTGGCTCATTCATGTCCTACTCTTTGCGACCCCATGAATTGCAGCATGCCAGGCCTCCCTGTCCATCACCAACTCCCGGAGTTTACCCAAACTCATGTCCATCAAGTCAGTAATGCCATCCAGCCATCTCATCCTCTGTTGTCCCCTTCTCCTCCTGCCCCAAATCCCTCCCAGCATCAGAGTCTTTTCCAATGAGTCAACCCTTCACATGAGGTGGCCAAAGTATTGGAGTTTCAGCTTTAGCACCAGTCATTCCAAAGAACACCCAGGACTGATCGCCTTTAGAATGGACTGGTTGGATCTCCTTGCAATCCAAGGGACTCTCAAGAGTCTTCTCCAACACCACACTTCAAAAGTATCAATTCTTCGGTGCTCAGCTTTCTTCACAGTCCATCTCTCACAGCCATACATGACCACTGGAAAAACCATAGCCCTGACTAGATGGACCTTTGTTGGCAAAGTAATGTCTCTGCTTTTGAATATGCTATCTAGGTTGGTCACAACTTTCCTTCCAAGGAGTAAGTGCTTTTTAATTTCATGGCTGCAATCACCATCTGCAGTGATTTTGGAGCCCCCCAAAATAAAGTCTGACACTGTTTCCGCTGTTTCCCCA
>NW_011494934.1:420616-435904 GCF_000754665.1 Bison bison bison
GTTTCCCCATCTATTTGCCATGAAGTGATGGGACCAGATGCCATGATCTTGGTTTCTGAATGTTGAGCTTTAAGCTAAGTTTTTCACTCTCCTCTTTTACTTTCATCAGGAGGCTTTTTAGTTCCTCTTCACTTTCTGCCATAAGGGTCATGTCATCTGCATATCTGAGGTTATTGATATTTCTCCCAGCAATCTTGATTCCAGCTTGTGCTTCTTCCAGCCCAGCGTTTCTCATGATGTACTCTGCATATAAGTTAAATAAGCAGGGTGACAATATTCAGTCTTGACGTACTCCTTTTCCTATTTGGAACCAGTCTGTTGTTCCATGTCCAGTTCTAACTGTTGCTTCCTGACCTGCATATAGGTTTCTCAAGAGGCATGTCAGGTGTGTGGATCTTAGAGCAAGAGCCCTCATTAAAGAGTAAGTCATGGTGCTAATAAAAGTGCTTTCAAATTTCTAGCAGTCTCCATGGCTTAGCAAATTATGTCTGCATCAGAGCTTATGCAGAAATTGTGCCAAGACACACTCTCAAAAATCCACAATCATTGTGTCTTTCTTTAAATGTCTTCTAAGTTATGAATATATAATGCATAAACAAGTTCTAGCTATTTTGTGCATTAAGAGTAATGAAACAATATTTCAACTGCCTTATCCTCACAAACAGAAACAACCACTAGCTTTTATTTCTAAATGTTTAATTCATCACCACAGCCACCATCATCTGGACTACAGATGGCAGACATACTTTCTGGAACTCTATTTCCAAGTAAACAGCATTTCCTTCAATGGTTCTGTAGAGAGAATACACAGTGTTTATATTCCTCTCAGCTCTTCTCTGCATTTTGCCCAAGATTATAAGCACATTTGGGATGAGAACAATCTCACTAAAGAACAAGTGTATTCTGTCAAATTGGGTTAGAGAGAAAAACTAAACTCAGAGGAGAGGGAAAATCCTTATAAAGAGATTCTTTTGGTTGGGTTGGGGTTTTTTGTTTAATTTGTATATCGCTTACTCAGTCTTTTGTGAGGGCACAGTTATCATTTCCAGTTCTATTTTCTTTGTTCATAAATTCCTGACCAGACATAATTCACTTAATTAACAGCTCTTTGAGTCAATCGAGTTTGCCGCCTTAGGGGACAGACACCAGAGGGCCAGAAACTCCTGAGTGAGCTGGCGAGGCTCCAGAAGTACATAATCACACACTTGGGCTGTTTCTGAAGAAACAGAACAGACCCGAATGCAAAATGACAGCAGCAGAGCCCGCGGCCGCTGTGGACAGGAGGTGAGTCTCCCTCTGTCTTCCATGTTGGAAAAGCTTGCTTTCCATGTACGTGTGAACCCCAGTGATACACACAGATACAGTGAGCTCAAAAATCAGAGCAGGCAGATGTCAGTAGCCAGCTCACTGGAATGTCTGGAACCAATAATTTCAACCACTTGACACAAGCATTTGATCACTGCAAGTATGAAACATACAATCAAAAATAAAAAAATAGAACAGATAAAATGAAATGAGTGGAAACCATCACATTACTGGGTTCACTGTGCTTTCAGGGATTTACACCTGTTTACAGCATGAGTACTAAGTTTTTATTTCTGAGGTCTGCTGGTAACAGTGTTGATTTCTGGGCTGCAAGATAACTGGGGCAAAGGTTGTTTGGGATCCTATTGAATGATCTGGCTGTGTGCTTTTAGAAAGCAATTCCGTATTTCATATGGTGGACATTAAAGTGGGACAGGTGCCTTGGGGCCTGAAATGTTTATGACTGCTAATTACTGATTTTTTTTTTGTAGAAAAAATATATATGAAATTTTATTACCAGTACCATTTGAATATAAATATAACAAAAACATATTTACTAATCTATAAACCACTTGATTTCAAACAGTATTCTATACACAAAGTTATTATATCAATTATAATAATAGTTCAGTTTAAAGTAAACTTGAACAATCTAATGTTTAACTTTAATAATTACTAATATTTAGCTGTACTTAAATATATAGCATATCTAAATGCTTATTTGGAAGTAGTAATAGATCAGAGGTCTTCTGATTCCCTTTTATTTTTGATTTATTCATTTTTAATCTGAGGATAATTGCTGTACAATATTGTATTGGTTTCCGCCATACATCAGCATGAATCAGCCATAGGTATGTATATGTTTCCTGCCTCTTGAACCTCCCTCCCAACTCCCACTCCACCCCACCCCTTTGATCAGCATTTTATGTCCTTCTCTATATTTCTTTCTTCTTTTTTTTAATTGTTTAGTTTTTATTTCATAATCATAAATTTAACTTTGCAATCCAGCTAAACTTGGAGGGGGATAAGGAAAATATGGAACCCAAAGAACTGTAGCAAGAGCACAAAGATTATAGGATATTTCAAGCACATGGGGTGAAGGGGTGCTCTCCTGGGCTACAGAAGGAATGGTCTGGTGCTTAAGTAAAACACAAGTCAAATTTATTAGATTTGCCCACAGTCAGCAATGGTGATCTTCTTGCTGGTCTTGTCATTCCTGGACCCAAAGCGCTCCATGGCTTCCACAATATCCATGCCCTCTTTCACCTTGCCAAAGACCACATGCTTGCCATCCAACCACTCAGTCTTGGCAGTGCAGATGAAAAACTGGGAACCATTTGTGTTGGGGCCAGCATTTGCCATGGACAAGATGCCAGGACCTGTATGCTTCAGAATGAAATTCTCATCATCAAATTTCTCGCCATAGATGGACTTGCCACCAGTACCATTATGGCGTGTGAAGTCACCACCCTGGCACATAAATCCCGGAATTATTCTGTGAAAGCAGGAACCTTTATAACCAAATCCTTTCTCTCCAGTGCTCAGAGCACGAAAGTTTTCTGCTGTCTTTGGAACTTTGTCTGCAAACAGCTCAAAAGAGACGCGGCCCAAGGGCTCGCCGTCGACAGCGATGTCGAAGAACACGGTGGGGTTGACCATGGCTAGACAGCAAGGGAAGCTCTGGGGTGGTGGTGTCTGCAAGGCCCCTTCTCTATATTTCTTTACTCCTAGGTTGATCTGATATTTGACCAATAAGGAGTACCCAGAGGGAAAATTAATACTTTTTACAGGTAGATAGCACCATATCACCTGTGGTAAATGGTTGAATGTTGCTGTATATTACCTTTTCTTGTGTTCCCTCCCATAAAGCATCCTGATTAGACAGGTCAAGCTCCATTTCTGAGTCAGAGAATCTTACAAACCAACTTCATTTATTTAAGCAACTGCTCTAGGAAAAGCAAAACGCTAAGCAGTGAAAGCAACCTATAAAACTTTGAGTAGTAAAAGGAAAAAAGTGAAAGTGAAAGCAAAAGTCATTCAGTTGTGTCTGACTCTTTGTTACCCCATGGACTGTAGTCCACGGAATTCTCCAGGTCAGAATACAGGAGTGGGTAGCCTTGCCCTTCTCCAGGGATCTTCCCAAACCAGAGATCAAACCCAGGTCTCCCGCATTGCAGGCAGATTCTTTACCAACTGAGCCACAAGGGAAGCAAAGGAAAAAAGAGTGTAGAAATACAGATTATACACTGTGATTTTGCAAAGAACTAACTGTGGCTTCATCACTTCATGGGAAATAGATGGGGAAACAGTGGAAACAGTGTCAGACTTTACTTTTGGGGGCTCCAAGATCACTGCAGATGGTGACTGCAGCCATGAAATTAAAAGAAGCTTACTCCTTGGAAGGAAAGTTATGACCAACCTAGATAGCATATTCAAAAGCAGAGACATTACTTTGCCAACAAAGGTCCATCTAGTCAAGGCTATGGTTTTTCCTGTGGTCATGTATGGATGTGAGAGTTGGACTGTGAAGAAGGCTGAGTGCCGAAGAATTGATGCTTTTGAACTGTGGTGTTGAAGAAGACTCTTGACAGTCCCTTGGACTGCAAGGAGATCCAACCAGTCCATTCTGAAGGAGATCAGCCCTGGGATTTCTTTGGAAGGAATGATGCTGAAGCTGAAACTCCAGTACTTTGGCCACCTAATGTGAAGGGTTGACTCATTGGAAAAGACTCTGATGCTGGAAGGGATTGGGGGAAGGAGGAGAAGGGGACAACAGAGGATGAGATGGCTGGATGACATCACTGACTCGATGGACGTGAGTCTGAGTGAACTCTGGGAGTTGGTGATGGACAGGGAGGCCTGGCATCCTTTGATTCAGGGAGTCACGAAGAGTCGGACACGACTGAGCAACTGAACTGAACTGTGGCTGAGTAGTCCTGGCCTCAGAGCAGGGCTAGAAGCACAGTCCTTTTTTTGGCCCACTTGTTGTTTTTCTTTTTAAAAATTGATTCAAGAACAATAAAACTGCAATAGGCAGCCAGGTCCACCTGCCATGTGATGCTGACCCCCCTCATCAGCACTTCTGATTTCCAGAGGCTGGAGTCCGAGGCAGCCTCAGCAAGTACACAGATTAATATATTTGCCCAAAATGGAAGAGTTTTTGAGCTGGCAGTTGTTGACAAAGATGTGCCATCCCTGATTTGTTCTTTACATAAGGTCTTTGCGCCGAGACGGTGAAATTCTTGTGACTTCTGTGTAGGTTGTTGTTTTGGTACAAATGAAGACATGGGAGAGGGTGGTGATCATTCCTAAACTATTGAAACAAAGGAAGGTGGATTCTATTATTCCAAGGGCCCTGGGAATTGAATGTCTCAGAAACATTCGAGAAAGAAGGAAGCTAAATGTTAAAAGGCCTTGAGTGAGTCAAGTGAGTGAGTGAAGTCGCTCAGTCGTGTCCAACTCTTTGCGACCCCATGGACTGTAGCCTGCCAGGCTCCTCCATCCATGGGATTCTCCAGGCAAGAATACTGGAGTGGGTTGCCATTTCCTTCTCCAGGAGATCTTCCTGACCCAGGGATTGAACCCAGGTCTCCCACATTGTAGGCAGATGTTTTACCATCTTAAGGCCTTAGTGTTGATTAAAAAGTGAGACCAGAAACAAAAATAAATAAATAAAATGGATTCAGTATTTTACAATTAGGAGATTATACACAGTGACACACAAACTTTTATGTTTTTGTATTCTCTTGAAAAATCAGAAAGTCTGGGCCTGTGTTAGCATGGGGCCACAATCCCTTGCGACAATCAGTCTGATTACTGATCCTTAGATGGCCTTGAGCTTTCCAGTTCAAGACAGTCTCACCAGTCCCTAGGGAGTGAGTGACTGGTCTCATTACAACCATACCCCTCCTCCCCCCATATATCCTTCCTGCCTGGACAAGAAGACATTTGGGTCTCTGTCGTAGAATTCCTCATGAGAACTCGGTCGCTTTCGTCATGTCTGACTCTTTGGGACCCCATAGACTATAGCCTGCCAGGTTCCTCTATCCATGGGATTATCCTAGCAAAAATACTGGAGTAGGTTGCCATTTCCTACCCCAGGGGATTAAACCCACATCTCCTGCATTGGCAGGCAAATTCTTTACCACTGAGCCACCATAAAAGTTCCATAACACTCCTCATAGAAATTGTTTCAGATCCCCTACTAAAACTCCGTGACTGTGAACAAATCGTGTATCCTCTCCATCCTCTGTCTCCTCATCTCTGAAACAGGGATGATAATACCTGTAACAGTACACCTATCTCATAGTGTTGAAGTGTAGATCATACAGCCTGCAAAAGAGCTTCTCGTGTGTTAGTTACTGTTGTTCATTTATTATTAAATAATTTTGTAATTATATGAGTGTTAATGATTGATCTAAAACCATTAAATCAGGAGTCAAATAAGTTTCTAATTCTGATTTTTTTCTTCATTGTATATATAATGTCATCAGCAACACATTAAGAGTAATCAATGAATTGTAATTTAGAGATGTAATTTGCTGATGGGGTCAGAAGCAGGTTTACTATAAAACTGACAAAATGTCAGAGCCCCTCATTTTTAATGGACCATTTCCAAGGCCTGGGAGAGAACCTAGAAATGAGTTCACCTAGTCATGTGCTTTTCTAAAATATGTCAAAGTAAGATAGTTTCACTGTAAGTTTCAAAGTAAGATAGTTAAGACAATTGTCTCTTTCGACTCATTTTTCTTTTGTCATACTTGCCCTGTGATATCAGGGATTTTAGAGTGGCCTGGCTTTTGCGAGATACAGATAAAGGGAGCTGAGCAAAGGAAGCATATATTTTTGGTTTAATGGAGTATAGTTATGTAGCTTATGGTCTCTTCTGGCATTGTTACTTATTGCTAGGTATCCAGGTATAAAGATGACTTCCAGGAAAACCACCATTGTCCACCAGGCTGACTCACCCAACGGTAACACAAAGTGTAGGGTCAGAGATGAGGCTGCAACACGAAAGTGTTCTAACCACTCAGCCCTAGATACGGGGGCCATGTGGGAGAAACAAGGTTTGGAATGTATGGACCGAAGCTAGTCTGCAGAAATCTCTTTTAATTATCAGACCCGCAAATCAAAATTGTTAGTGGAAGATTTGGTTCACTACAATACCTACCCAAATGGGAGTTTTGTCAGGGAGAGATAAAATAATTCAGAATATACAATTTTAAATACTCTATACGTTTCTTTTTTTGTGGGAATCATGGAAATACAAGTTTATAAGAATTCTTATGTTTATAGAGCAAAACTGTGGCAGTACCACGTGCATCTGAAATGTCTGTGTGGCATTCTGTGCTTTCTGCAATGCATTAACTTGTTATTCAACAAGCTTTACTGTTGTTACTCAACATCTTGTCCTGACAGTAGTTCCAGAAGAAACAACCTATAACATTGCCATTGGCATAGTGAGTCTGCACACAGATTGTCTAAAAGTAGTAAGATGACCCAAAGAATAGAGGGTCTCAGTGATAAAAATTCCTACACATATACATCAACAAGTTAATATATGTAAAATAGAAATTGTGTGATAGATAACCAGTAAGGACCTACTGTTCCCTACTGTACAGGGAACTATAATAAATATTTTGTAATAACCTAAAGGAAAAGAAGCTGAAAAAGAATAGATATATATGTATAACTGAACCACTTTGCTGTATACGTGAAGCTAACCTGACACTGCAAATCAACCATACCTCAATTTTTTTTAAGTTGTTTGATTACCAATTTATATGGCTCTATACAAGGTAGGAGCAATTAAAATGTATTTGAAACGCACTTTTGCAAACCTTAAATTCAGATTGTGTACACTGCTATGAGTTATGGACTATGCCAAAATTTAAATAAAATGAAATTAAGTATCCTACTGCAAGCCAAAAACCTATTCTGAAAGAAAGAAGACTGTACAGGCCTCAAAATGGCCAAATTCTCCTACTGGGTCTGAAGGAAATGGAAATCTCTTGGAAGCAACATCGTGAAAAGATAGATATATTTACTAGAATGAGAATACTTTCAGAAGGAAGAGCAGTGAAAGAAAAGGAAAGTTAAGAAGGGAGAAAGTGTGTATGTTAGTCCTTTTCTCCCAGTTCGTCCCACCCTCCCCGTGCCGCCTATGTCTAGTCCATTCTCTATATCTGCATCGCTATCCTGCCCTGTGAATAGGTTCATCTGTACCATTTTTCTAGATTCTACATATATGCATTAACATATGATACTTGCTTTTCTCTTTCTGACTTAATTCACTCCATATGACAGACTCTAGGTCCATCCACATCTCCATCATATGACCCAGTTTTGTTGAGTTTTGTTTTTTATGGCTGAGTAATATTCCATCGTATATATGAACCACATTTTCTTTATCCGTTCATCCGTTGACGGATGTATAGGCTGCTTCCATGTCCTGGGGTACATGTGTATACATACAGCTGATTCACGTCATTGTACAGCTGAAGCTAACATTGTAAAGCAATGTTGCAAAGCAATTGTACACGATGAAAAACATTTTTAAAATAAATTTAAAAAAAAAAGAGGAGAGAAATTATAAGTCCACCAGAGCATTCAAGACAGTCAGCAACCACTTATCTTGAGGAAGAAGTTGATTTTGTTAGGAACCATGTCTCTTTCCTCATGTTGTTACGGAAAGCAATAAAATGTTCAACATTGTTAATGACAGCAGGTTTTCAGAATTGTGATCCTTATAATATGTAGAGAGAAATGAACAGAATGCAAAATAAACAAAAAGTCTTAAATAGATATTTTGAGAAGAAAAAAATGTAACTGGTTAAAGTATTTTGAGATCCGGACTAGGCTAGCCCAACACTAAACTGCATGAATCGTTTTAAACTGTTTTCAGTGAGACAGACACAACCGACACGAGACAAGTGCTCAGTCGGAATGACCATATTGAGAATTCTCAAGTCCTGGAGATGACACCGAATCCAAGGAGGCTGTGTTTACTTGTTTTATATGCAAGTGAAGGCAAACAAAGCACACTGAATCAGGATTTTAAGACCAAAGACAAGTTACTATTATTCCTGGAGTGCTAAAAAGTAGTTACAGTTGTTCAATTTTAAGTGAGAGTTTTGTCCTTCAGGGTCATAATGAAAGCAAAATTCTTAAATAAAACAAATTTAGTGGGAATTATGTTGTTATTGAATTTAATCCATTGTTGTGTCAGGACTTGGAAAAAATGTCAAAGTGAAAAAAAACAAATGTGACTTACTTACACAAACATTTAAAAAAAATTTGAAATACTGGGAGAATCC
This sequence comes from Bison bison bison, assembly GCF_000754665.1. Lineage (NCBI taxonomy): Eukaryota > Metazoa > Chordata > Mammalia > Artiodactyla > Bovidae > Bison > Bison bison. The sequence continues at coordinate 429,238 of NW_011494934.1, forward strand.
GTACAAAATGAAGTGGCAAACCAAACACCACCTACCACTCCATTACTGTAGATTCTACCCTGGTCACTTGGCAATAACAATGCACACTTTTTACAAAAGGAAATCCTATGAGCAGTTTTAAGCTATTTTTTTTCCCTTTGGCCAAATGAAAATCATCTATTTGTAAGTTTCTTAAATCAATACAATATGTTCTGGACAATTGCAACCTGTCATTGAAAACCATTTGCCATCAGTTGTGTGGCAACATAGCAGTTACGAGAGATGAGAACCAAGATCTGTGTGAATGTGTAACACGTGTTGCTCCATCTCTGCATCTCATCAGACGGAAAGTTGCTTCTTAGGACCAGAAGTTATTAATTACTTTGGTATTTTATAATAGTTTTGTTTTCTTTTCAGATCCATCTGATTGATGGAACAAATGAAACACATATGCTATCCTGGATTACTTTTGAAGAGTAAGTATAACAAGATGGCCCATCTCTAATAACACTGGGGCTAGGAATATAGATGAGGCAAGATTGGCCTGTTTATGTTTGGGGCTGGAGAATGGGTTCACTATACTGTCTATTTATTTTTATATATGTTAAAAATTAAAAAAGGTTAACATTTTTTGGTTTGGTGGTAAAAGGAAAAAGCTGATTTTCTGTTCATTCAAGTTATGTACAGACCCAGATTTATTCATTAACTCACTTCCTCTAGCAGAAGCTACAAAATTTGAGGGGAAAACTTCCTTATGTCATTTCTCCCTTTTCTATAGATTTCATGCTCAAAAGCTGATGGGCTATAAGAAAAGCAATAAAGACGAACAACAAAATAAATAGACATATATGGGGGCACTGAGAAGCAAATTGTAGCGAAAAATTTTCAGAGCATGATAACAGCAATAATTCATTACAAGATAAACTTCTAATAGAAGTAATAAACAAGGTATTTGATTGTTTGCTGTTCCATCCAATTAATGGAAAAGAATTTTATGAACAATGAAGAAATATTTATAAGATCTGTTTCTTGGACAGGAAATACTAATATCAACGAAGATAATCTGAAATTCATAGCACATTTTCATCACTACAGAAAGCTTCCTTGTCCCAATTTTCAGTCAACCTCCCCACCGCCAGTGCCATAATAAACAACCATCAGTATTCTCATTTCTGACTTACAGCTTAGTTTTCACTGTTCCAGTGTTTAATATAAACAGCATAATATACTGTTCACTCTTCTGTGAATGTCTTCTTTCAGTCAAGGTATTATTTGGAAGATTAATCTCTGTTTTATACATATCACAAGAGGGACCATGGTGAAAGCAGCTTCCCAATGACTCCCTTTCCTGTTATCTTATCCTTGTATAATGGAAAATTGCTACCCCTGCCATCACGTGACTAGGTCTATATACTACCCCATGAAACAGACTGCTTTTATGACTTGATTGACCAATAAAATGTGATGGAAGTGATATTCTTTGACTTCTGAATCCAAGCCTTAATAGAGCTTATAGCTTCTACTTTATGTCTTGGAAGAAAGGTGTGAACGTGCGAGCTCCGTCATGTCCAACTCTTCATGTCTCCATGGACTGTAGCCTGCCAGGCTCCTCTGTCCATGGGATTCCCAGGTGAGAATACTGGAGTAGGTAGCCGTTTCTTTCTCCAGCAGCCATATAAGGAAGTTCAGGCTATCCTGCTGAAGAGACAGGCCACATTTATAGGGAGTACCCCTGGAGGATGGGAAGACCACCTGGATAAAGGGCCACATGGAGGCAGGTGTCCAGCCCACTGCCAGCATCAAGCCACCAGGAGGTGAGTGAGGCTCTCTTGGTTCCATCCAGGCAATTGAATATAAATGCAAGAATCAGCCCAGGCAGAAATGCCACTCTTAACCTACAGAAATAATACACCATAGTTGTTTTAAGTCACTATATTTTGAAGTGATTTGTTACACAGTCCCAGATAACTGATATACAGTGGTTTATTCCTTTTCATTGGTCAGTAGAATTTCATTGAATGGGTATGCCATCATATAATTCAACAATTTATTTCCTTAGTAGTTTTTTCTCCCCTAGTTTTGACAATTATGGAACAGTTGCTATGAAAATCCTTATACAGTTTTTTTTAAGTGGACCATTTTTAAAGTCTTCATTGAATTTGTTACAATATTGCTTCCAAATATTTTTGTTTTGCTTTCTTGGCCCCGAGGCATGTGGGATCTAGTTCCCTGACCAGAGATCAAAAATGCATTCTCTGCATTGGAAGGTGAAGTCTTAACCACTGGATCTCCAGGGAAGTCCTTTGTACAGCGTTGTTGTATTTTTTTTTTTACTGAGTGTATTTTTATTTCCCTAGGAGTTGAATTGTTAAATTATATTTTAAATATATGTTAAAACTACCAGATCAGTTCCCAAAGTACTTGTCTTTATACATTTCCAGCAATAGTGCATGAGAGTTGCATTTGTAACCTTCCCCAATACTTAGTATTGTCTGTGTATTCTATTTCTAATTTGAGCTATTCCAGTTACTGTAAATTATGCTTTTAATCTGCATTTCACTGATGTTTAGCATCAGTGTGTATTGGCCACTTTTATAATTACAATCATATAATTTCTTTTGTGAAGTATGTTTCAGTTTTTGCAATTTTTTTTAACAAGATTGCTCAATTTTCTATTAGTAGTTGGAATTATTTATATATACTGGGTATGAGTCTTTTATGAGATATTGGTATTGGAAATATTTTCTTTCAGCTGTAGCTACTTTTTCTTTTATCATCTTAATGAAATCTTTTGATGCATGGAAATTTTGTATTTTGATGGACTATATTTTATAATTACTATTTTTCATCTACAAAACATGTGCCATCTGTGTCACAAAGATCTTCTATGTTTCTTCTAGAAGTTTTTAAGTTTTGTGTGTGTGTTCTTGAAACCCTATTCTTTTTTTAAAGAATTCTTTCCCATTATGGTACATCACAGTACAATTTGATCTTGTTTATCCATCCTATATATTCCAGTTTGCATCTGCTAATCCCAAACTCTCAATTCAACCTTCTCCCAGCCCACCCACCCAAGCTTTTCTTTTCTGTTCTCTATGAGTCTGTTTCTGTTTTACAGATAGGTTCATTTGTGTCGTATTTTAGATCCACATAGAAGTGATATCATACGGTGTTTGTCTTAGAGATCTCTTTCTGATTTACTCCACTTAGTGTGGTAATCTCTAGTTGCATACACGTTGCTGCAAAATGGCATTATTTCATTCTTCTTTATGGCCAAGTGGTTGAGTTTCAACTTTTAGCTATATGTAGCATTTATATTGGAGAAGGCAATAGCACTCCACTCCAGTGCGACCCCATAGATGGCAGCCCACCAGGCTCCCCCGTCCCTGGGATTCTCCAGGCAAGAACGCTGGAGTGGGTTGCCATTTCCTTCTCCAATGCATGAAAGTGAAAAGTGAAAGTGAAGTCGCTCAGTCGTGTCCGATTCTTCTCGACCCCATGGACTGCAGCCTACCAGGCTCCTCCATCCATGGGATTTTCCAGGCAAGAGTACTGGGGTGGGGTGCCATCGCCTTCTCCGGATCATGTCCTAGGTGGGGTCCTAATCAGACCCCACCCCCTGATACCACCCCTTAGGTGTTCTATGTATAAATTTGGAGGGACACACACATTCAGACCATAGCAAGTGACCCCTTGCATACTAGAAGCTATCTGAGCAGCAATCAGATGTTACGAGCTCAAGGAATTGAGGGTTTTAAATTACGAATTTTATGTGTTTTAAACACCGAGCTTTGGGGAAATAAAAGAAACATGAGATAATCCTTCTTTCCCCCATCTTAGTCACAAATCAACCTGTCCTCACTATAGATGGGAACTTTTTATAGCATATTAGCCTTGGGGTTTAGTATAATGGTTTAGTTTGATTAATGAATGAATTAGCCTGGAAAAAAATATCGAGGTTGAAGGCATTATTTATTGCCAGATATATTCTGTTTTATAAACAGAAATGCAAGTGAACTTTTTGTTCCCCAGACCTGGGGTGCTGGGGAATCATTCATCACAGCTGTCTTCCCTACAGCTATGAGTTCCCAACAAATGCTAGCATTCCAGGTCTGCATCGTCCAAAAGCCCATCCCCCAGATAAGAAGAACACTGCTCACACTGATTACAAGCTCAACATATCTGTATGTAGCTCATCTCCTGGGAAAGAAATGTTTTCTAAATGGTTAGTACAATTTTCTTTATTGCTAGCCACTAGGCTTCTGTCTTATCTTAACAAAAGACAGAAAAAGGAAGTTCAAAGATAAGCCATTTTTCACGTAAAGAACAGCCTAGAAGCATTTACAAATGAGAGCAATTTAGACCATATCCCTTCCCATGATTTACAACAAAAATCTGGAAGACCTGGGTTACTGCCTCCACAGCTGCTCCCTGCTTCTTCTTTTTTTTTTTTTTTTTATTTCCCAGATGAAGGAATCAATAAACTCAAATGGAATTCAAATGAAATTAATATCATTGCCTGAATCACTCAATTCACATAGCTTCCTGAGGACTTCAAGTTAAACGGTAGCCTTTTGTCCTAGAAAAGAAAGTTAATCAAACTGTCTTGCAGCTCCTCAGCAAACTGTGTGATTTGTTCCTAGAGCATGTCTTACACGGAAGTAAAAAACAGTTTGCCAGTTACCAAGCTCATAGCATTCAGCAAAACTCTCCAGTAATCCCACATTTAAAAATATATGTCTTTCCTTCAGCAATCTTTTAAACCAGTGCTTCGGTCCTTCAAAAGTAACCATAACTTTACCCCTTTTCACTTCACATTGGCTCAGCATGATTAATGACACTTCAAATATAAAGAGGTATTATTTATCATCTCAGCAGAGACCACCCACCACTGTAGTGAATCTGTTAGTTCTTCTCCCGGTGAGCTGTGAGGTAAAAATGCCCAAGACTTAATGAAGCAAGTGGTATTATTGTATTAGCCCTTGAAGTCTGAACAGAGATATTTTCTTTCTAGGGCAACTCTAACAACTCATAATTAAATGTCAGAATACTAATAAAACACCAGAAAATTATTTTAAAACAAAAAGAGGAAAAATTTGGATGTCAACCTTTAGCAGATAAGAAACTAGGTCCATGTGGATGTTTGGAAAGGTTTATAAAAGTTTTTTCAAGCAAAGCTGAACATCCAGCACATACACTACCTTACTGAGCATTTGGCTTCTGTCTAGTTGAGATCTTAAGTGCAACTTCTCTCAGTTTTCCCAGGGAAACGACTTACCTTAGTTGCAGGCTGAGTATAAGTGAAACAGGCTGGGACGTGGAACCTGGACTCCTTTGCTGCAATGCTTGCACCAGGACACACAAAATAGAAACTCTAAAGAATTAAAAATGAATGCATGTGCAGTTGGGGCAAATTATGGGCAAGATACAGAATGATCAACACTCCCACCACCACCCCTGCCACCCACGGCCATTTCTGAAGAGCCGGGAGCAGAAGTAGTTTGACGCAAAAGCCAGGGACTGCGCATGCGCCCTGCACGCAACACCGCTAAAGGGGAGTCAGACCACCTAAGCCACCCCTCTACCCTACCCCTGGACACATCCTTACCCTCGCCTCATATAAGAGCAAGCTCACTCTCGGGGAGTGAGCAAGGGAAACTTGTTTACTCTGGCTTCCTCCTGCTATAACAGGAGCCCCAATAAAGCCTTGCCTGAATTTCTTGTTTGGTCTGGAATCAATTTCTATTGATTGGGGAAGGCCAAGAACGCTGGTGGGTCTTACAGGAAGGAATGGGGCTTGTTCATGAATCTGTGTTTTCTCTCCTTCATGTAGCCCCATAGAAGTCAGGACATATGCTGATGTTTATCACCCAACCAACACATCCCCAGGGTCAGCACAGACACTCCCAACTGGGAGACTCATTTACGTGTGGTATGTGTGGCTACAGTCATGGAGAGGGCTTGGTAAGAGGGTTATACCTTTTCTGAAAGGGTCGGAAAATAAGTATGAGAGGAAAGAACAGCACAAAGTGCTCTTCCACCCTTGATCCCAGATCTCAGATAAAGGCTGAGACTGTGGAAGGAAGAGAGAGCAGGGTGAGGGATCTTTCAGGTCTCTGGTCACAGCCTGAAGCTGTGGACCACTTCTTTCTTTCTTTTGCATCCATACATTTATTAAAATTATGGCAAGTTTAAGTTAGACTTTGTTCCATTTTTTGCTTTTCTAATTTTTAAATATTTTTAACTGGAGGATAATTGCTTTACAATGTGTTAGTTTCTGCCATAGAACAGCGTGAATTAGCCATAAGTATAAGGAGACAACAGAGGACAAGATGGTTGGGAGGCATCAACGACTCAATGGACATGAGTTTGAGCAAGTTCCGGAAGATGGTGAAGGACAGGGAAGCCTGGTGTGCGGCAGTCCATGGGGTCACAAGGAGTTGGACACAATTGAGCGGCTGATCAACAACAATACATATATTCCCTGCTCTTTTTTACTTTTATTACATTTATTTATTATTAATTGGGGGATAATTGCTTTGCAGTATTGAGTGGGTTGCTGCCATACATCACCATGAATCAGCCACAGGTATACATATTTCCCCTCCCTCTTGAGCCTCCCCCCCATCTCCCCATCCCACCCCTCCAGACCATCACGGAGCACTGAGCTGAGCTCTCTGTGCCATAT
>NW_011494934.1:436004-445392 GCF_000754665.1 Bison bison bison
CACCGACCTGAGCTCTTTGCGCCATACAGCAGCTTCCCACTAGCTATCTGTTTTGCACATGGTGGTGTATATATTTCAATGGTACTCTCTTAATTCATCCCACTCTCTCTTTCCCCTGCTGTGTCCATAACTCCATTCTCTACATCTGCATCTCTAGTCTGGCTGTGGGACCACTTCTGTGTTCTTTAGCTTCATGATCTCATTTCACGTTGATGCGGGGTCCTGTCAAGTAGCATCTCAATAGCCTCACACAATATCAGTCCTCAAAGGCTGAGTAGCCTTCACTTACCTTCTGCAACCCTTTGGAAGAGGTCTGTTGAGTCAGAATTTTCTCTGGGGTGTCCATCGGACTAAACCAGCCCGGAAGAGCAAAACAAATACAACACAGGGAGACCATCAAAGAGAACCAAAATAGAAAGCACGTATAGGAATGAAAGATAGCAGAGAAATACAAGTCGGTGACCCAAAATTGATGGGCTTACAAGTCTCAGATGAGTTGTTTATAGAGAAAACTAGCCCATGCTTATTTTTAGAAATTCAAAATGAACCCAAAGTGTCTTAAAATACATAGTTTTTAAGTTTTAATATTAAGGATCTATTACAAATAAATGGATTTATAATTAGTGTGAAAGCAAAGACTTAGTATTCACTATGAATTTTATTGCTCCATAGGAGGCTCAACTCTGAGTTCCAAACATATGCCAAAATATGTACTATTTTGTTATTAAAAATAACATTGTTCATCCTATTTACATGATTCACATAATTGCTAAAGGCCATTTGCTGCTGGGTGTGCTCTGGGGACAGAGAAGGCAATGGCACCCCACTCCAGTACTCTTGCCTGGAAATTCCCATGGATGGAGGAGCCTGGTAGGCTATAGTCCATGGGGTCGCTAAGGGTCGGACACGACTGAGCGACTTCACTTTCACTTTTCACTTTCATGCATTGGAGAAGGAAATGGCAACCCATTGGAGAAGGAAACGCCTGGAGAATCCCAGGGACGGCGGAGCCTGGTGGGCTGCCATCTATGGGGTCGCACAGAGTCGGACACGACTGAATCGACTTAGCAGCAGCAGCAGCAGTGCTCTGGGGAGAGCTTCCCAGGTGACGCTAGTGGTAAAGAACCCTCCTGCCAATGCAGGAGACATAAGAGACATGGGTTCAATCTCTGGGCCAGGAAGATCCCCTGGAGAAGGGAAGGGCAACCCACTCCAGTATTCTTGCCTGGAAAATCCCATGGACAGAGGAGCCTGGCGGGCTACAGTCCATGAGGCCCCAAAGAGTCAGACACTGAAGCAACTTAGCGCTCACGCACATGCTCTGGGTATTGAGCATAGATTCATGCCATCTGAGTCTAACCTATTTTCTCTAGAGAGATCTGCTTATTTTTTATTCCTTTCAATTTATACCATAATTTATGATTTAGGCTATGAAGACTTCCTACTTTGCTAGTTATTGCCAACATTCACCTGTCACCTGAAAGTTTGATGGCCTTCTGCTAAGGGGAAGGTATACCAGGAAGGCAGGCTCATTTTGACATCCAGCATTGGAAAGATATATTTCTGCATGAAAATCAAATCACGCTTCAAAACCCGTAAGAGTTTTTGTACAACTCACATAGTCTTGTTCATGTTGTCATTCATTATCAGAATAATGGAGACCTGACCATATAACTTGTTGCATTTCACTCAGATTTTGGACCGTTTAAAGAATTATTAATTTTTTGAGATGTTAAGTGAGAAAAATGTAGCTCTTTAATATAAAAATGTATGTCAGGACTTTTTAGGCTTGAATGATAAAAACAGTGTGAAAGTTATAGAAATCATAATTGATGATAGTTTTTAATTATATAAGGTAATATCCTTATTATAGAAAATATAGAACAGTATAGAGAATATAAAAATTACCTTAATATCATAGCTGAGGTTTACAGCTTCAAATGTTGTAGTATTGTCTTCTCATTATATTTGTAGCATTAGATAGTCTTTTTAAATTGTGATCATAGTATTTGTACAACTTTGTAGATTCATTGTAGATCCACAACATTACATATTAAGTATTCTTCTAAAACATGACTATGAATCGTTAGATAATAATCTATCATGTGTTTGTACTATTATCAGAAACAATCTCCTAATAATATTCCAAGGAAAAAATGAAAAATATAAACTTTTCTATATCTCATTCTAAGAAAATGTTTCACATAATTATGTGAAATAGGAGTGAAGTGATATATTAATATTTGGTATATGTTTGGTTGGGCTTCCCTGGCAGTTAAGACAATAAAGAATCCACTTACAAAGCAGGAGACCCAGATTCAATCTCTGGGTCGGGAAGATCCTCTGGAGATGGGAAAGGCTACCCACTACAATATTCTTGCCTGGAAAATTCCATAGACAGAGGAGCCTGGCGGGCTACAGTCCATAGGGTGCAAAGAATCGGACACGATTGAGCGACTAACATAGACACACAGACACACACACACATGTTTAGCTGTAATTCTTAATAATATTTAGTATTATCTCTGTGTTTGTGCAATTTCCTTATTTGAACATATTGCACTAAAATTTATATTATCTTCCAGGATTTGCTCCAAGTGCTTTCCACAACATGTAAATTTTATTGTACAGTTGGTATGTATTTTTTCATTTATATATATATTTACATGTATATATGTTTTATATGTTGCATATGTAATGTATGTTACATGTGTATATATATATACTTATTATATATATACACACACTGAGGGGGGCATGGAGACTGGTAAAGCAACACTTTAAATGCTTTGTTTTCCTCTTTGTTGTTGTTTTGTTTTTGTCTTTTCAAAGGAAGAAGATCCACCGTTTCCAGGCTGCCTTGCACTTTTCTGCCTACAGAAATCTTGGTCACCTTGATGTAGGTGTCTTCCTTTAGGAAGGGAAGTCACTTGAGTGATGTCCCCTTGATGATGTAAATATAGATGATTCTCATTACTCATGGTAGTTCTACAAAGTCACTCCAAAAACAGACTTAGTGAATACTGAACAACTGCTCCTAAGGTAAATATAGAGTTAGGTTCCTAAGAGCCTCTGGTCACAACATTTTCATTAACTGATCACTGCATATCTTTCTTTTATGTACATTTCTATTTAAAGACAGGTTATTAAACATGCATTGTTAATCTATTAACACTGAACTCACAGCTGACATCACTTTAACTGATGCCTGAAGGAAGCTTATCTAACGCACATATCTTGTCCATGACACATAGCACAGCCTTCTAGTATCTAGGTAAGCTAGTCAGCACTTTAGCACTACACTTGGGGCATTTTAATCACCAACAAAATGCACAAAAATGCAATATATATATATATATGACCAAATAGACCACACAAAAGTGATTTTACCTGCCAATGCAGGAGACAAAAGAGACATGAGTTTGATCCCTGGGTTGGGAAGATACCCTGAAGGAGGAAATGGTAACCCACTCCAGTATTCTTGCCTGGAAAATTCCATGGACAGAGAAGCCTGGTGGGCTACAATTCATGGGGTTGCAAAGAGTCAGACACAACTGAGTGACTTGCACTTTCACTTTGGGAACAATGACAAAGTGAATATAAAGAACAGGGTCTTAGCAGTGGTACCCAAGATTAGGACAAAGTACGGTACTTTTTTCCCCAAAGTATGGCACATAAGGAATGGTATTATTCTCCCTGAATTGCTTATTATAATTTTTGTAGTTTTTTAAAGATTCTTTAATCTTTTTATTTTTATCTTTTGATTGTGCTGAGTCCCTGCTGCTGCACACGGGCTGTCATTGGTTGCTGTGTATGTGCATGAAAGTCGCTCAGTCGTGTCTGACTCTTTGTGTCCCCATGGATGATATAGTCCATGGAATTCTCCAGGCCAGAATCCTGGAGTGGGTAGGCTATCCCTTCTCCAATGGGTCTTCCCAACCCAGGGATCAAGCCCAGGTCTCCTGCATTGCAGGTGGATTCTTTCCCATCTGAGCCACAAGGGAAGCCCAAGAATACTGGAGTGGGTAGGCTATCCCTTCTCCAGGGGTTCTTCCCTACCCAGGAATCGAACCGGGGTCTCCTGCATTGTAGACAGATTCTCTACCAACTGAGCTATTTCTGTGAGCAGGGGCTATTCTCCATTGTGGTGTGTGGGATTCTCATTGTGTTGGCTTCTCTAGTTGTGGGGCACAGGCTTTCAACACGTGATTCAGTAGCTGCAGTACAGGGGCTCAGTAGTTACAGCTCACAGGCTCTAGAGCAGGGGCTCAGTAGTTGTGGCACACAGGCTTAGTTGCTCTGAGGCACATGGGATCTTCCTGGACCAGAGTTCGAACCCATGTTGCCTACACTGGCAGAAAGATTCTAATCCACTGTACTGCCAGGGAAGTCCCTCTTGGTAGGTTTTTTAAAAGCACCAGAATTCATTGAATTCTCCTGGTTTTATTCCTAAATTTCTGGCCAAGATTTCCTGCTCTGATTAACCAGGATTTTGTAATATTCTTGGGAATAGCCACAGCAATTGGTGCAGATTTTTTCTCTCCTTCTGGTGGGGGAGGGTGTTGCTGCTGCTGCTGCTAAGCGCTTCAGTCGTGTCCGACTCTGTGTGACCCCATAGAGGGCAGCCCACCAGGCTCCCCCGTCCCTGGGATTCTCCAGGCAAGAACACTGGAGTGGGTTGCCATTTCCTTCTCCAATGCATGAAAGTGAAAAGTGAAAGTGAAGTCGCTCAGTAGTGTCCGACTCTTCGAGACCCCATGGACGGGGCTCCTTTGTTCATGGGATTTTCCAGGCAAGAGTACTGGAGTGGGATGCCACCCCCTTCTCCGGGGGAGGGTGTTAGGTTTTTCTTTTTGCAAAAGAATCCATCACCTTTTCTATCTTGTCTTTCTTTTCCCTGCCACATTTAATTCCTTGAGTTCCTGGAACAGGGTCTTGTGTCCACTTCTTGGTGATCTCTTTGCATCATGCACAACTCTCAAAATTAGATCTTTAGAGCCCAACCTCTTCTTTGAGCTCCTGACTCCAGAGAAAACAGCTGAGTTTGCATCTTAGCCTGAATATTTAAGAGAGCTTTTAAATCAGAACTATCCAAAATAAAGATTCCTTTCTATAGTCTCTGCTCACACTTGGTTTTCCTCCTATCTTTCCCATCTTGCTTTTAAATGATAGTCTATTTGTTTATTTTTGGCTTCCCTGGGTCTTTACTGCTGCACACAGACTCTTGCTTTCTCTAGCTGCGGCAAGCAAGCAGGGGCTAGTCTCTAGCTGTGATGCCTGGGCTTCTCATTGTAGTGGCTTCTCTTGTTGCAGAGCACGGGCTCTAGGGTATGCAGGTTTCAGAAGTTGTGCCGTGCGGGCTTAGTTGCTCTGTGACATGTGGGATCTTAGTTCCTGAACCAGGGATTGAACCCAGTGTCCGCTGCATTGCAGGCAGATTCTTAACCACTGGAGCACCAGGGAAGTCCTATCTTTCCTATCTTAGTAAAGGGCATCACCATTCATCCAACTGCTCAAAAGGAAAAAAACTAGGAGTCATCCTTGATTCCTTTCTTTACATCATCTCTCATATCCAAACCAGTGTGTTGATGGGATGATCCCAATATTTTCCCAATGATCATTTTGCTTTTGCTTTTACTCTCTGTCTCTGTCTCCTTCTACCAAACATACAAAAATGATTTTTTTTAATTGGGCTTTATCACAACTCTGTTTAAAATCTTCTAGTGACACAAATACACCACTCCAAGAATCACCGTCTCTGCAAGGCATTTCCTCACCGCCTTTTCAAACGATGCTTGACTTCTCCAGCCACCCTCCATCATGTGATCACATTATTCTCTTTATCATACTCCAGTCAGTATTATTTTGTTTATTCTCTTGTTAATTGCATGTTGTTTGTACCCTCATGCCCCTCCCCCCTGAACATAAAGATAGGGTAGTTTGAGTCTCTTGTTTAGGGAGTATCACAATGTCTCCAAGCTTGATGCTTGGGGGATAGTTGGTTTTCAAGAGACAGTTGTTGAATGAGTGAAAACCTTTTTTAAAAAGCCCTATACATAAAAACAGAGTTTAGAGCAAAGTCACTCTCATTGAATGGGAGGAGCTGGGGGAGGGACTGAGTGGTGATGGTGGTTTTACTTACTTGGCCCTATTCCAGCTGCTCCAGCTGTTCTCCTTGAAGAACAGAGTGAAAATCAGGGGCCATGTGGGGAGGGAAGGAGCCATCAAGTGGAAACTGTCTTAGTCAACAATTTTTAAAGGAGTTTTAAAACCCTGCTGAAATAAATCAGCAAAAAGAGTAGCACCTAACTCCAGTGTTTATTCATGGCTCCAAACATTACTTGTAAAATACCTTTCTGTCATGGATAGAGCAGCCTCAAATAATAAGAAGCAAATCCCCCAAAATCCCTTTGCTGTAGCCAAAACATCTTTGGTAGATAGTTCTACATAAGCGGAATTGCTTCAGGCAGCCAGCAGCCCATCACTAATCCTTAACCAATCAGAAGACAGTCTCCAAAAAGTGTTAGTCAGTCAATAGCATTGGGAAAGCAATGTTATGAGCATGGCACTATCTTCTGGGATCAAGTTAATTTATTGTATCATTGACATTTTCAACAATTTACCACCTAAGAAGTTCTCTGGTTGAGAAAATTGCATGTAATAAATCTCTTATCTGAACATTAACAAAGAGATTATATAATGAATTAAAAATAAGATGTATAATTTTAAGAAAAGTTAGTTTCTCCTATCAACTAAAAATAAATAACATTTTAAAACGTATTGATTTGTACATAGTGTTACATTTCCCAAGGTATTTATGCCTTGATCTTACCTTAAATAAATGTATGATATTCTGATATTCTCAAGGGAATATGTCTCCTTTGAGAAAAACCTCTATACTCATCTAAGCCATGATGGCATGAATCCCTGACAGATGGCTAGTCTCCCTCACAAACCCCAAAACTCTAATCAATTTCTGCCTTAATGAAAGAACTAACTACTTTAGATTGCAGACCTCCTGGTTGCTCTTGAGAAACTGATATTTAAGGGGAGAAATAAAAGATTTTTAAGGTATTTCATGGCTTTTAATTTATGTAAAAACTTCATTTAAAAATTATGTTCACAGAAACAGACTCACAGAGAAAAAATTAGTGGTTACCTAGGATAGAGGGAAGTGGGAGGGCAAGATAAGGGTAGGGTATTAAGAGGTACAAACTACTCTGTATAAAATAAATGAGCTAAAGGATATATACTACAGTGCAGGGAATATAGCCAGTATTTAATAAAAACTTTAAATGGAGTACAACCTATAAACTTTTTGAATAACTATATTGTACATCTGAAACCAAAAAAATGTTATAAATCAACTCTACTTCAGTTCTAAAATTATGTTTATATCCAAAAGACATTTTACTTATGTACTGTAAATGCAAGAATAAACAGGTATTGGAAAATGGACTCATGTCTTGTAAGCACAGGCACAATACAAACATTAATTTGTAGACAGTTGAAAGTAGGGAAAGAGAAGGAAGGGAGAAAAGGGTGAACCCTTGGTATTAGGACTTTTCAGGACAAGATTCAGGAAAAGCCATCTCAAACAGGTGTTTAATCCTTCAGTTCAGTTCAGTTCAGTCGCTCAGTCGTGTCCAACTCTTCGTGACCCCATGAATCGCAGCACGCCAGGCCTCCCTGTCCATCACCAACTCCTGGAGTTCACCCAGACTCACGTCCATCGAGTCAGTGATGCCATCCAGCCATCTCATCCTCTGTCATCCCCTTCTCCTCCTGCCCCCAATCCCTCCCAGCATCAGACTCTTTTCCAATGAGTCAACTCTTCGCATGAGGTGGCCAAAGTACTGGAGTTTCAGCTTTAGCATCAGTCCTTCCAAAGAACACCCAGGACTGATCTCCTTCAGAATGGACTGGTTGGATCTCCTTGCAGTCCAAGGGGTTCTCAAGAGTCTTCTCCAACACCACAGTTCAAAAGCATCAATTCTTTGGCACTCAGTCTTCTTCACAGTCCAACTCTCACATCCATACATGACTACTGGAAAAACCATAGCCTTGACTAGATGGACCTTTGTTGGCAAAGTTATGTCTCTGCTTTTGAATATGCTATCTAGGTTGGTCATAACTTTTCTTCCAAGGAGTAAGCGTCTTTTAATTTCATGGCTGCAATCACCATCTGCAGTGATTTTGGAGCCCCCCCAAAATAGTCTGACACTGTTTCCACTGTTTCCCCATCTATTTCCCATGAAGTGATGGGACCAGATGCCATGATCTTAGTTTTCTGAATGTTGAGCTTTAAGCCAATTTTTTCACTCTCCTGAAAGTTTAGAGGCATTTATTGGCTCTCAAAACGGAAACATACAAGAGCAGAACGGAAACATCTAAGAGCAGAGCTGGGTCCAAGCACAGCTGGAATTGGGGGCACAGAGCTGTCACTGGTTCAGGTGTTCCACGTCTCTCAGCTTTTCTTGCACGGTGGCAACCTAAGGATGTTGGGTTCCACTGGGCAGAGCGAGGGCAGCTTCCAGCGGGCACTGTTGACACCACTGGCTGAGTCAGTGGAAAAGAGCACGTGCTTCTCCCTGACCCGGGCTGGCAAAAGCGTCAGAGGATCTGATTGGCTTTCCCTAAGCCTATCGCTGCATCCCGGGGAGTATGCATCCCGAGGAGTAGTCCCCGTTAGAGAGGCCTGGGAAGAGATGGGAGACCCCAGCCCCAAGCAGGTCAAAGTTAGAGGACCAGGACTTAGCCCGTGGGGCAGGCGTGGGGGCTGGAGGTGTGTGGGGGGCGGGGTGGGGTGGGGGGGAGGGCGTGGAGCCGGTGCAGCTATTGTCAGCTGGAGCAAGGCTGTGTGAACTTGATTCTTCCGTGGGTAAGTTTCTTTACCTGCACCTCATGTGCTCATGGAGAAAAATTCCCATTTCATAGTGTTGAAAGGATCACATAAGATAACGTTTAAGTAAAGCGACTCAAAGCATTTTGAAGACAAATTCTTTTCTCTCCTTCATAAAGATTTTACTTTTTATTTTAACTTTTAAATATGATTTTTAAAGGTCACTTTCCATGTACAGTTATAACAAAGTATTGGCTTTATATTTCCCAGGTTGTACAATATATCCTCGTGCCTATCTTAAACACAGTAGTTTGTATCTGCCCCTCCTCCCCCGCCCCTATATTGCCCCTTCCCCTCTCCCCATTGTTGGTAACCTCGTTTGTTGTTTACATCTGTAAGTCTGCTTCTTTTTTGTTAAATTCACATATAAATTATTCTTAATCTGTTTCCTTTCTGGACAGTGAGAGTTCCTGCTTTGCACAGGCAGCAACGACCATCGTCACCAGTAGGTGGCAGTCGTGTGCTGGAAGGTAATGAACTGGTTTT
>NW_011494934.1:445492-455616 GCF_000754665.1 Bison bison bison
AATGCTGATAAGCAGTTGGAGGACTCACAGTGGGGACTGTGAATCCAATTGCTGCTGCCCTGAAACCAGCCGTTGTGACCTTGATCAAGGTCTGCATTGCTCTCTGGCCTGGATCAACTCGAATGAAATTTGGAGGCTAATTCTCCATTTGGCTTTAAACATTTTTGTTTGTTTCTGTAAAGAGTAAATCTTGTATTTCACAGCAATAATCTCAGAAGCCAAAAACTGCTCAACAGTCTTGGTTGTTAGTATATATTGTCTAAAAATATGATGATGTGAAGCATAATCCATTCATTTTTTTGTGAAGTCTTTGCTACCTCGGGAGGCCTAAAACAGTTCATGTAATTCTGTAAGGTAACTAATGGGCCCGCAGAGATGCTCTTGAGTTATACCCAGCTCGGAAAATCCACCTAGGAGGCCTGCAATTCAGAAACCTCGCTATTAAAAAAAGTCACACTGAGCAGGCTTCAAAAGTATTTTCCAGTCATGTAATTATGCTTTAATGGCAGGTTCTTAAAATGACTTGGGAAAGAAGAAGGAGTTCAGAAAATTTCAGGTCTGAAATATGTTGGAAGTATCTGGGGCAGCAGGAGAAATCGGGAAATGGTGACTTTAATTGGGTTTAAGAACGAAAATGACAACCCTCCACTTTTGCTTGAATCAAACCTTATAACAAGGTTGAAATAAGATGATGTGATAAAAATGAGCATTTACCTGGTATATATATTGGAGGAGGATATTGCATTTTTAACACAGACCGTTTTTTTACTACAAGGAGTTATGTGCTGGGTCCATGTTAGTGTAAAAATCCTTGCAAAAGGGAGACCCAATTGAAATTCTAAGAGTGTTCACACCTTTCTGCATTCCGTGGAGATGTGGAACAGCCTCGACTGAACACTTGACCTTTATTTCTCTGCATGCTTCTTTTTCAGGATAAAGCCTCTTGCATTCTTAAACCTGGCGGGTGGGGGTGAGGATTCGTTGGTGAGGTGTGGATCAGACGTGTTCTCAGGTTTCCTCCGTTCTTTATGAAACCAGACTGTGCTTGCAGTGCCTTATACAAGGGGAGAGAGAATTAACTAAGGTATCATTAACCAAAATTTCAGAAATGAAGACCTGATTGAAACGGAAAGGTGTTTATTTGGGGTTTTTTAGGACTGTATCCCAGAAGACACAGAAACAAGAAGCAGGACCTCCCTTGGTGGTCCAGTGGGTAAGACTCCACGCTCAATGCAGCATGCCCAGGGTTCGATCGCCGATTCGGAAAGTAGTTCCCACATGCCACGACTAAGATTTCACATGCTGCAACTAAGACCTGGCACAGCCAAAAAAGTAAATAAAAGAAACTCATGAATATATTTTAAAAGATTCAAGACACGTTTGGGTTGTGTTCTGCTGACCATGGAGTGGGGGAGGCTTATACTGCAAGGCTATGGTTACATGAGTTGTTTATCAAGAATTATCATTGGAGGTGGCAAGAAGTAAGGGTGCCTGTTAGGGATTTGTTGGGGTCTGAAATTATTTACAAGGGGAGATTTTAAGACCATAAGGTTACAGTTGGCGGGTTTTGTTCTGACTATGGTTGCTGGTATCCTTGGGTCTGGTTTACTTTAAAGAAAGTGCAAGTTCCCATTCGTTGCAGAGACGTGTCTGACCAAGTCCTTAATGGCCACCCGACTCCAGTTCTGTCTGCCTGAACTGAGGTCACTCCGTTGGCATTACAGTTTGTCATCAGCATTTATTTTATTTGTTGCTGTAGAAGTATCTGAAAGAATGAGAGTTGTTTTGTGTTAACCTTTCCATTTTTCCTCCCCCCACTTAAACAAGAGACTAGGACTTGACAGTCTCTTGCTTCTGGGTACTTACTGTGAGGTGGAACAGAAAGCCCAGGTTACTTTCTGGACCCACGAGGGCTGAAGACACAGCATGCTGGGCCCCATTCCCAGGGTTTCTGATTCAACAAGTCTGGGGTGGAGTCTAGGAATTGGCATTTCTAACCATGAGCCTCCCTTGAATATTAGATGCTGCAGGCCAGGACCACATGTTGAGAGCTACTGTGTTAAGGTAATCTCTCTCCCCTGAAGCCCATTTTCTTTCTGAAGCCTGAAACTTGAGTTTCTTTAGAGTATAGTGCTAGGGAGCTGACTGTGGCTCAGATCATGAACTCCTTAATGCCAAATTCAGACTTAAATTGAAGAAAGTAGGGAAAACCACTAGACCATTCAGGTATGACCTAAATCAAATCCCTTATGATTATACAGTGGAAGTGAGAAATAGATTTAAGGGATTAGATCCAATAGACAGAGAACCTGAAGAACTATGGAAAGAGGTTCGTGACATTGTACAGGAGGCAGTGATCAAGACCATTCTCAAGAAAAAGAAATGCAAAGAGGCAAAATGGCTGTCTGAGGAGGCCTGACAAATAGCTGAGAAAAGAAGAGAAGCTAAAGGCAAAGGAGAAAAAGAAAGATATACCATCTGAATGCAGAGTTCCAAAGAATAGCAAGGAGTGATAAGAAAGCCTTTCTCAGCGATCAGTGCAAAGAAATAGAGGAAAACAATAGAATGGGAAAGACTAGAGATCTCACAGGAATTTTATGCAAAGATGGGCACAATAAAGGACAGAAATGGTATGGACCTAACAGAAGCAGAAGATATTAAGAAGAGGTCGCAAGAATACACAGAAGAACTGTACAAAAAAGATCTTCATGATGCAGATAACCACGATGGTGTGATCACTCACCTAGAGCCAGACATCCTGGAATTCGAAGTCAAGTGGGCCTTAGAAAGCATCACTACAAACAAAGCTAGTGGAGGTGATGGAATTCCAGTTGAGCTATTTCAAATCCTGAAAGATGATGCTGTGAAAGTGCTTCACTCAATATGCCTGCAAATTTGGAAAACTCAGCAGTGGCCACAGGACTGGAAAAGGTCAGTTTTCATTCCAATCCCAAAGAAAGGGAGTGCCAAAAAGGTTCAAACTACCGCAGAATTGCACTCATCTCACATGATAGCCAAGTAAAATGCTCAAAATTCTCCAAGCCAGGCTTCAACAGTACTTGAACCATGAACTTTCAGATGTTCAAGCTGGATTTAGAAAAGGCAGAGGAACCAGAGATCAAATTGCCAACATCTGCTAGATCATCGAAAAAGCAAGACAGTTCCAGAAAAACATCTATTTCTGCTTTATTGACTGTGCCAAAGCCTTTGACTGTATGGATCAGAATAAACTGTGGAAAATTCTGAAAGAGATGGGAATATCAGACCACCTGACCTGCCTCTTGAGAAATCTGTATGCAGGTCAGGAAGCAACAGTTAGAACTGGACATGGAACAACAGACTGGTTCCAAATAGGAAAAGGAGTACGTCAAGGCTGTACATTGTCACTCTGCTTATTTAATTTATATGCAGAGTACATCATGAGAAATGCCAGGCTGGATAAAGCACAAGCTGGAATCAAGATTGCCAGGAGAAACACCAATAACCTCAGATATGCAGATGACACCACCCTTATGGCAGAAAGCGAAGAAGAACTAAAGATCCTCTTGATGAAAGTGAAAGAGGAGAGTGAAAAAGTTGGCTTAAAACTCAGAAAACTAAGATCATGGCATCCAGTCCCATCACTTCATGACAAATAGATGGGGAAACAATGGAAGCAGTGAGGGACTTTATATTTTGGGGGCTCCAAAATCACTGCATGGTGACTGCAGCCATGAAATTTAAAGACACTTATTCCTTGGAAGAAAAGCTATGACCAACCTAGACAGCATATTAAAAAGCAGAGACATTACTTTGCTGACAAAGGTCCATCTAGTCAAAGCTTTGGTTTTTCCAGTAGTCATGTATGGATGTGAGAGTTGGACTATAAAGAAGGCTGAGCGCTGAAGAATTGATGCTTTTGATCTGTGGTGTTGGAGACGACTCTTGAGTCCCTTGGACTGCAAGGAAATCCATCCAGTCTATCCTAAAGGAAATCAGTCCTGAATATTCATTGAAAGGACTGATGCTGAAGCTGAAACTCCAATACTTTGGCCACCTGATGTGAAGAACTGACTCATTGGAAAAGACTCTGATGATGCGAAGGATTGAAAGCAGGAGGAGAAGGGGACGACAGAGGATGAGATGGTTGGATGGCATCACCGACTCAATGGACATGAGTTTGAGTAGGCTCCAGGAGTTAGTGATGGACAGGGAAGCCTGGCATGCTGCAGTCCACGGGGTCACAGAGAGTCAGACACGACTGAGCAACTGAACTGAATAGTGCTAGGGAGTGTGCATGTATGTGAAGGTGTCTGTTGAGAGAACATGGATCTTCTTGGAACTGAGGGACAGGACATTCTCAAAGCTCAGGAAAAACATGAGGGTCTGCAGATCCTGAACCCCTTGAAGATCAGTGCCATTCCCTTAGCCTAGCTCCAGGACTGGCCTGAGCTCAATGAGGATGGGGCTTGATGAGAAGCTCCTTTGTCCAGAACCAGGTGAACCAATTTCCTGGATAAACCTTGGACAGTGATGATCCAGAGCACCCATGACACACTGAGAAACTTTATTGCCTGGGTACCAAATAACCCTGGGAGAAAGAGGACACATAGCTGAATTTCTTGCCAGTTTGTCACCAAGCCCAAGCTCATACTGCTCCCCTCACAACTGGCCAATACATCAAGAGGCACAGTGTTGGGACAAAGAATAGCAACTTTATTGGGAAAGCCAGCAGACTGAGAACACGGTGGACTAGTGTCCCAAGGATGGAGAAAGCAATGGCACCCCGACTCCAGTACTCTTGCCTGGAAAATCCCATGGACAGAGGAGCCTGGTCGGCTGCAGTCCATGGGGTCGCTAGGAGTCGGACACGACTGAGCGACTTCACTTTCACTTTCATGCATTGGAGAAGGAAATGGCAGCCCACTCCAGTGTTCTTGCCTGGAGAATCCCAGGGATGGGAGAGCCTGGTGGGCTGCCGTCTCTGGAGTCACACAGAGTCGGACACGACTGAAGCGGTTTAGCAAAAGCAGCAGCAGTGTCCCAAGGAACCACTTGAGTCAGAATTCACACTTCTTTTATACTAAAGGGGAGAGGGTATGGTTGATTGTTGCAGAGTTCTTGATCCTGGAATCCTTTGTTCTTGCAGCTGTCCATGTAGGTCTGGTCACAATGTTCCTATAAACCTCTAACAAGACAAACATTATTCTCTGCTCTGCAACTTTTCTTTTCTGTATGCATGGAAAAAAGTTATACCTTTCTATCACGTATATATCAGGATATAGGCCACATACTTTTCCAGAAGGTACAGAGTCAGCATGACTAAGCACAGGCAACAGAGCATAAGGGTCAGAGCTAAAGGAATAGATCCAATAGGAAGACAGGTTTGTTCTACTCTTACAAATTTGGTGGTATAGGGAATGGCAGTCAGATTTAATTTGATTTGAAGAAAGCAATTAGCTATTTCCTACTTACCCAACTTTGAGTCAATGTCACACCCAGTACACGAATTTCTGACTTATGACACATAATCCACATTAGTATTTGAAACCCCAAAGTAAGTTCTGCCCCTGCCAAGCTCTGGATCCACTTGGGAAGAAATAAGGCAGGTTGGGACCTGGGACCCTTTGCTGCAGTGCTTACTCCTGGACAAACCTCTCCTCCAGCAACAAAATACAGAGAACCTACGTGGGACTAAAAACAAGTGTGTGCATATGCAAATTGGAGCAAATTATGGACAAAAGGTTAAAAAAAAAAAAAAACCAAAAAATTCAATTGCCATTTCTGAAGAGCTGGGAGCAAAAGTAGGGTGTTGGGAGCAAAAGCAGGGTACTGAGCATGCCCCCTGCAAACACGACCAGCAGAGGAGTGGGCAAAACACCTGTTACCTCTCTGGCCCGACTCCTGGACTTATCCCTACCCTGACCCCATATAAGAAACAAGCTTGTCCCCCTTGGGGAGCAAGCTAGCAAGGGAACTTGTTGTTTGATCTCACTCTTCTCTGCAGGGGTCACAATAAAGCCTTGACTGGGCTCTAGTCAATTTATTTTGATCTAGGGAGGCCAAGAACCCTGGTCCATATCAGGAGGAACTGGGCTTCTTTCAATAGCTGTGCAAATCTTGCCCCGCCCAACATTGGGAGCTGAAATCCAGTCAGGCTGTGAAAAATAGATGACTTTTCCTAATTTTCTAAAGTGTACACACAATTTTTGCATGATATTACATCATGAATATGTCAGGCGAGTGTATTCTTCTAGGTTCTTGTCTCGTCACAACAATGATTCAGAGCTATGGATATTAAAGCCCTTGGTGTGTCACAACTCTCGGGTTTGAACAAACTGTGTCATAGCTCTTAGACAAATCAGTGTTACAGCTCTATTTTATTTAGAAGATAGCAGGAGAATACATCCTCGAAGAAGAGAAGAGAGTGGAGGAGAGCGTGGGGCGGGGAGGATGAGGGTAGAGAGAGAGAGAAAGAGCATACGCACACACGGGGGAGGAAGAGAGAGCGCTTGGCTCCTTCTTTAATTAATGTTTTCTTCCCCCTGGGCCTGCCCTATGCAAATTGGGCTCAGGCAGGAGTGCTGTTCTACCTGAAGTTCTCAGTCAGGTCCTCGGACCTTTCTTTGACCTTCCTTTGTTCTATTTTCGCGGGCTTTTCCCTTCCTTGTCTTTTAGCCATCGCCATTTTGGACTCCTTTTCCCTATTCTATCTACCTAACAAATATATTACACTTTAGGCATTTTCCTGTTGACTTTCACGTGGGTTCTACCTTTCACCACCCCAACAAATATCCCTGTGCATTTCTCCTCCTAATATAGATATTTTCAAGTTAGATCTTTAGAAATGGAATTACTCAACTACCTGACATTTTCACTTGACTTTTCTCACAGAAATTCTGCCAATTAGAGATGTATGTGATATTAGAAGCAGTTTGGTTTAAAAAAAAATGCAAAGACTTCTGAGAGTGTTCGGACCTCACCCATGAGTACAGATCAGCCCATACAGGTTGCTTTTCTTTAATTTCTAGTTGAAAAAAATTTTTTCTAGTTGAAGTATATTGTCCTGAGCAAATGAAAGAAAAATTAGAAGGCAATGAGTGGAGAATTACTAAAATAGGTACATTTGGAGTAGGGATTAGGGGTCAATGCCTAGTGAGTTAAATTACACAAAGGCACTGATTTCCTAAGGGTTGAACACAGGGACATAAGAAGTTAAAAATTTTGAGGATTAGCTTGTATCTCAAAATTACAGACTAGTCCGTTTCCATTTCCCACTAAGAGAGAGGAAAAAACATCCACATTGTTTTCCTTGGAACCCAGTGCTCAGGTAATGTGAGTTACACCTCATTATAAATTAAAAAGACTTTGGGGGTCACATGGCAATTTAAATATCTTTGCAGTATTGTTTCTATGGAGAAGGCAATGGCACCCCACTCCAGTACTCTTGCCTGGAAAATCCCACGGGCGGAGGAGCCTGGTAGGCTGCAGTCCATAGAGAATGGATTACTCTTTCCAAGCAATTGATTTCAGTGTATGCTTTTGGTACCTGACCACTTAATAGGAAGGTAAATTATGTGGTTATAAAGCTCAATCTTGAAGGACCCTGGCTTTTGGACTTCAGTAAGTACAACTAAAATAGCTGAACCAGGAAGAAACCATGCTCCAAAGTCTCTAAGAGAGGTTTCAAATGTTATTTACTGCAATTCTTGTGCTGGTGTGGTTTGTGGTCATTTTAAAAGCTAGGCTTTTAATGAACTTATTTGCAAAACAGAATTAGACTCACAGACACAGAAAACAAACTTATGTTTATCAAAGGGAGTGTGGGGGGGATAAATTACGTTCAGCATTTACATGTACACGCTACTATATATAAAAGAGGTAAACATCAAGCACCTGCTGTATAGCACAGGGAACTATACTCAATCTGTTGTAATAACCTAAATTGGAAAAGAACCTGAAATCACATATATACATAGATAACTGAATCCCTTTTGCTATACACCTGAAACGAACATAACATTGTAAAGTAACTGTACTTATAAAATAAATAAAAACTAGGCTGTAACACCATGACGTATGCTGTCTTCTTTCCCCTGTAAAACAAGGTGAACCCGCAGGGCAGCTCTGTGGAAAACGGCTTAAGAAACAGCCATTCCGGGACCCCTCTGGAGCGGCGGGAGGGGCTTGCACCGCCAGCTGCAGGAAACTTAAATTCCTGACCTCGTTTTTGAAGATATTCAAGGAGAAAGCAGGGCCACTCATACCCTGTCTAGCCCAGCTACTGTTCCTTTTATCATTTCAAGTTAGCCACATTTGTTTGAGCAGCAGGTAAAGCGCCTTTCAAAAGGCTGTCATCTCCAAGGGAAGTCATCTGTTTTACATTAATTGTCCATTAGTCTCCAAGCCTCCATCCATTAAAATCCTCAGCTGCTCATTGCAGATATTGTGCCCGAGTCCTGCTGTCAGCTTTCAAAGCAGAGCTGTTTTTTCCACATCTGACTTAATTGCTGTAAGTGCCTTTTCCTTTGAGAGACCTTGGAGCTCACCAATTAATGCTAACTTTCCTTCCTTGCTAGGTTGAACAGATAAACCTCGGTGAGGACAGTTGGGCTGCTATTTACTCTAATTTGCTAGCTATGTTTCTGCCTTAAGCTCACAACTAGTATTTTTATATCTGTACTGCTGTTTCCCTGATTACTTATGAATATGTTTTGAATGGACTTAGTTTTCTAGAGCAAAACTGGTCCATACACTTACAATCCATCCACGCTATTGTGATAAGGGGTGTAAATTGTGTTTTCTCCTGATTACTTTAAACATGTAATTTTTTAATGCACTCTGAAGAACAGCTTGGATGAAACTGACATCGTTGATGGAAAAATTAAGCTTTCATCCTTTCAAATTACAACTCAAGAGGCAGCAGCACAATAATTTAATTACTGAAGCTGCTTTATTATAACTGACTCACCTACCTCTAGCCTCATGGCTGCTGTTTTGAAAAAACATATTTAAAAGGAGGAAGAGCAGAAATCATTAGATGACCAGTTTTAAAGCGGCTTTTAGAAATTTTTGATAGGAATGGAGGAAAATGAGAGTATGCGAGACAGAAAAGTAGATTAACATACAGAAGTACTAGAAAAACAACAGTTTTGATTTATCTTTTAAAAATCATATCATATTCCCACTTATTATTGCGTTTTATACATTTAATTAACATTTAAAATAGCCAGCCCATCAATATAAATTCCTTTCAAGATATCATGGTAATCTATCTACGAAGTCAGATTTTAAATAATGACTCTTGTCATTAACCGATTTTATTACAGGCTTTTTGGGGGCCTTCCATTTTCCGTGCCTGGATAATCCCACGGACAGAGAAGCCTGGCGGGCTACAGACCATAGGGTGGCAAAGAGTTGGTTGGCTATGACTGAGCACACACAGGTTTTTTAAAACTTTATCAGGATTTTGTTACTGTTCAGTCACTAAGTCAAATCCAACGCTTTGTCACCCCGTGAACTGCAGCACGCCAGGCCTCCCTGTCCCTCACTATCTCAGGATTTAATTTCAATCTTATAATTGGATTTGCTAATAAACATCCCTGTTAATATCTGGTAAGTACTCATGTACTGAGTTGCTGTACTTTATTTACACAATACCAGAAAGAAGAAAGAAGAGGAAGAGGAGCAAGATGGGGAAGGGGAAAGAGACAGGGGGCAGGAGAGGAGTAGTGGTGGAGAGAAAGAGGTAAATGCATCCGGACTGATGCGTTTTCTACCCCTTGAAGACTGTTGAAAAAAATATCCCCTTTTGCCCTCAGTGAACCATTTAGCATAAAAATAAGCATCTAAAACAAGTGAAATCTACCTGAGAGGCCCTCCACCTTCCTTGCAAGGGGCCTAACCTGGTAGCAATCCCTCCCACAAGCTATCCTCTCCGCTAATCCATCTGGGGTGATGGGGAGGGGCAAGCCTGTGTCACATCTCAGATAGCCTTGGTTAGTACTAAGGTATCAGCAAAGCCAGCTACTAAGGTTGAGGGTTTTGACCTTTTCAGAGGGTTCTCACTCAGTCAACGTTTCTGAAAGCAGACTGGTATACACAGCCTGGTGAGCAGAGTTATATCTTTCTAAATCAAGATCTTT
>NW_011494934.1:455716-456348 GCF_000754665.1 Bison bison bison
CCTAAATCAAATCCCTTATGATTATACCATGGAAGTGAGAAATAGATTTAAGGGCCTAGATCTGATAGATAGAGTGCCTGATGAACTATGGAATGAGGGTCGTGACATTGTACAGGAGACAGGGATCAAGACCATCCCCATGGATAAGAAATGCAAAAAAGTGAGGGAAGGCGCCAAGATGGCGGAGGAGTAGGACGGGGAAAACACTTTCTCCCCCACAAATTCATCAAAAGAGCATTTAAACGTCGAGTAAATTCCACAAAACAACTTTTGAATGCCGGCAGAGGACACCAGGTACCCAGAAAAGCAACCCAACTCCTCGAAAGGAGGTAGGAAAAAATATTAAAGACAATAAAAGAGACAAAAGAGGGAGGGACGGAGTTCCGTCCCGGGAAGGGAGTCTTAAAAAGAGAGAAGTTTCCAAACACCAGGAAACCTTCTCACTGCCGAATCCGTGCCGAGCTTTGGAAGCACAGAGGACAACATAACAGGGAGAAAAAATAAATAAACAATAAAACTTAGCAGATTGCGAGCCCTACGGTAACTCCTCCAGCGGAGAAGCAGCGCAGACGCCTGCATCCGCCATTAGCAAGCGGGGGCTGGGCAGGGAGGCGCAGCGCGGGCTGCATCGC
>NW_011494934.1:456448-457713 GCF_000754665.1 Bison bison bison
CTTTATAGTCTAACTCTCACGTCCATACATGACCACTGGAAAACCATAGCCTTGACTAGATGGACCTTGGTTGGCAAAGTAATGTCTCTGCTTTTGAATATGCTATCTAGGTTGGTCATAACTTTTCTTCCAAGGAGTAAGTGTCTTTTTATTTCATGGCTGCAGTCACCATCTGCAGTGATTTTGGAGCCCAGAAAAATAAAATCTGTCACTGTTTCCCCATTTATTTGCTGTGAAGTATGGGACCGGATGCCATGGTCTTAGTTTTCTGAATGTTGAGCTTTAAGGGAACAAATCACAAGCTAGTCATTTCTAGGAGATTCCCTCTATAGGCCCTCTCTTCTACGGGCGATCCTTGAAAAATCCTGTCAACTTTTCCCTCAACTTTTCATGAATAAAGTTTAGGAAAATGCCAAAAACACAATCTAACAGATTCAAAGACGTATTTATCAGGGATTAAAAAACCTCACATACATCCCTTTGCCCTTCAGGATAGTGCTTCTTAATGCTACTTAGCTTTTACAGTATGATTTGTATTAGCCAATGGTGATTAGAGTAGAGATGCCAAATCCACCAACTCAGCTAGTAGCTTTGTACATCCTACAATTCTGTCATCATCTTTTACGTCATAATCTTTGTTACTGTTTCATTTGCCCAGGAATGTGATGGTTCTGTATTTCTGTGTTTCTGAACTTCCACCTTAGTGTTCTGATTGAAAGTCTGGAATGTTGTTCACCCATGTGGGATCTTGCTGGAAAGGATATTCTTTCCAAGGTCTCTGCCTGAAGGTTCAGTCATGCCTTTGTGCTAACTCTCAGGTGTCTTTGTATCAAAATTTTTCTTATTATGGTTGAATCTGTTCCCCACCCATGGCAGACACACAATAGAGTGATTATCTGAGTCATGCCCGTAATTCCCTCAGCATACAGTGTGGGTAGATCCTGTGATCTGCTTCTAGTCAATAGAATATGACAAAGATGCAGGATATCACTCCTGTGATTCTCTTATGTGTTAAAGGTGACAGGATTTTACAGGTACAATTAAGGTCACTAATCAGTTGATAATCAAACACCCTCTTCCAACAACACAAGAGAAGACTCTACACATGGACATCACCAGATGGTCAACACTGAAATCAGATTGATTATATTCTTTGCAGCGAAAGATGGAGAAGCTCTATACAGTCAACAAAAACAAGACCAGGAGCTGACTGTGGCTCAGATCATGAACTCCTTATTGCCAAATTCAGACTGAAATTGAAGAAA
>NW_011494934.1:458688-458923 GCF_000754665.1 Bison bison bison
AATTGATCCAAAATCTTGAAATTAAAATGGAATCACAGATAAATAGCCTGGAGACAAGGATTGAGAAGATGCAAGAAAGGTTTAACAAGGACCTAGAAGAAATAAAAAAGAGTCAATATATAATGAATAATGCAATAAACGAAATTAAAAACACTCTGGAGCCAACAAATAGTAGAATAACAGAGGCAGAAGATAGGATTAGTGAATTAGAAGATAGAATGGTAGAAATAAATGA
>NW_011494934.1:459023-461037 GCF_000754665.1 Bison bison bison
GCTAACTAAAACGTTATTGGAGGGTCTGGACGGTCAACATCTGCCTGAGAAGGTGCGCCGGTTTTACACCCAGATAACCAAGTGGCGGGGAGGCGATAAGTCGCAGCATTGGCGCTCGCCAAACACCTCATCACCTGAGCTGCTCGGACCTGGGAAGAGCACAAAACGCAGCCCCAACTGAGTCTGCGCCTCTGAGGACTACCTGAGTGCCTGAACCTGAGCGTCTTGGACCTGGGAGGTGCATGCAACCCAGGGCCAGCCTCGGATTGTTCCCAGTGGAACAACCTAGAGCCTGAGCAGTGTGGGCAGGGAGGCTACACGCGCCGTGAGCGGGGGCAGACCCAGTGTGGCTGAGGCACTGCGAGCGCACGCCAGTGTCATTTGTTTGCAGCATCCCTCCCTCCCTCCCCATAGCGCGACTGAACAAAGAGAAGAAATACAGCTCTACCCACCAGAACACCGACACAAGCTTCCCTAACCAGGAAACCTTGACAAGCCACCTCTACATACCCACACACAGCGAGGAAACGCCACAATAAAGAGAACTCCACAAACTGCCAGAATACAAAAAGGACTCCCAAACTCAGCAATTTAAACAAGATGAAGAGACAGGGGAATACCCAGCAGATAAAGGAACAGGATAAATGCCCACCAAACCAAACAAAAGAGGAAGAGATAGGGAATCTACCTGATAAAGAATTCCAAATAATGATAGTGAAATTGATCCAAAATCTTGAAATTAAAATGGAATCACAGATAAATAGCCTGGAGACAAGGATTGAGAAGATGCAAGAAAGGTTTAACAAGGACCTAGAAGAAATAAAATAAGAGTCAAAATATAATGAATAATGCAATAAATGAGATCAAAAACACTCTGGAGGCAACAAATAGTTGAATAACAGAGGCAGAACATAGGATTAGTGAATTAGAAGATAGAATGGTAGAAATAAATGAATCAGAGAGGATAAAAGAAAAACGAATTAAAAGAAATGAGGACAATCTCAGAGACCTCCAGGACAATATTAAATGCTACAACATTCGAATCATAGGGGTTCCAGAAGAAGAAGACAAAAAGAAAGACCATGAGAAAATACTTGAGGAGATAATAGTTGAAAACTTCCCTAAAATGGGGAAGGAAATAATCACCCAAGTCCAAGAAACCCAGAGAGTCCCAAACAGGATAAACCCAAGGAGAAACACCCCAAGACACATATTAATCAAACTAACAAAGATCAAACACAAAGAACAAATATTAAAAGCAGCAAGGGAAAAACAACAAATAACACACAAGGGAATTCCCATAAGGATAACAGCTGATCTTTCAATAGAAACTCTTCAAGCCAGGAGGGAATGGCAAGACATACTTAAAATGATGAAAGAAAATAACCTACAGCCCAGATTATTGTACCCAGCAAGGATCTCATTCAAGTATGAAGGAGAAATCAAAAGCTTTTCAGACAAGCAAAAGCTGAGAGAATTCTGCACCACCAAACCAGCTCTCCAACAAATACTAAAGGATATTCTCTAGACAGGAAACACAAAAATGGTGTATAAACTCGAACCCCAAACAATAAAGTAAATGGCAACGGGATCATACTTATCAGTAATTACCTTAAACGTAAATGGGTTGAATGCCCCAACCAAAAGACAAAGACTGGCTGAATGGATACAAAAACAAGACCCCTACGTATGTTGTCTACAAGAGACCCACCTCAAAACAGGGGACACATACAGACTGAAAGTGAAGGGCTGGAAAAAGATTTTCCATGCAAATTGGGACCAAAAGAAAGCAGGAGTCACAATACTCGTATCAGATAAATTAGACTTTAAAACAAAGGCTGTGAAAAGAGACAAAGAAGGTCACTACATAATGATCAAAGGATCAATCCAAGAAGAAGATATAACAATTATAAATATATATGCACCCAACATGGGAGCACCGCAGTATGTAAGACAAATCCTAACAAGTATGAAAGGAGAAATTAACAATAACACAATAATAGTGGGAGACTTT
>NW_011494934.1:461137-461917 GCF_000754665.1 Bison bison bison
CATCACTACGAACAAAGCTAGTGGAGGTGATGGAATTCCAGTTGAGCTATTTCAAATCCTGAAAGATGATGCTGTGAAAGTGCTGCACTCAATATGCCAGCAAATTTGGAAAACTCAGCCGTGGCCACAGGACTGGAAAATGTCAGTTTTCATTCCAATCCCAAAGAAAGGCAATGCCAAAGAATGCTCAAACTACCGCACGATTGCACTCATCTCACACACTAGTAAAGTAATGCTCAAAATTCTCCAAGCCAGGCTTCAGCAATACGTGAACCATGGTTTTAGAAAAGGCAGAGGAACCAGAGATCAAATTTGCAACATCCGCTGGATCATGGAAAAAGCAAGAGAGTTCCAGAAAACCATCTATTTCTGCTTTATTGACTATGCCAAAGCCTCTGACTGTGTGGATCACAAGAAACTGTGGAAAATTCTGCAAGAGATGGGAATACCAGACCACCTGACCTGCCTCTTGAGAAATCTGTATGCAGGTCAGGAAGCAACAGTTAGAACTGGACATGGAACAACAGACGGGTACCAAATAAGAAAAGGAGTACGTCAAGGCTGTATATTGTCACCCTGCTTATTTAACTTATATGCAAAGTATATCATGAGAAACTCTGGGCTGGAAGAAGCACAAGCTGGAGTCCAGATTGCTGGGAGAAATATCAATAACCTCAGATGTGCAGATGACACCACCCTTATAGCAGAAAATGAAGAGAAACTAAAAAGCCTCTTGATGAAAGTGAAAGAGGAGAGTGAAAAAGTTGGCCTAAAGCTCAA
>NW_011494934.1:462017-462623 GCF_000754665.1 Bison bison bison
GAGCTATAAAAAATGATAAAGTCCTTTATGAATGATGATAATATCAAAACAAAACTGGGAAATACAGGAAGGAGTAAAGAGCACTACGAACAGTCAGTACATGGATAAACATTAGAAACTATTCTCTTTTCTTAATTTCTTCATGGTAAACTATCAACATTATATTGTGAAATTTTTCAGAAAAAAAAAAAAGAATATGGTATGACATAGTTCTGTCTTAGATATTATGCAAGTGGGATGAATACTGAAAATAACTAAAGAACCTCATGGTACATATTTTCAAAAAAAAAAAAAAGAAGACCGTGGTGAGAATTTTTCTCTCTCTCTCTGACAGGGGGAGAGGTGAGACAGTAGAGGGGAGAAGTACTTTGTGGGATTAAGGAATACAAATAGTATAAATAACATATGATATATGCACTATTATTATACCCATTTCATACATGAGAAAACAGAGGCATAAGGAGTTCGAGGCTTGCCCAAGTAATGGAGATAGAATAGAATAGTTATACAGGTAGTTATAAAAGTCCCAGTAGGCGATTATAGGTAGAAGGGGGAAACCTGGGGAAATTTGGGAGACCATTGTAAGTTAATAAAAAAAAAAAAAAA
>NW_011494934.1:462723-463171 GCF_000754665.1 Bison bison bison
AAAAAAGCAAAATGGCTGTCTGAGGAGGCCTTACAAATAGCTGTGAAAAGAAGAGAAGTGAAAAGCAAAGGAGAAAAGGAAAGATATAAACATCTGAATGCAGAGTTCCAAAGAATAGCGAGAAGATATAAGAAAGCCTTCCTCAGTGATCAATGCAAAGAAATAGAGGAAAACAACAGAATGGGAAAGACTAGAGATCTCTTTAAGAAAATTAGAGATACCAAGGGAACATTTCATGCGAAGATGGGCTCGATAAAGGACAAAAATGGTATAGACCTAACAGAAGCAGAAGATATGGCAAGAATACACAGAAGAACTGTACAAAAAAGATCTTCATGACCCAGATAATCACGATGATGTGATCACTGACCTAGAGCCAGACATCCTGGAATGTGAAGTCAAGTGGGCCTTAGAAAACATCACTACGAACAAAGCTAGTGGAGATGAT
>NW_011494934.1:463933-484326 GCF_000754665.1 Bison bison bison
GGACTGCAAGGAGATCCAACCAGTCCATTCTGAAGGAGATCAGCCCTGGGATTTCTTTGGAGGGAATGATGCTGAAGCTGAAACTCCAGTACTTTGGCCATCTCATGCGAAGAGTTGACTCCTTGGAAAAGAGTCTGATGCTGGGAGGGATTGGGGGCAGGAGGAGAAGGGGACAACAGAGGATGAGATGGCTGGATGGCATCACTGACTCGATGGACGTGAATCTGAGTGAACTCTGGGAGTTGGTGATGGACAGGGAGGCCTGGTGTGCTGCAGTCCATGCGGTCGCAAAGAGTTGGACATGACTGAGCGACTGAACTGAACTGAATTGAATCAGTTGACTTTAAACAAGAGAGAGTTTATCCAGGGTGGGCCTGACATAATCACGTGGGCCCTTTACAAGAGGCTCCAGGCCTTCCCTGCAGTTACAGACTTAAAGCAGCAGAGACTGTCTTCTCTCCACTGCATGCTTTGAAGAAGCAAGTTGCCGTGAATTCTACAGCCACAAGGAAATGAATTCTGCCCTTAACCTGAAGGAGCTTTGAAGTGAATTGTTCTCTAGGTGAGTCTCCAGATGGTTAATGCAGTCCAGGCAACACCTGGTTTCATCCTATGTGAGGCCCTGAGCAGAGAACCCAGTTACACCCATCCCAGATTCCTAACCCAGGACGTGTGAGATAACAAATGAATGTTGTTTTAGGATGCAAAGAGGGAGGTAATTTGTTGTGCAGCAACAAGAAACTAATACCCACCCTTACAATAAAGATATTGTACTGTTTTTATTACCCAGCACCCCTCGCATCATTCCTTACGCAGGTAAACCTTAATCCACGGACTACATAGAAGGTCGTGTAGCACTTTGTACTCGAGTCACACCCAGGTTGCACAGATGACTTATACATATAGCCTTCATGTTTCCTATGTGCTTTGCTACCAGATAACCTGAAAACAGATCTGGTGCCCATCATGGGGGATAGTTCCTTCAAGTACCTGGACACGTCTGGTCCCTTTCCTCTCTTTACATCAGCAGCTCTGTTGGTCTCAGGGCTCCTTTTTATCCAAAATTATTTAAGACCCCCATAAGATTTTGCTTATGTGGTAATGTTTATCATCTACTGCATTTGAAATTTAAACGAAGTGATTTTTATTTTTATCTGCAACTTTTTATTTTGTGTTGGGTTACAGCTGAGTAACAATGTTGTGATAGTTTCGGGTGAACAGAGAAGGGACTTGGCCACACATGCATCCATTCTCCCCCAAACTCCCCTCCCATCCAGGCTGCCATGTAGCATTGAGCAGGGTTCCATGTGCCATTCAGTAGGTCCTTGCTGGTTACGCATTTTAAATATAGCAGTTTGTACATGCCCATCCCAAACTCCCTGACTATCCCTTTCCCCCATCCTTCCCCCTGGCAATGAACCATAAGTTCATTCTCTATGTCTGTGAGTCTCTTTCTGGTTTATAAGTTCATTTGTATTATATCTATTTAGATCTATATATACCCCATGGACTGTAGCCCACCAGGCTCCTCCATCCATGGGATTCTCCAGGCAAGAATACTGGAGTGGGTTGCCATTTCCTTCTCCAGGGGATCTTCCCAACCCAGGGATTGAACCCAGGTCTCCTGAATTGCAGGCAGACACTTTAACCTCTGAGCCACCAGGTAAGCCCAGTATATATATATATATATATATATAATAGCATATGTTATTTTTCCTTCTCTGTCTGACTTATTTCACACAGTATGACAATCTCTAGGTCCATCCATGTGGCTGAAATAACGCCATTTGCAGCAACATGGAGTGATTTTTAAGCATGAGAACACTCAAGCACACATTCATTACATTAGCCATCAGAACAATGGTGTTGTCCCTCACCACGAAGCTTCTGGAAAACCCCACTATTCTCTTGTGAGAAAATGAAGTAAATAACTAAATAGCATTGCAGTGTTATTATACATGGACCTGCAGACCTACAAGGGTCTTGAGGACCCCAGAGAGTCCTAGACCACACTATGAGAACCATTGCTTTATATTTTCCATTTTTATCTTTGTTCTGTTTTACAGAGTATCAAGTTTTTTCCCCCAACTTTATTGATAAAGAGTTGATATATATCATATCAAATTACATTGTTGTAAGCAAACTCAGGGAAAGGAAATGGCAACCCACTCCAGTGTTCTTGCCTGGAGAATCCCAGAGGCAGAGGAGCCTGGTGGGCTGCCATCTATGGGATTGCACAGAGTCGGACACGACTGAAGCGACTTAGCAGCAGCAGTAGCAAGCAAACTCAAATAAGTCTATAAACTAAATGAGGTAAACATTAAAAAAATAAAAAGAAAGACACAAGAACCCAGCTATATGATGGTGCTGGTTATTTCTTCCTTGCCCCCTGAATACACCGTCAGTGCTTCTCTGCTCAGTTCTGTGGCCTGGAGGCTGACCTCCACAGGCAGCGTCACCAGCTCCCAAAGCTCCATCTTCCAGGGTAGACCAATGGGAGATGCCAGGGGGTGTGGGAGGATGGGGAGGGCGAGGCTGAAGTCACGCAGTTACCCCCTTCCCTGCCACATCGCTGGTCATCGGCAGCCCCTCGCCCCTGGCTCTTGCCCTTAGTTACGCTCCAGTAACAAAGTGCTTCTCTTTTCCCTTCGGGGCCTGCAAGGCAGAGGTCTCACTAGGCCTGTTGGCTTCCCTAATCCTTTCCACATTCCATGCACTGTTTTAATCTCTTTTGATTATTCTGTTTCCTCAGGGATCCTGGCTCTAGGGTGACTTGAAACAATTCCCTCAAGCTTAAATTTATCTCACTGTAAAATGAAGGGTCTCAGCAACATTTCCCAAAGAGGTTTCTGCACATCTGTCTCACCGTATTCCAGGTTGTATTCTGTGATCAAATACATCTGGAAAACACAGAACATCAGTTCAGCTCAGTTCAGTCGCTCAGTCATGTCTGACTGTTCGCAACGCCATGGACTGCAGCATGCCAGGCTTCCCCGTCTGTTGCCAACTCCCGGAGTTTACTCAAACTCATGTCCATTGAGTCGTTGATGCCATCCAACCATCTCATCCTCTGTCATCCCCTTCTCCTCCCGCCTTCAATCCTTTTCAGCATGGGGTCTTTTCCAATGAGTCAGTTCTTCGAATCACGTGGCAAAAGTATTGGAGTTTCAGCTTCAGCATCAGTCCTTCCAATGAACACTCAGGACTGATCTCCTTTAGGATGGACTGGTTTGATCTCCTTGCTATCCAAGGGACTCTCAAGGATCCTCTCCACACCACAGTTCAAAAACATCAATTCTTCAGCGCTCAGCTTTCTTTATAGTCCAACTCTCACATCCATACCTGACTACTGGAAAAACCATAGCTTTGACTAGATGGACCTTTGTTGGCAAAGTAATATCTCTGCTTTTTAATATCCCGTCTAGGTTGGTCATAGCTTTTCTTCCAAGGAGCAAGCGTCTTTTAGTTTCATGGCTGCAGTTCTTGTTTGGAAAACACAGAACATAATGAACCACAATTTACGGCACCATAGCAAAAGCTCTGGGAGGTCGTGAAGTCACAAGCCTGAAACGCCAGTATTTCCCCAACTTCACCGTGGAGCCACTGCTTTTGCAGAACACCTGGTGACACCTAGTGACCTCTGGACTAGGTCGTCTCTGGGTCAGTCTCATTCTAAGGAAAGCTCTCTGATGCGTATTAGTAACAGTGGGAATATTTGCTAGTTCTCTGTCCTGAAACCAGAAACACTCCCATTGCTGGTGCTCATTTTACTCCAGGCACGTTAATGGTGAAAACCTGGCCCCAGCCTCACTCTCAAAGGCTCAGGAAAAAGCCCCCAGTGACAGGCTCCCTCCCCTTCCACTCCTCCTTGGCCTTCCCCATGCGCCCTGGATTGGGTGATACCAGTGGGAAACAGGAGACCAAGGCCAGTTTGTGGGAGGTTCCTGAAGACGGACTTCTATTTCTGTGCCCTCAGTTCCAGACTGAGCTGCTCTTCTGACCATGACATTGACATGGTAAAGAAAGACAACCCTCATTAAAATCGGGATTGGAAGCAGGATGCCAGAAATAGCTGAATACAAATCTGGACGGAGCACAAGGGCACCTGAGCACAGTTGAGGGTGGTGATGCAAAATAAGGTGTGAATCCTCTAGGAACCCCCTGCAGGCCAGCAGTTGCTATGAACAACGTGGGCTCCTGGCAAGTTTTAGGGTCCCTCTTGGCTTCCCTTGACAATTAGTAGCTCCCCTCTTGACCGATCTCCAGAAAAGCCAACAGACACCCTCTCCTACTCTTATTGCCAAGGCCCATGGATGGCATCAGCCCATCCCACTCCAATGGCACTAACGTGAGGATCCATTCCCAGTTCCAGGGTTGAATTCTGACTGAACAGAGCCAGTTTGTACAGTCTCATTTTCTTTCCAAGGACATGTTTCAGGGTGGGCTTCTGACTCCCTTCTGGCCAGTGGGACACACAAGAGGGGTAGGTATTGAAGGGGCTTTAGGGGAAGTGTCCTTGTTTACAAGAAAATGAACATCAGGCTCTGCGTTCCCTTCCTACCATTCAATGCTGTTTCATTTCTGGGTGTCTCGCTGGGCCACACTGCACCCATCTTGCTTCCCTAAGGAGAAGAGCTTGAAAATACAACTGATGCTGAGAACAGCAGAGCAGAGTCTGGGAGGACCTTGGACAGGAGGCATCACTGAGCTTCTGGATGTGCGAACATTCCCTTCCGTGAAGTTTAAGCCAGTTTGAGCTGATGTTTTCTGTCTTATGAAACTGAAATCTTTCTGACAAGTGCTCCTTTTAATGGAACCACTTATGGCCATTATTTTCATCCTCGAATTCTTCCCAGGAATCCCCCCATGAACGTTCAGGAGACAGCAGAAAATGAAGCCCTGCATTTCTGTGTTCACTGACCTGCCTCCTCCAATGCCCAGATATACAATGCCAGTGATGACACTGTCCCTGCAGGATGGCATGTCAAAGCAGCTCAGGAATGTAGTTCCTGAGGACAGCACTTGTCTGGGAAGGCCATCCATGGAGAGTTTCCCCATAGAGGATTTTGAAAAGAAAAATACTTGGATGAATGCCTTGCTTACAACAGATTCCCAGATGGAGTCTTTCCTGGACACCTGGTTTTAGTGACTGCGTTGACACATACAGTTTCATGTATGCGTGGTTGTCATTTCGTCTCTTCTTTAGAACTGTTGGGAGGTAGGACTTTACCTTTGACTTGTGTCCTTGGTATGTAAGACACTGTACCGTAACTCATCCTCTTTCAAGAAAGACTTTCTCATTAATGGGTGTGTGCGTGCTAAGTCGCTTCAGTCGTGTCTTACTCTGCAACCCTTTAGACTGTAACCCTCCAGGCTCCTCTGTCCATGGGATTCCCCAGGCATGAACACTGGAGTGCATTACTGTGCCCTCCTCCAGGGGATCTTCCCCACCCAGGGGTTGAACCTGCATCTCTTATATCTGCCTACATTAGCAGGTAGGTTCTTTATCACTAGCACCAGCTGAGAAGCCCTTTCTCACTAATATCCCTCCCCATTTGTAACATAAGGAAAAAGCAGAATGATATAATGAGTGCTTTGCCCTTATATCAATCAGGATTCAACCAGAAAATGGAAACCTTTCTAGGTTTTCCAATTAGAGTTGCTATAGGAACTTAAGCTTACTCACAATTAAACGACGGGGTAAGTAAAGGTCAGAAGGTTGCACTGGAGACATCTGACAGGGCAGGGCAGAGTCTCAAGAGGAACTGGGGTTCCCCTGGTGAGTGGTCCCCAGGATCCAAGCCATTGTCTGCAGCTGGCACTGAGAAACACTGACTTCACTTCCTTTACTGCCTTGGACATCTCATGGGGTTACCTCTCACCAGTCAGATCCAACCAGGAACCATGTGGGGAAGGAACTTCTGGGGTAGGAGTTTCCTGAATTTCTTCTGAGGCCCAGGGAAGAACGGGTGTGAGGTAGAAGGTAGATGGCCTCCTGGACTGAGCAGCTGGAGTTTGTCGAGTGGAGTAAATTGGAGCTTGTCTTCCTTCAACACTTCAAGGGAAAACTTAATGGCAGGAGTAGAGAGGATCTGAGCTGTGCTGAAATAAAAAGATAAGAAAACCATATTTTTCATTCTTGAGGTCAAAGAGACGTCCCCAACTACACATGTGCAGAAAGGCTCCTTGGGGGTCAAAAAAAGGAGAGGGAGCACTAACACATAATAAGTTCTGTCAATCTCCCAAGGATCCCCACCCCCACCCCCACTGGAACCCATTTGGCTTGAAGATTCACATGTGTTTCAGGAAGGGCCCTGGTCAGGTTAGATGTAATGAAATGAAACAAAGCAAGACAACTGGCCAGAAGAAGAGACCCAGAAAAACTGCCCCCATGTAAGTGATTTAAATCTCCTTTCTGGTACACTTCTCACTAAGGAGGGCACCTGTACTCTTCTCTGGGTGTGTATTTCTGCTTTGCTTCTGCTCTAAATAAACTGCTTCTACTTTCTCTTTGCACATACTGTGCTTCCAATAAACTCTGCCTGCTTTACAACATCTCTTTGTGGAATTCTTTCTCCAAAGAAGACAAGGACCGAGGTCCTCTTACCTGTAGATATCAGATGTATGCATCACAATGAAGGTGAGTTGTCCACAGATCACTCAGCAACGCTCCCTCCATACCTCAGATGAATAGAAAAGAAAATCAAAACAAAAGCAAAGAACAAGTGAGAAACAACTATCTTTAAATAATGCCTTGGACAAGATCACTCTGGTAAAAAAAAAAAAACATTCACTATGCAGTTAACTGGGACTTCCCTGGTGGCTCAGATGTTAAAGACTCTGCCTGCAGTGCAGGAGACCTGGGTTAGATCCCTGAGTTGGGAAGATCCTCTGGAGAAGGGCATGGCTACCCACTCCAGTATTCTTGCTTGGAGAATTCCATGAACTGAGAAGCCTGGCAGGCTACAATCCATGGGGCTACAAAGAGTCAGACAAGACTGAGCAACTAACACGTGCGCTTATGCAGCTGATTGATGGTGTGTGTGTGCTCAGCTTATGCAGTTGATTGACGGTGTGTGTGTCGCGTCCAACTCTTTGCAACCCCATGGACTGTAGACCGCAAGGCCCCTCTGTCCATGGAATTTCCCAGGCAAGAATACTGAAGTGGGTTGCCATTTCCTACTCCAAGTTAATTGGTGGAGGTATTTTTTTCTATTAGATTATTTCTTGCTCAAAACTCACTCAGGCACCTGGGAGCCAGATATAGCAGCATTGATGTCACCAGTACTTTCTTTAGAAACTTGAAATTTGGAGCAGCTTTCTAAAATCTGCAGCTCTAAAAACCCATACAGTTCATGAAACAGTTTCCCATCGGCTGGCAGTAGCCTCAAGTCACAGTAAAGTGACAGAAATGATTTCCACCAAGAACTTAGCAAACTTTCTCCTCTTGTTTCAAGAGGGAAGAAATAGCATTGGAGAAAAGTAGCAATGTTTCTAGATTTCCACACACATCCACACCTACAGTTTTCCCTTTGATGATCCTCCTGTTTAGACTAACTGGGTTTTCTTGAGGAGCCTGGGATGAAGTGAGAAAGAAAAATTAATTGGCCAGAAGGTAAATTTAGCAAAACAAAAGCATTGTATTCACGGACCAAAGACTCTGGTGTTTCTAGGGGGAAGCCCCATGCTTTGGTTAAGAATATTGTTACAATATTGTTGATGTAATATTTGACATATACCAAGTGTGATTTATGAATATGATATTTAACCTCTCCACAATGACTTTGAAAACCTCCAATAGGAGACCTCATTCTATACTGCTAATCACTGGGTACTGTTTTTCAGGATTAAACCGTGTTTATCTCCAGTCGCATCTCTTATATGCCTCTTCTTACTCCATTTCACAGCAAGTGAATGAGTCAAACCAGATGACTTGAGGTCCAAACAGGACTTCTGCTCCTTGTGTATAATTTTGCCCTTGCTGTCATCTCTGCCTGGTGTATGTCGTCACCATCAAGCTGAAACATGCCTACTTCTCTTTCACAACATAGCTGAGCAATCACCTCTTTTAAGTGTTTCTATGAGTCTTCCAGCTTCAGGAGCTTGTTGCTTTTTCTTGGACCTCCAGCTCCCAAGGCACCTGACACAGCTTCTGATTTGTTTTCACGTTGAACTATCCCCACTGATTTGGAAGCTCACCCAGGGCTTCAGCCATGGCCTCCTAGTCTTGGTCTGCATTTCTGCGTTGGCCAAACCCTAGCATGTGTTGTGATTGCTGTTTACTTGCTAAGTCGTATCCGACTCTTTGTGATCCCACGGACTGCAGCACCCCCGGCTTCCCTGTTCTTCACTGTCTCCCAGAGTTTGCTCAAACTCATGTCCACTGAGGTGGTGATGCTGTCCAATCATCTCATCCTCTGTTGCCGCCTAAGTTCTCATAAGTATCTTTTGAACTCTTGTGTGAATAGAGGGTCCTGCCTTACCTGATGGAAGTTCACTTCCAGACCCTGGCAGTCTAGTCCATCACCACTATGTTAAAAATGGGCTGTGTCAAGCAGTAAAGTGACTATGGGAAAGAGAGTTTAAGGGAGTCCAGAAAAAAGCTTCTGGGCCAAATCAGCTTGTAATCGTAGGAGCTGTTGGTCTGACGTACGAGGGACAAAACAGGCTTCTGCTTAGAAGTCACCTCCTCTGAGAGATGCTCTCTGAAATGTTGGTCCCGCCCCAGCCCTCAGGCCTCCTGTTTGGCTTTGTCTTCATCACTCTCACCGAAATCTTACAGTTTATTCTATATCCATCTATCTATTGTCTGATCCCCAGTATAATGTAAGACCCACAAGGGTGAGAAGTCTGTTGAATTCACATGACCTATCTCAGCACTGATCACAGGGTAGACCCTCAATAAATATGGGTTGAAAAATAAAGGAATAGATTAATCCTGGCCCCCCAAAAATTGTTGCATCCTGTTGCTGCTTGTTCCAAGTATTATGAATAGCAATTTAATAAGCTTGGTTTCCTAGGAGTTTGAGTTGAGAGTGATATGAAGTGGAATCAAAAGCTCTGGAGCCTGGGTGGTGAAGGAAAGAGGATTTCCTGAGGGCCGAGCCATCCATGACTGATCACTGTGGTTCACAACGTGATCCTAGATCATGACACAGTGTGTGCTCATTTTTCCCAGGTTTATCATTCACACATGGACTTACTGAACTATTCAACTAGTATACCTTTTGCACCTGGTGGTGGTGGTGGTTAGTCACTAAGTCGTGTCTGACTCTTGCAACTCCATTGACTGTAGCCCACCAGGCTCCTCCGTCCATGGGATTCTCCAGGCAAGAATACTGAAGTAGGTAGCCATTCCCTTCTCCAAGGGATCTTCCTGATCCAGGGACTGAACCTGGGTCTCATGCATTGCAGGCAGATTCTTAATCATCTGGGCCACCAGAGAAGCCAAAAGTCGAGAGTCGTGTTTTATTTGGAGGACAAAACTGGGGACTTAAGCCTGGACACAGCATCTCAGAAAACTCTGAGAGACTGCTCCAAAGAGATAAGGGAGGAGCCAGGATACATACAAGCTTTTGCAAAAAGAACGAGTAGTCAGAACATTAAAAGATTACTATTAAAGAAAACCAGGTATCTCGAGGAATTTAGTGCTTTTCATGCATGGGAAGATGCAAGAGTCTGGGCTCACTGAAATCTTTCCTTTGATATACATCTCAGTTCTCTGGTGCCTGTAACCTGTGCTTTATCAGCCTGAGTTTTCTCAGGTACACGGTGGGGGTGGGGCTTGGGACATGGCTACAGTGTCTGATGATTTGCTGGCGGGCATTCTGTTTCCATTCTGAGGCTCCCTTAGGGCTCACCT
Organism: Bison bison bison; assembly: GCF_000754665.1. NCBI lineage: Eukaryota > Metazoa > Chordata > Mammalia > Artiodactyla > Bovidae > Bison > Bison bison. The sequence goes on from NW_011494934.1 coordinate 473,796, forward strand.
TCTGTTGATCAAAGCGGCTGATGGCTGCAACATCCTTTGTTTACTGATGTGACAGGCAGCATAGTCTACAGATATTAGCAAAAAAAATTTTTTAAAGGCATCTTGGTTATCCTGAAAGCTCTGCTATTTATTTATACAGAAAACCTTTCTCTACCCAATAATACTGGATAAACAAGGTGCTGCTGGAATAATGGTCTTTTGTCATTGGTGTAGCTGGCAAAATTAACCTTTTGAATGTCTTTCTCCCATGGCGTAGCCAAGGTAATTTTTATAAAGACCCAGGACATCTTCAGGCACACATTATGACTCTGAGATTCAGAGCTGTGACTGGAGAATATCCTTTTGTTCCCCAAACGCACAACTTTGGGAAATCTCTGGATATCTGGCGAAACATAGGATGTTGTACAAAACATGAGCTTTAATTAAGGTTTCCTTTTGTCCATAAGAGTCTGCTAATTATGAATATAAGTGACATAATTCCTCAGACTATATTATGTCTCATTTCCAGAGGCTCTTAAAATTCATATGCCTACATTTACTAGACCCTGAAAGAGAAGAGTAGTGGCTGGGTAGGTGTATTAGATGGTTCTGTGCCAGCTATAAGCCTCCATGGGGAAATCTGAGCAGACATTTCCGTGCTACGCACTGGGTGAGGGTCAATGTAACAGAGCTTCCAGGAGGCGCCTCCACTAGCCGGGGCTTCCGAGTAAAAGATGTTGCCCTAATGAACTGGTAATGCTCCATAAAGACAACCACAAGTATCATGAAATATCAGCTGGAGCTGCTCTGAGATCAAGGGCAAGCCATGGCATGCTGATCTTCTACAAAACCTTAGGACACAAGGTGAAATGACCTAGGCCTTCCATTATTATCATATGATGGGGTTTTTTCTTCTAAATCCGTGTTTTTTAAGTGAGAAGTAATTATTGATTTGAAAACTGTTCTAGTCAAAACAGACTGTTCATGTGTTATTTTTCTTGTCCCATTAGAAATTAAAATTTTCTATCCCTTTTAATTATGTCTGGAACCAACAATAGGTTTTCCAGAACAAAGTGTAGCTACTAAAGAGGCAGAAATATACTATTACATAAGTGAGGAAGTGTCAGTCTTTTACAAAGTTTGGAGTTTACTATTAAAAATTAAAAACACTAATGGAATTAAAATTTTGAGTTTTAATGAGAGTAGGAGTTCTAATTGGTAGAAATACTTTATGTTTTCTTAAATACAGTTTAAGCTAAATAAGACAAACTTTTCACTTTTCAAATTAGCAAAGATTTGAAAATATAATAACACTCCATTGCTGAGTGTTAGGGAGACAGGCTCTCTTAAAACACTAATGGTAAAATATGACTTGACAGAATCTCTCTGGCTGAAAATTTGGCAAAACTCTTCAAAATTAAAGATCTGTGTTGCATTAGATGGGGCTGAGGAAATAAGCCTCAGTGCGTGGTAGAAGAGAGGGAGCTGTGGCAGCCTGAGCTGACTAAGGAGGAGGTCCATACAGAAGAGTGAGCAGACTCCGGGTGTCAGGGTACAGGAGGTGAGAAGGATGTCCAAGTGGGTGGACGAGGGTAACAACAGACCACTCACTCCAGGCCATCAGAGCCCAAGAGGGAGGGGGAAGCCCTCTGCATGGTGTAGGGCAGCTTGACATAGGGTTTCAGAGCCCAAGTAGGGAGCGGGGAGGGGTAGTCCAGAAAAATGAATTAAAACCCAGTGGAGAGACAGGGTAGAGTGTCAGCATCTTAATGAAATGAAGAGGGAGTTGGTGCGTTGGGAGAGGGTAATGGCAGAGTATCATTACTAAATATATTGAGTGTAACATGAGGCAGGATTCTCAGTGTTGGAGACTGGAGTTACAGATATGAGAAGGGAGAATACTAGAGTGAACCCTGGGGTGCTGGATTATAATTGAGGATATTGCTGTGAACTCTTGGCTTCTAGTTTGTAAAGATAGTTATAGAAGTAAGTATGACATAAATGTGTGTGTCTGTGTGTCTGTGTGTGTGTGTGTGTGTGTGTCTACACATAGGTTCCAGCTCTGTCCACTGGAAAGGTCTGGGAACTGTGACACCTTAATAGCAGTGAACACACCTGGTGCCTAGATATTGGTTTCTAAACACCCATCTGTACTCAAAGGGACCAAAGATTCTTGAACAAATAGCTGATACCAGGGCTGGAGCAGAGAAAGTAAACACTAATTCTAAACATCTTGTTATATACACATACACATGAAACACACAAGGAAGTGCTCCAATAATGATGGGGTTATGTATGAAATAAGCAAGCCAACTTAAATGGTTTCCCACTGACCAAATCTGGATTATTTGAACATCAAAATAAGTATTGACTCTAATGGATTATAGCCTATTGAATAAGCTAGGAATCCATGAGTTCATAATGGTATGAATGAATGAATTGCATTGAAAATTTGAAGGTGTGGATGATTTCAAAATACCTCCCACAAAAATATTTATTTAAGGGGAAAAAGAGTCACTTGCCTGGTCGACATCCACTTAGTCAAGCAAATAGAAACTAATAGGGCAAATTGAAGTCATGCGCCATCTGATAGAAGGAAAAAGAAGACTGCAGTGACAGCCCTCTGACAGCTGAAGTGTGCACACTTGAATCTAATCATCAGGAAACAGCAGACTAACCTCAACTGAGGGATGTCCTGCTAAATAACTGACTTGAAATCTTCAAAAGCACCAATGTTGTGAGGGTCAAGGAAAGTCTGAGGAACTCCTAAAGAGAAAACTAAGTGCAACATGTGATCCCGGACTTGATCCTTTTGCTATAAAAAATGTTTGGGACAACTGGTGAAATTTGAATGGAATCTAAGATGGAAGATGTACTGATGCTAACTTCCTGAATTTGAAGTTTATAGTTGTACAAGTGAATATCCTTGTTTGCAGGAAATACGTAATAAATTATTTGGGGACTGGGGCATCATGCCAGCAACTTATTATATATGTTTCAGGGGAAAAAAATCTCTGCACTATTCTTGTAACTTTTCTGTGAATTTTACGTTGTTTCCAAGTAAAAAGCTAAAGAATCCATATTGAAACTCTACTTTTGTAAGTTACATGTGTAGATTTTTGTCCTATAGATGTGTACTTTCACATGTGCAAAATATGTGTATGATAAAATTCACCTATGCATTGAAACAAAAGATAATATACAGTGAGAACACAACAAATAAAACCTGGTTCTCGTTACTGCCTCTGTTCACCATTCCAGCTTCCAGTGAGATCACAGTGGGATGAGGAGGTCATCCTTACAGGAAAGGGATTGCCGGGCATGAGTAGGACATCAGTGTGGAAGGTTGGGGTGGCCCAGAAAAAAGTGTGGTTCTCAAAATCAAATGTACAGAAACCAAATGCACTCCCCACCTAGCCTATTAGATAAGTGGTAACTTAGAATACACCTTTCAAAAGTTCATGCTGGAACTCAACATGAAGCGAAGTGGGAGATTTTCCACCAGTGGTTCCTAGCTCTGGCCGCATCTTGCAAAGAGAGCTGTAAAAATCCATCCATGGACTCACACTCAGAGATTCTTATCTAATTGGTCTGAAGTGGAGCCTCAGCATGACTGATTTTTTGGAAGCCCCCTGGGCAGTCCTACTGTGCAGCTGTGATTGTGAACCACCTTCTGTGAGTTAAAGATACATACCTAGCTTTTAGGACCCTAATAATGAGATCTTGGAATGTTAAATCAGTGCTTCGCAACAGTGTTCATTCAAATTCCAACTTCACAGATTTTCACCATGTGTGTGTACCATCTACACTATTATTAAATTTTTTCTTCCAATTGACCCTGTTTTACGAGAATTTTTAAAGAAATGCATCACCACTGGGTGTGGACACTCAAGACTGCTTGCCATAAAGGGAAGGTAAAGGTAAAAATAAATACTTAAATTCCCCTCGAATGTTATTACATTCTTAATATTTAATGTAAATGAGACAATAATGATAAATCAAATCCATTTGTACAAAAAATGAATATCTGAAATATAGCTTCTCCCATGGGATTAAAATGATCTGAGCAGTCATTTGTAAAAGGCATCATTTGGTTAGTTTTTATCTAGGAGGTTAAAGGAGTAATGAGTTTCTAGGCCAGTGAGATGATTGGATTTTCAGTTTTACAGTTAACAAGTTCAGAGCCACTCTCGTACGAAACTATAAAAACAGTGCAAAGGATTATCGGAGCATTGATTTCTAAGGCAAATGTTGTAAGAGACTTCTGTTCAATGAAATATGGTTTTAGGAAGCAATTGTAAATGAGTTCCAGATGCCACTAGCGGACTAGGGGCCAGAATCACTCAACCCTCTTTGCTCCCCTCCCCGCCAAACCCCCAAGTCTAGCCACCTCCACTTAGAACCAGCAGGGCTGACCACCGTGGGAAACTCTCGCCAGACAGTTACCTGCTAACCAGTGTTTACTTGAGAGCGTACATTTCAAACACACCTCTCTTACTTTCCTCTTGTTCCTTGGCTTAAAAAAAACATAATTTATGAGTCTTCTTTACTGCACACGGGCTTTCTCTAGTTGCAGAAAGTGAGGGCTACTCTTCCTTGCAGTGCAAGGGTTTCTCACAGCGGTGGCTTCTCTTGTTACAGAGCTCAGGATCTAGGGCATGGGCTCAGTAGCTGTGACCTGTGGGCTTAATTGCTCTGTGGCATGTGAGAACTTCCTGGACCAGGGATCGAACCTGTGTCCTCTGCATTGGCAGGAGGATTCTTAACTGACCACCAGGGAAGTCCCCCTCTTTGTCTTTTAAAGAAACACTATCTCCTGAAATTCCAGGCAATATTTTTAAACAGGGTGGGCTTTCTTCTCCTGTTTCTATTGCTTTTTTCTTTCCAACCCTGACTCCTAGGGACCAAGGGGCTCTCCCTCTCTCTCTCTAATCATGCTCAAAAGACCCTTTCAGGGAAGAGTTTTTTGAAGGCAAAGCTAGGGATAAAGTTTGTAGGATGCCTGGTAAACTCTGGACATCCTTCTGATTGATTGGTAGTGAGGTAAAGGTGTTTTGGAAATCTTAACCATCAACCTTCTGGTTCTAACTAACTGGAGTCTATGGGTTTGTGGTCAGTATACAGTTAACTTCTTCCACCTGGTGGGGGTTTCAGTATCTGCAAAACAACTCAAGGAAATGGCTCAGGATATTATTAATATCCATGGCCCTTGAGGAGGAACTTAAAGGTCCTTACTTTGTTTTATGTTTAAACTATTATTATTTTGTTTTGCTTGACTCTTTTGTTTCTGTATTTTTTTTTTCATTTCTCTGATTTTTTTTTTCTTTTTGAAATTCAGGGAAAGCCTAGAAGACTAAAGCTTTTTTGCAAAGAAGAAGCAAAGGACACAGGTTGTTGTGGGGGGGAGGTCTGTCCCCAGGAAAACCCACTTGGTTTAGGAGTGTCTTGGATCCCTGAGTCACTGCTTGGAGTGGAGCTGCCCTGGAGAAAGCCACTTGGCTCACAGTGGCATTTTCATTGATTAAGAAAAAATTTTTGAGCCACCAAGATGCCAAGGTTTGTTTATTCCTCTTGAATGGCCTCTCCCAGGTACAAATATTCATCCTTATAAAACACTGGAGAGCTAGAAAGCAAAATGAAGACAGTGTCTACATTTCAGTGGTGGGCTCGTCAGTTTTCACTTATTCATTCCAGCACAGGTTTTCTGAGCCCGCGCGCACCAGTGCTGTTAGAGGTACAGCAGTTCAGTGACAAGCATGGAGCTGTCTCCACTATAAGGCGCTCATGGTCCTTTCCTATGTCAGAAGACTGGGCAGGTAAGACAGTCTTCAAACAAAATGGAAACCATTTGTAAAAAGAAGGCCCTAAACACCTAAAAGAGAAAATCCTACACCTGTAACCTGATGAGATAGAAGTAACCGGGCACACCCTCCATATACCTTTGATGGAGCATATTTTGTACAAGTTGGTACAAACTAAGATGAGAAATACAGAGCCCCCAAGACGTTCTGTCACGCTTGAGCAGACCCAGTCACGAACATGGCTTGTCAGAGATTTCATTAGATTGTATAAAAATGCCACCTCTGTTTAGGACTAGATGTTTGTAATCTTTCTGCTCTATTTGCCGCATGAACATTCATTATTTTAAATCAGAGCAAACGGAGGAAGCCACTCACACTCCCCCAGTGTCTCTCTCATTAAAATTAATTATTTTCCCAGTTCAGCCCTCTTTGTTCACAATCGTGTCCAGTGAGAGAAACAGGTCTTAGGAAACCCAATTATGTCAGAAGCAGTTTCAGAATCAGATAAAAAGGGCTGGGGGCTGGGGCTTAAGAAAGGTCGGGAAGGGAGTAACTTCACATTTCCAAAGCACTGCCATATTAAGAATTCTCTTCTTTGGGATTAGTTTTGAAAGCACTTTGCCTTAAATACAGGCATTTTCCAATTCTAATTTCTAAAACTGAAAAGAATGAATCTCATTCAGAAAGGAATAAACCAGCTCTCTGCACTGCTTTATAGCACATGAATTTAATTACCACATCAGCCAATAAAGGAATCTCAGTGCATTCTGTGAAGTATTTTGCTAATATTGTGCAGCTATGGGTTTCACTTGTTTTATTTAAAGAACCCATAACATACGTATAAATGATTCCTTCAAACACAGGGATTTGATTCTCAGCTCACTGGGGAATGAATATATTGATCATTGTCAATGCATAAACCATACCCAATTAAATGTTTCAGCAGAAATAATCTCATCGAAATGAAGTCCTGACAGCTCAATTTCATGTGTTTATTTTAATTCTCATTTATTAATAGAACATGAGAGCTTTGTTCCAAAAACAATGTCTTGAAAATTTCAAAGGAATGGTAAAAAAAAAAATGAAAAAATTACTGCTCTTTTTCTCTTAGACTCATCTTGACAGGACAGGAGAGTGTCAGTGTTAAGCGGATATATGAGGAGTCCAGGAAGGCTCTGGAGAACAGCATTCCACAGTACACTGTGGTCTTCCATGCTGGTAAGCTGTGTGCTTAGTGGTGTTGTTCATCTATGCTTAGAAACAATGGCAACCCCGCTTCCTAGGATGTGCAGCTGGTGACAGAGTCCCTGGAGGATGCTTGTGCAGAATCTTCTCCAGGGAGAGAAAGAATGGTCTGGGTCTGGTTCTTGAAGGATCTTACTGAGTTCAGGCTGCTGGGAAGTACCTTAGGAATGTGGGGGCTAATAGTGAGAAGGGAGGACTCGCCAGGGCTGCTGACTGCATGCATTATCTGCTGATGACTGAATGCTATGTCCCCCCAAATTCATACATTGAATTCTAATTCTCAGTCTCCAAAATCACTGCAGATGGTGACTGCAGCCATGAAATTAGAAGACATTCATTTCTTGGAAGGAAAGACATGACGAATTGTTTTGTTGTTATTGTTGTTCAGTCACTCAGTCATGTCTGACTCTTTGTGACCCCATGGACTGCAGCACATCAGGCTTTCCTGTCCTTCACTAGCTCCCAGAATTTGCTCAAACTCATGTCCATGAGTAGATGACAAACCTAGACAGCATATTTAAAAGCAGAGACTTCACTTTGCTGATAAAGGTCCGTATAGTCAAAGCTATGGTTTTTCTAGTAGTTGTATACGGTTGTGAGAGTTGGACCATGAAGAAGTCTGAGTGCTGAAGAATTGATGCTTTCGAATTGTGGTCCTGGAGAAGACCCTTGAGAGTCCCTTGGATTGTATATCCAGTCCCTTGGACTGCAAGGAGGTCAAATCAGTCAATCCTAAAGGAAATCAACCCTGAATATTCATTAGAAGAACTGAGACCGAAGCTGAAGCTCCGATACTATGACCACCTGATGCGAAGAGCTGACTCACTGGAACAGACCCTGATGCTGGGAAAGATTGAAGGCAGGAGTGGAAGAGAATAACAGAAGATGAGATGGTTGGATGGCATCACCAACTTGAGGACATGAGTTTGAGTAATCTCCAGGAGTCGGTGATGGACAGGGAAACCTGGTGTGCTGCAGTCCATGGGGCCTCAGAGTCAGACACGACTGAGCAACTGAATAACAACAATAATCCCCAATGTGATGGTGTGTGAAGGTGGGCCCTTTGGGAGGTGATGAGGTCATGAGGGTGAAGCCCACATGAATGAGATCAGTGCCCTTAGAGAAGAGACCCAGAGAACCCTGTCAATCTTCCACTCTGTGAGGACAGGGCAAAAAGATCACTGTTTATGAACCTGGGAGAAGGTTCTTACCAAACACTAAATATTCCAGTACTTTGGACTGCCCAGACTCCAGGACTGTGAGAAATAAATGCATGTTGTTTAAATTACCAAGTCTATGGTGTTTTTGTTATAGTAACCTGAGTGAGCTAAGACTCAGTGCAAATGTCCAGTACAAATATGAGCAAGTGAAGATGGTTTTATTACTTACTTTTCATTACAAGCATTGGTTCATTTTTGCTATAAAATATAATATGACCACTGTATAAAATGTAAACCATATGAATTAGCCAGAAGAAAGAAAAATTTAAATCATGTGTATTCCCACTGTTTCAAAGAAATAATCATGTCAATATTTTGGAGTCTGTTATTTCAGACTTTTTCCTGTGCATATGCTTAACAATTTATAAAAAGTGTATATTTTTAAGGTTTTTTAAAATTTGATTTTTAATTCAGTCATTTCAATAACACCTTTCCATAATGCCATGTAGGCATGTGTGCCAAGTCGCTTCAGTCATGTCCAACTCTTTACAACGCTTTGGGCTGTAGCCAGCCAGCCTCCTCTGTCCATGGGATTCTCCAGGGGAGTGGGTTGCCATGCCCTCCTCCAGGGGATCTTCCAGACCAAGGGATGGAACCCATGTTGCTTATGTCCCCTGGATTGGCAGGCAGGTTCTTTACCACTAGTGCCACCTCAGAAGCCCATTACTATGTCTGCATCTACATAATTTTAATTGCTGCATCCTACTGTCCTTTTCATTATAGGGGACTGGAATGCAAAAGTAGGAAGTCAAGAAACACCTGGAGTAACAGGCAAATTTGGCTTTGGAATACGGAATGAAGCAGGGCAAAGACTAACAGAGTTTTGCCAAGAAAATGCACTGGTCATAGCAAACACCCTCTTCCAACAACACAAGAGAAGACTCTACACATGGACATCACCAGATGGTCAACACCGAAATCAGATTGATTATATTCTTTGCAGCCAAAAATGGAGAAGCTCTATACAGTCAACAAAAACAAGACCAGGAGCTGACTGTGGCTCAGACCATGAACTCCTTATTGTCAAATTCAGACTGAAATTGAAGAAAGTAGGGAAAACCACTAGACCATTCAGGTACGACCTAAATCAAATCCCTTATGATTATACAGTGGAAGTGAGAAATAGGTTTAAGGGCCTAGATCTGATAGATAGAGTGCCTGATGAACTATGGAATGAGGGTCGTGACATTGTACAGGAGACAGGAATCAAGACCATCCCCAAGGAAAAGAAATGCAAAAAAGCAAAATGGCTGTCTGAGGAGGCCTTACAAATAGCTGTGAAAAGAAGAGAACCAAAAAACAAAGGAGGAAAGGAAAGATATAAGCATCTGAATGCAGAGTCCCAAAGAATAGCAAGAAGAAATAAGAAAGCCTTCCTCAGTGATCAATGCAAAGAAATAGAGGAAACAACAGAATGGGGAAGACTAGAGATCTCTTCAAGAAAATTAGAGATACCAAGGGAACATTTCATGCGAAGATGGGCTCAATAAAGGACAGAAATGGTATGGACCTAACAGAAGCAGAAGGTATTAAGAAGAGGTGGCAAGAATACACAGAAGAATTGCACAAAAAAGATCTTCACAACCCAGATAATCATGATGATGTAATCACTGACCTAGAGCCAGACATCCTGGAATGTGAAGTCAAGTGGGCCTTAGAAAGCATCACTATGAACAAAGCTCGTGGAGGTAATGGAATTCCAGTTGAGCTATTTCAAATCCTGAAAGATGATGCTGTGAAAGTGCTGCACTCAATATGCCAGCAAATTTGGAACACTTAGCCATCACAGGACTGGAAAATGTCAGTTTTCATTCTAATCCCAAAAAAAGGCAATGCCAAAGAATGCTCAAACTACCGCACAATTGCACTCATCTCACATGCTAGTAAAGTAATGCTCAAGATTCTCCAAGCCAGGCTTCAGCAATACATGAACCATGAACTTCCAGATGTTCAAGCTGGTTTTAGAAAAGGCAGAGGAACCAGAGATCAAATTGCCAACATCCGCTAGATCATCAAAAAAGCAAGAGAGTTCCAGAAAAACATCTATTTCTGCTTTATTGACTATGCCAAAGCCTTTGACTGTGTGGATCAGAATAAACTGTGGAAAATTCTGAAAGAGATGGGAATACCAGACCACCCGACCTGCCTCTTGAGAAATCTGTATGCAGGTCAGGAAGCAACAGTTAGAACTGGACATGGAGCAACAGACTGGTTCCAAATAGGAAAAGGAGTACAACAAGGCTGTATATTGTCACCCTGCCTATTTAACTTCTATGCAGAGTACCT
>NW_011494934.1:484635-484815 GCF_000754665.1 Bison bison bison
GAAACACAAGCTGGAATCAAGATTGCCGGGAGAAATATCAATAACCTCAGATATGCAGATGACACCACCCTTATGGCAGAAAGAGGAACTAAAAAGCTTCTTGATGAAAGTGAAAGTGGAGAGTGAAAAAGTTGGCTTAAAACTCAACATTCAGAAAATGAAGATCATGGCATCTGGTCC
>NW_011494934.1:484915-514505 GCF_000754665.1 Bison bison bison
GCAGCCATGAAATTAAAAGACGCTTACTCCTTGGAAGGAAAGTTATGACCAACCTAGATAGCATATTCAAAAGCAGAGACATTACTTTGCCAACAAAGGTCCGTCTAGTCAAGGCAATGGTTTTTCCTGTGGTCATGTATGGATGTGAGAGTTGGACTGTGAAGAAGGCTGAGCACCGAAGAATTGATGCTTTTGAACTGTGGTGTTGGAGAAGACTCTTGAGAGTCCCTTGGACTGCAAGGAGATCCAACCAGTCCATTCTGAAGGAGATCAGCCCTGGGATTTCTTTGGAAGGAATGATGCTAAAGCTGAAACTCTAGTACTTTGGCCACCTCATGCGAAGAGTTGACTCATTGGAAAAGACTATGATGCTGGGAGGGATTGGGGGCAGGAGGAGAAGGGGATGACAGAGGATGAGATGGCTGGATAACATCACTGACTCGATGTACTTGAGTCTGAGTGAACTCCAGGAGTTGGTGATGGACAGGGAGATCTGGCTTGCTGCGATTCATGGGGTCGCAAAGAGTTGGACATGACTGAGTGACTGAACTGAACTGCACTGCACTGTTCTGTTATGAAGCTAAAACCCAATTTACTTAAAGAAGACTATTGACATTTGGTTGTTCCTATTTTATTCTATTATATGCCATTCCATATAAAAAATGTTCCTACATTCTTTTCCTTGTGTACTTTTTTCAATTATTTCCTTAGAACAGACGTGTCAATAAAATGTGCCTTCACTTTTGACACCTATTGCCAAATTGTCTCCTGGGTGAGCAGCCTCCAAGATGAGGCTCAGTGATCCTCACTTTTGGTTCTTATGTTGTCAAATGTGTGGGCTTGAATGTGGCCTAGGCTGACGTCTCTGACCAGAAAGAACCGATTACCAGCAGGGAGGTGGGTCCTCCTGGTCGTGGAGCCTTGAGATGACTTAGTCCTCCAGCCAGGCTCATGGCTGCAGCTTTGAAAGGGTCCTTGGGCTAAGGGACCCAGTTAAGTTGCACCCAGATTCCCAAGGAATTTGTGAAAAAGTGTTTGTTGTTTTTATCGGCTAAATTCAGGGCAGCTTAACGGTATCCCCTCAAATCAGTCCTAATCAGGGTCTCAACGGTAGTGGACGTGAGTGTGCATTTCTCACATGGTCTTTAATGTTGTGATTTTGGTCCTTGCTGGACTGTTAACATTTCTTTCATTACTACCAAAGTTTAATATTTAAATAAATATGTATAGTTTCTTTGTATTTTCTTTATTGAATTGTCCAATCATGTCCTTTGCCTATTTTTCTATGAAAGGTTTGTTCTTTTTATTGAAGATGTGAAGAGTGCTTTATGTATTTGGGATATTGCAGATTTCTATTCCACCCCTCTGTGTACAGATGCCACACACACACACACACAAATACATTTTCTACATAACATCTATTTTAATTTGACATTGTTGTTACAAAAATCTTTGGCAGTTCCATGCCATCAGATTTTTACATAGTAGATTTTGTTCTTTGATATTGTACTTTACATTTTCTTTCAGTAACTTTATAATTTCAATATTCATGTGCACCCTCAGTCACTCAGTCATGTCTAACTCTGCAACCCCATGGACTGTAGCCCGCCAGGCTCCTCTGTCCACAGAATTCTCCAGGCAAGAATCCTGCAATGTGTTGCCATTCCTTTCTTCAGGGACTCTATCCTGGTCTCCAGCATTGCAGACAGATTCTTTACCATCTGAGCCAGGAAAACCTTGGAGCAGGAAAACCAGGGAAACCTTGGAATATTTGTAAAAAATCATAAGTCTTTCTAGAGTTTAATTTGGCATAAAACATAATGTTTTTATATTTTATAAACATACTGTAAGATTTTAGCCTTTCCCCACAATAATTAACCAGCTGCCCTATGACCATTTAATAATTCTTTTCCCAATTATTTTAAATACTGAGAAAGTATAATCTGTTTTAATATCGTATTAGTCAAATCATCTATTATTACTATTTTCTATAAAATTTTATGTATTTATTCTTATAAATTTTTAATTTTTAAATAACATTAGAATTAACATCTTTATAAGGTAACTATTCCCATCCAGAAATATAGTATGTCTCCATTTATTCAGTCTTTCTTGTGTGTGTGTGTGTGCTCAGTTACTCAGTTGTGTCTGACTCTTTGCCACCCTATAGATGGCAGGCCATTAGGCTCTTCTGTCCATGAAATTTTCCAGGCAAGAATACTGGAATGGGTTGCCATTTCCTACTCCAGGGGATTTTCCTTTCTTTTGTGTACTTCAGCTAAATTTTAGTATTTTCTTTAAAATGATCCTGCACATTTTATTTTACATGTATTCCTAAGGATTTTGTTCTGTGTTTTATTTCGTTGTTGTCATTATGGTAGCAGTGGTGTTGGTGGTTCCTCTGACTCATAGAAAGCATTTGGTTTCTGCTTCTTGAATAAATGAATGAATGAATAAGCAAATAAGTGACAAACTGGCCACGTGTTTGGTAACACATAGTGAAGCAAAAGGTATGAAAGTTTCATAATAAAAGCACATGACTGCTGTACACATCTAGTGAAAGTGAAAGTCACTCAGTTGTGTCCAACTATTTGTGGCCCCATGGACCATACAGTCCATGGAATTCTCCAGGACAGAACACTGGACTGGGTAGCCTTTCCATTCTCCAGGGGATCTTGCCAACCCAGGGATCAAACCCAGCTCTCCCGCATTGCAGGCGGATTCTTTACCAGCTGAGCCACAAGGGAAGCCCAAGAACACTGGACTGGGTAGCCTATCCCTTCGCCAGCGGATCTTCCTGACCTAGCAAATCGAACCGGAGTCTCCTGCATTGCAGGTGGATTCTTCACCAACTGAGCTATGAGGGAAGCCCACATCTAGAATACCATTAAAAATCTGCAACATGAGAAAAAACAACAACTTAAAAAGGGGGAAAAATCCTTACTGTGCAAAGAACTCTTTCCAACAGAAGAGACAACACCAGAAGTGGGCAAAAGACATTAATAGGTAATTTAGAAGAGAAGAAAGGTAAATGGCCAATATCTATATGAAGAGAAGAAAAACAAGCAAATGGAAACAAAATGAGCTATCATTGACAAAGCCATGTTGAAAACAATTTTAAGTTTGATAATAAAAGCCAGTTTTGTTTAGAGAAACAAGCAGTTTTCTTATATTCCTGGCAGATAGGGTTTTAAACTGGGACAATCAACCCCTATTGAGGGCAAATATATGTCAAAATTGAAAATGAGGTTATGAGTAGATGCAGTAATTTAATCCTAACTTTATCTTTATCTTAATTTAAATATTTAATTTGTTTTTAAAATAATTACACAAGCAAGTACATTTGGAAGAAATTAATAAGACTAACCACCAGGGAACCTGCTGCTTGGATAAATCATCTGTATTCTCATACCAGTCCCTATCTCTGTGAAGTGTCTCTTTCATCATCTTATGCTTTCTCTTTTTCCTTCCCTTTTCTTTTTCCCTCTGGGCAAAAATTTAAAAATTGGGTTAATTAAGAAGATTAATAAATGGCAACTGAGATCAGTGAAGGGTTAGATACTGTTTGCATGCCCAGAAATGGATATCCCTTAACTCTTGATACCATGATTAGTTATGTTTATGTCTCCCCTTTTTGTAGGAAATTCAGTCTGCTCCAGTGCTGCTTCTCACAGTGAGTCAAGCACATACATGGTCTCTCCATTCACAAGGCAAACTGGAATCCAAGCCTGGGGATTACCTTAGTGGGCATGTCTGGACTCACCCAGAACAGGCAGGAGAAAGAAAACTTCCTAAGATACAAAATATACAGGAAACCTTTACACATTTATGACCATTTTCTGACTTTGCACCAGTTGATTTTCTTTTTGTGCTGTGTTTTCCTGACCACTGGGGTGAGACACACCCTGGGACTCACTGCTGCAGAAGCAACTCCCTCTATCCCATCACGGGTCCCAGAAGAGATGCTGAACAGGTGACAGGAACTTTTTCTCTTCTTAATCAGAGATGCAGAATCTTGATCGTTGATTCCATGTTTCTTCCTCTTCCTCAACAGTAGGGTTTCTCCATCTCAGGAAATTTAGACATTTGGGACCATTTATTTTGGACTCATTTTTTTGTTGTTCAGCTTTGGATCATTTTTTGTTGTTTTGAGCACTGGAGGATGTAGGATGTAGTGGGCTCTACCCACTAGATGCCAGTAGGGATCCCCCACCCCGGCCAATTGTGACAATGAAAAATGTCTCCAGACATTACCAAATGGGAGAGCATTCCCAGCTAAGAACCAGGGTTGTACACCCAAAGTGACTTGCTAAACTCATTTGTATGAAAAGCATATACTAGGTTTTGGTTTTGTGTGTGGGTTTTTTTTTTTTTTTGCTAGGCATTCTTTAAAAAAAATGTGGTGGTTGGGGTTGGGGAGGGGGTGCCTTCCCAGGTGTCCCAGTGGCAAAGAATCCACCTGCCAATGCAGGAAACGCAGGTTTAATCCCTGGGTCAGGAAGACCTCCTGGAGAAGGAAATGGCTACCCACGTCAGTATTCTTGCCTGGAGAATTCCATGGACAGAGAAGCCTGGTGGGTTACAGTCCATGAGGTTGCAAAGAGTGGGACATGACTGAGCGACGGAGCACGCATGCTTAAAAAAAAAAAAATGGAAGAAAGGAAAGGGGAGAAAGAAGACAGGAAGAAAGCAGACAGGAAGAAAGAAAGAAAAGGATAAAGAAAGGAAGAAAGGAGAGAGGGAGAGAGGAAGGACAGGAAGAAAGAAAGAAAATGGTCAATTTAGGCCAATATCTCTGGGCACTTACATTTCAAACAAGAATCTACACAGACGTAAAAATATACATAATGCTTGATATTATGGACTTGCATTTCACGTTCAAAGAAAACTAAGGTCAAGTGTCAACCCCTCTCTAGCCAAAAGAAAGATAACTCTTAAATTAATACATGTCACATGAACCCAAGTAGAGAGACCAGGATCATATCCGAATTTTACTCACCTTGCAAACTAGGTAAAAATGCAGCACCAGAAGTTGAGGTGACCAGGTGTCCGATTATAGTAATCCCACTAACAGTGACTTGGAGAAAACTGTGTAAACTTTTTAAACTTTCGCATCACTCGTCTCCCAGGGCTCTGGTTTGTAGAGCGTTTTCAGTTGCATCAGGTACCACCCTACTGGGCTTCCCAGGTGGTAAAGAACCTGCCTGCCAATGCAGGAGACATAAGAGACGTGGGTTCAAGCCCTGGGTCAGGAAGATGCCCTGGAGGAGGGCACGGCAACCCACTCCAGTATTCTTGCCTAGAGAATCCTGTGGACAGAGGAGCCTGGCAGGCTATGGTCCATGGGGTGGCAAAGAAGTCGGATATGACTCAGCTACTAAACAACAAAATGTATATGTGTGTGTGTGTGTATAAGTATATATATTTATATTCATTTTCAGATTCTTTTCCCTTTTAGGTTACTACCCAGTACACTTCCCTGTGCTATATAGTGGGTCCCTATTGGTTGTCTATTTTATATGTAGTAGTGTGTATATGTTAATCTCAAACTCCTAATTTGATCCCTTCCACCCTTTCCCATTCGATAACCATAAGTTTGTTATCTATGTCTGTGGGTCTATTTCTCTTTTGTAAATAAGTTCATTTACATCATTTTTTTTAAAGATTTCATACATAAGTGGTATCATATGGTATGTCTTTCTCTGTCTGGATTACTTCACTTAGTATGATAATCTCTGGGTCCATTCAGGTTGCTTCAAATGGCATTATTTCATTCCTTTTTATGGCTGAGTAGTATTCATATACCGGAGAAGGCGATGGCACCCCACTCCAGTACTCTTGCCTGGAAAATCCCATGGAAGGAAGAGCCTGGTAGGCTGCAGTCCATGGGGTCGCTAAGAGTCAGACACGACTGAGTGACTTCACTTTCACTTTTCACTTTCATGCATTGGAGAAGGAAATGGCAACCCTCTCCAGTGTTCTTGTCTGGAGAATCCCAGGGACGGGAGAGCCTGGTGGGCTGCCGTCTATGGGGTCGCACAGAGTCAGACACGACTGAAGCGACTTAGCAGCAGCAGCAGTATTCAATATATATACTCAAATATATATATATATTTATTTATGTATTTATTTCCTGTAAATATATATGGGCTCCCCTGATAGCTTAGCTGGTAAAGAATCTGCCTGCAATGCAAGAGACCCTGGTTCAATTCCTGGGTCTGGAAGATCTTCTGGAGAAGGGATAAACTACCCACTCCAGTATTCTTGGGCTTTCCTGGTGGCTCAGCTGGTAAAGATTCTGCCTGCAGTGCAGGAGACCTGGTTGATCCCCGAGTTGGGAAGATCCCCTGGAGTAGGTGTCCCAGGTGGCACAGTGATAAGGAATCCGCCTGCGAAGCAGGAGACCCCAACAGTCATGCCTTCAATCCCTGGGTCAGAAAGATCCCCTGGAGAAGAAAATGGAAACCCATTCCAGTATTCTTGCCTGGAGAATCCCATGGACAGATGAGCCTGGTTGGCTACAGTCCATGGGGTTGCAAAGAGTCAGACATGACATGACTGAGCACACACATATATACACCACATCTTTGTTCATTCATCTGTCAATGAACATTTATTTAGGTTGTTTCCATGTCTTGGTTATTGTAAATAGTGCTGCAATGAACATTAAGGAGCACGTATCTTTTTAAATTAGAGCTTTCTCTGAATATATGCCCAGGAGTGGGATTGCAGGATCATATGGTAACTCTACTTTTAGGGTGTTTTTTTTAAAATTATTAGAAACATTTTTAAGGAACCTCCATACTGATCTCCATGTGGCTATACCAATTTACATTCCCACCAACTGTGTGTAGGAGGGCTCCCTTTTCTTCACACTTTCTCCAGCATTTATTATTTGTAGACTTTTTGATGATGGCCATTCTGACTAGTGAGGTGATACCTTATGGTAATTTTGACTTGCATTCCTCTAATAATTAGTGACATCAATAATTTTTCTTGTGCTCTGTATTTTCACTTTGCCCTGGACCCCACAAATTCTGTAGCCTGTCATGTTGATGAAGGAAGTTTACTTATAAACTAAACTATTGCAAGCATCCCTCCCCTGTCCCATTCCTATCTCTGAGGTTCTTCTTTGAACACCAATAATAGTAACTACAGGTACATCTCCTGGGCACTTGGCCTGTATCAGTCACTAGATACTTTATAGCTATTATGTCAGTCCATCTTCAAAATGTCTCAATAAAATAGTGCTATTATGACATCAACTTCACAGATGTGGGAATAGTTGAGAATGTGCCTAGTGGTCCCCATTATCCACGGCTTTGCTTTCTGTGGCTTCAGTTACTCACGATCAACTGTGGTCTGAAAATAATAAATGGAAAAAAAATAATAAATGGAAAACAATTCGTACATTTTAAATTACAGGGCTCCCGAGTGGATCTAATGCCTGATGATCTGAGGTGGAACTGATGTACTAATAATAATAGAAATTAAGTGCACAATAAATGTCATTTACTGAACCATCTTCCCATCCCAGGTCCATGGAAAAATGGTCTTCCATGAAACCAGTCCCTGGAGCCAAAAAGGCTGGGGATCGTTGTTGACAATTCTGAGCAGTGTAATGAAATCTCACACCATCCTGCCCCACCCGACCTGGGATCCCCAACATTCTAAATCATCTGCTCCTGACATGCAACCATTGACATCGTCACGCTCATTGATCCAGGATCACCAGAAGCAGATGGTCCTCCTTCTGAAGGTCAATAGTAACCTATACTATGTCACAGGGCCTAAATCCTCATCACAGAGGCATTTTTATCATCTCATATCATCACAAGAAGGATGAGTAGACTACAATAAGATATCTTGAGAGAAACAGAGGCCAAATTCATGTAACATTCATTATGGTATATTGTTATAATTGTTCTATTTTATTATTAGTTATTGTTGTTAATCTCTTAATGCACTTAATTTATAAATGAAATTAATTAGATTAAATCTTGCTCAGTTGATTCTGTCATGTCCAACTCTTTGCGACCCTATGGACCCTATAGCCCCCCCAGGCTCCTCTGTCCATGGGATTCTGTAGACAAGAATACTGGAGTGGGTTGCCATGCCCTCCTTCAGGGCATCTTCCTGACTCTGGGATTGAACCTGCGTTTCTTAGTCTCCTGCACTGGCAGTCAGGTTCTTTACCCCTAGCGCCACCTGGGAAGCCTCTTTTTCCTTTATCAGCTTCCCAGTCCCTTGAGCTCAACCTCTCCGAACTACCTCTCTTATGTAGCTTCTGTCTCCCCTTCAGTTTAGCTCAGTTCAGTCGCTCTGTTGTGTCCGACTCTGCGAAACCATGGACTGTAGCACGCCAGGCCTCCCTGTCCATCACCAACTCCTACTCAAACTCATGTTCATCGAGTTGGTGATGCCATCCAACCATCTCATCCTCTGTCTCCCCTTAAAGGAAGGTAATTCTCAAAGAGCAGGCCCCTATTGTGTCCACCGACATGCCCCTCACACCTGCAACATGTCTCCAAGTTCCTAGGAGATGTTCAGTGTCTGTTGAAGTAGCCTGTGAGCAAATGACTCATCGCTGTTCATTTCCCTTCTGCCCAGGCACATGCGTCACCACCTCCCAATGACGATTCCTCTTTCACAAGCTGAGCAGAGGCGAGGCCAGCATTACGGTGGAGAAAATTAAGAGAACTTGCACAAGGGAAACCACTCCCAGATGAAGGAGACTAGACCCACGTCTCCCTCCACACACGTCTTGGTTAAGGCTCCCACCCTCCACTTTGCCGCTCCCAGCGACACTTCCTTCAAGTCACTGCCAACCTTCTGCTCCACCGGTCTTACTGTGGTCTCAAACCCAACACCCCCACACTGCCTCTCACAGAGATTTACATGAACACAGACACACCTTGCCCTCTTGGAAGAGAACAAAGTAAGTCATCTCTGATGAGAGAAATGGGTGACTACGTGGGGCATTTAAGTCCCTCAGCATTTGTAAGTGCAAATGTGTTCATCGTATAAAATTTCCTAGCAGGCATCCATGCATCCCAAACTGCTTTAGGGAGCACGTAAAATTCAATGGTGTTGCCAAGGCAGGGGAGAAATTTCCCACACTGCTCAGTATAATCTGGCCACCCTTTCAGAAGAGTGCAAAGGCAGGGTGGTTGACTCGGGGATGCCCTGGGTGTCTGCCCACACCAAGGTTGTTTTCAGGGCACTCCCAAAGCCACAGTCTTGATTTTGTCACCACTTTGATCTATTCTGCCAGTGGCATCTCAGATTCTAACCCAGACACCCGTGGCTTATCCACAGAATCTCCCCACCTCTCTCACTCTGACCACTTCTACTAAGTCTCCTGTCCTTCTTGGCAAGACCTCCCAGTTCTTCCACCCTCCTTGGGTATGTGGAATGCAGAATTGCTCCCTACCTGCAGTTTCCTGAACCCCACTTGAACTCCTTCCGTTTCTTTCTCTGACTCCTCTGCTGCATCTGCACTGCCCCATCTTGCCTGAACCATCTCATTTTCCCCCTGTTCTCTGGTTTCAGCTTCCCACGTTCTCTAAGGGCAACATTAACAGGCCAGGCAGCTAACTGGCTGCTCTCTCTGTTGGGTCACCGGCCCCCACCACTCCACCAACCATCATCCACCAACAGCAATACAGACAACTCCATCACTTCCTTCAAGTCTTTGAGGACAGTGAGGACTTCCCTGAAGTGTTGATGTAGAATTTGAAGTCACAGCTTCCCCACCCCAGGATAATCTGATTTCCCTTATCCTGATCTAGTATTTCCACAAAACCCATCACCTACTAGCCGTTCCGTTCTTCTTATTAATCTGTTATGCTTATTCTTTTTTATTAGCTCCCTTCTCCAACTAGAATATTTCCCAAAGGCTTGGATTTTTCTCTCCTTGTTCATTGGTATTTCCTCGTGTCTTTTTTTTTTTTAACCGTTTATTTTTTTCTGGCATGGTCTTGCAGTGGCTTGTGGGATTTTAGTTCCTTGGAGGATTGAATCTGGGCCCTCCTCAGGGAGAGCCTGGAGTCCCAACCACTGGACCCCCAGGGAATTCCCTATGGTTATCTTTTAAAACAGTGTGGTCACATAACAGATGCTTAATAAACATTTCTTAAGTACACAAGCAAGCGAACAACTGGTTTCCAACGTCCCAGTGGGCCCTTAGCTTCACAAGGCCTCTCCCACCACGGTTCCCCTTTTCCGCAAAAGTGCTTGACCTTCAGGTACTGTTCTCTGCCTTGCTTTTTGACCCTGTTTCATCATGAAATACGGAAGGAAACTGACCCCAGATCTCCCCCTCCAAAAGCATCTACCCACCCAGCCTCCTTCTCTCCTTTTCAAGTCTGACCCTTCCGCCCGTCCGCGCTTCTCAGTCTTCTGCCCTCCCCATTTTTATTTTTTAGGAGGGAAGACTTGCTCAGTCATGGTTCCCCCAAACTGGTGGGGTTTTTGCACCCTGAAAGAGGTATCTTTCTTTCTGTGAGAAGAATTAAGAAAGAGAGAAGGGCGTTCCTGCATCCTGGGGGAGGGAAGATCTAACCAGGAGGTGAACAGAGCTTTGCAGCTCAGAGTTCGTGCAACTGAAGCAGGATCCCCGGGTTTGGCCAGGACAATCGTGAAGGTTTGCCTGGGCAGGTTTAGGTTGTAGATTGCTGAGTGCAGGTTGCTCAGCCCCGGTGAGGCCGGTCTCAGAGAGACACCCCTGAACCCAGTGAGTCAGGAGAGGCTCCAGGCGAAGAGGCAGGACCTAGGTCTCCAAATATCTTTTCCTTCTAAGGCGGCGGCTTCACAAGAGTGAGGGAGGGTGGAACCAGGCCAGCAACCTCCCACGACTGGGAGCTTTCAACCCAGCTCCCCCCGCCCCCCGAGGTCAGGGACAGCTGCGGCCGCTGGAGAAGCAGCGCCATCTCGTGGCCACGACGGCACCGGCTGCCCTTGCGGACGGAGCCGGCTGCCCCATTCTCTTCGCTTCACACCGTTGTCCAGTTGGAAGCACGGAGAAAGATGCTTCATGGAGGGGGCGTTGCCTAGGCCGATCTTAAACGAGATTCAGGGGATTTGCGTGAAGGACATTTATCACACTTTCAACCTGATGATCTCTTTAGGCCTATATATTCATCTCCTAGGGCTGACATAACAAAATACCACGAACTGGGTGGTTTAAAGCAACCACCAAGGGACTTCCCTGGTGGTCCATTGCCTAAGACTCCATCCTCTTGATGCTGGGGGTCCAGGTAAGATTCTTGGCCAGGAAACTAGATAACGCTGTGCTGTAACTAAGCAACCAACCAACCAACCAAACAAACCAAAAAAACCAGCAGCCACCAAGGGGTGGCTTAAAATATACTGTCTCCTAGTTCTGGAGGTTAGAAGTCTGAAGTCCAGGGGTCACTGGGCCATGCTCTGTCTGAAGGCGCTAGGGGAAGATCCTTTCTCTTTTCTTCTCGCTTCTGGGGGTTGCTGCCAAACCTTGGCATTTCTGCCTTACAGACCATTGTTCTGACCTCTGCCTCTGCCGTCACTGGGATTTCTCTCCTGTGTGAGTATGTGTCTTCACATCTCTTTCTCTTTGTAAAGACACTGGTTATTGGATTTAGGGCTCAACCCCATCCAGTATGATCTCATCTAAACTGATTACATCCTCAAAGCTCCTCTTTCTAAACAAGGTCACACTCATGGGATCCAGTGATTAGGGCTTCAACTATATCTTGGAGGGATAGCATAGTTTAACTCATAACAGCCTGTATGTTGGTGTTTTTGCAATGAGAATGCATGACTTTTGTAATCTGAAAATATACTCTGAAAAAAATAACACGAGAAGACTTTTTTAAAGCCATTTGTCTAACAAAGATGAAGAAGAATGATGACTTACTGATAGTCTAGGCGAGAAGAGGGACTCCCACATTGAGGAAGGAGAAAGGATTGGTTCAATCTTTGTTAAAAGCTGTGTACAAATAAGTTTAAAAGTTTTAAATGAGCATACCTACCCTTGGACCTGAAATGAAAAATTTCATTTTTCATGGGTAGGTATGCTCTGAAGGTCATACCTAAAATGAAAATGACCTGAAATTTTCACCGCTGAAAATTTAAATGAAGGAAATAGACAAATGCTCAGAAGAATGGGGGTGAGGATAGTCACTACAGTGTGGTTTTATGAAACAAGTGATAAATGGAAACTACTTAATATAGGCAGATGACTGGGGGTGAGTTGGGAGGGCATTCTGGGCAATTAGCAGCAGAGACACAGATGGGCTGGAAGGGCTGCGGAGAATAGATCCAATGAAGTGCATTTGGATCAACATGATTAGAGTTTAGGGATTATGATTAGTAAAGAGGGATGGAGAAATCGGGCAGAGGTTTGCCATGCTGAGTGTGCCAGTTTATGTGGGTCATATATGGAGAGAAGGACTTTAGACAGCGGAGATAATTAATTGGGGATTGTTTTAGAAACAAGACCCAGATGTGTGGATGAGAGCAAACAGATGAAGAGGGAGAGGGAGATGAGAATGAATGAAAGCTGGAGGATCATCACAATATTCCAGGCCACCTTGAGGATGTGGGACAGGAATAAGGGGTCCAGAGAAGTCAGTGGATATGACAGATACCAAGAATGAGAATCAACAGGACCAAGCAATTGCTAGTCTACTGAGGGCAAAGGCGAGGTGTGTTTGGCTTGAGTGATTCAGTGGATAGTGGTGTCAGTCGCCGAATTAGAGAATTGAGGAGGAGGAGGAGCAGATCTGGGGAGAAAGCACATGGATTCATTTGGGGACAAGTTGGGTTCCGGGAGCCATCTAAGAGAAGAGCAGTGAAGCAATTCCACGTGCGGGTACAGAGCTCATGAGACAGCTCCAGGTTAAAGAGAGAAGTGAGGAGTGTGCTGAAGTCATGGAGTGGGTGGAATGCCCATAAGGTCATGTGCAGTGAGGAGAGAGGGGAACTCAAGGCCAAATCCTAGAGTATCACTTAACGGTCTCTCGTTGCAAGGAGAGAAAACAAACCCAATAAATGTAAGCAGTAGATAATGAAAGAATGTACTGGAAGCCTGATGGGTGGATCACAAAATAGTTGAATAACCAGGATGCAGGGAGGAAGGGAAGGAAAGGGGAGAAAGAGGAAGTAAGTAGTCTTTCTTTCTCTCATATGTAAGCTACATGTCTCTTCTTGTTGGGGTTCAGTTGCTAAGTCGGGTCTGACCCCACGGACTGCAGCACACGATTCTTCCCTGTCCCTCACCTGGAGTTTGCCTAAGTTCACATCCATTGAGTCAGTGATGCCATCCAACCATCTCCTCCTCTGTCACCCTCTTCTCCTTCTGCCTTCAATCTTTCCCAGCAGCAGGGTCTTTTCCAGTGATTGGTCATCAGGAAGGGCAGGCCGGGGCTCTCCTGCACTGCTGTCGATGGCAGAATTTCTTCTTTTCAGGGAGGCTTCAGCCTGGATTTTAAGGTCTTTCAACTGATTGAATCAGGGCCACCCAGATCATCTAGGATAATTTCTCATATTGAAAGTTAACTGATTATGGAGTTTAACCACATCTACCAAACACCTTCACCATAACACCTAGATTAGTGTTTGATTGAATCACTGGGGAGTGGAGCCTAACTAAGCTGACACAGCAAAATATTCTTCACAAACATATTCTAAATATTTAACATACTCTCAATACTATTTCAAATATTCTAGCCAGAACACTCTTTCTGAGGTTCTATGCTTACTTTTTTTCCTTCTACAGGTGAAGATGCTAAAACTCTGAATGAATGAACAACTTGCTTAATGCTTTGCAGCTAGTGAAAGGTGAAGCTGGAGTTTGACCCAGAAAAATCACTCTACAACCAACCAGCTGAGCCATTTTCCTGCTGTCTCCATGGAGCAGATGAGGAGTAAATGCCTGGATAGCAGAGACCAGCTGCACTCATTCTGTGTTCTTAGGATCCAGCCTGGTGGATAGTAGGAACTCACTTGTTGAGTCAACTAGTTAAGGTGTAACATTTAAAACTGTCTGTGTATACGCACGGGAAGATCATTGAAATCCATTTAACAGAGTCTTCAAAGTGCAAACTCCTAAAATAAACTTTCTTAATTACTATTTAATCGTTCTTGGGTTATCTAAAGGAATTAAGCAGTATTTAGTTCTGAGCTGAAGTTTTAAGTAAAATACTTTGAGAGTTTTTTTTTTCTAAATTAGCCCTTTAATTTTCTATGATGTGGCTTTATCCCTTTATGCATGACATGAAGCCAAATTCCATATTTAATTAAAATGCAATACTTTCATGAGAATACAGGAGGTATTTTTATGAGTTCTTTCTTGGAAAACTAAATAGAACATGTTTAAATATATTTAGTGACAAGACTCAAACTGGGGTTTTTCAGTATTTAACTCCTTTTATTGACTATAGAGTTAAACAACAAAATTGCAAAATGAAGTCTATGTAACTCATAAAATTTCTTTCAATCAAGGAAAGTAAATGAAAACCAAAATTACTCAAAATTCTGGAAAAGCCAACTGGAAAAACACTTCACAAAAGAAGTGAGAAGTGGGGCACATAAATCCTGTTGTATTCATGAGGCTTCTTTTAAAATTCAGAGATAGTTGATATTCTAGAAGAATAAGAATCTGAAAGAAATTTGACAGATGTCCATTTGTTCATGGGTGCTCAGTTGTGTCCAACTCTTTGTGACCCCATGGACTGTAGCCCCCAGGCTCCTCTGTCCATGGAATTTTCCAAGCAAGAATACTGGAGTGGGTTGCCATTTGCTACTCTGGGGATCTTCCCCACCCAGGGATTGAAAACTTGTCTTTTACATCTCCTGAATTGGCAGGCAGGTTCTTTACCCACTGCACCACCTGGAAAGGGGTCTTGGATATTATCTAATCCCATCTAGAGCATTTTGACAGAGAGACTAGACCTAGAAGCCCAGGAGGATAAATTAAGTATTGAATTAAGTATTGAATACAATGCCCAAGGGCATAACAGGACAGATCCAGTCCTGGATTGTGAGTCCCCTGCCCACCTAGGACGACGGCTCCTATGGGCAGAAGTTTGTAGACAAGTGTCCACAGCTCCTACCCTACCAACCCATCATCGACTCTTCAC
This sequence comes from Bison bison bison, assembly GCF_000754665.1. Lineage (NCBI taxonomy): Eukaryota > Metazoa > Chordata > Mammalia > Artiodactyla > Bovidae > Bison > Bison bison. Next base: position 500,038 of record NW_011494934.1, read on the forward strand.
TCATTTAATTCTGCAATTATTCTTTCCACTTTGCCTCAGATTCCCAGGCCTACCCTCGCCCTTCAAAATGCCGCTCCTCAATGTAGAACCCAGTTTACCTGCTTACATTTCAGCTGTTTTTCTCCTTTGGTTTTGAGGGTTCCTGCCTACTTTGGCTGGGAAGTCGCTGCTTCCTCCTCTGAACCTGTAGGTAGAGCCAGCGCTCACAGGCAAGGGAAGTGAGACGTTCAAACACAGTGCTGCGTCTTGGGTTTGAGATTAAGTTTGGTGAGGAAGCCTACTTGTGAGTTCACCCTCAAGGTACTTTCAGGAGTGGACTGTTTCATTCTCAGCATCTTGTGCTTTTAAAGCCACAGAATCCCATGTTCAGACTGGCCTTTGGGTCGACGTCTTAAGCTAATCTTGTGACCCGTGATTGACCTGGAGAACGTCCTTGTCCAGGGGTTGGTCCCCACACCAGGAACTACCACCCATTCAACTTCAGAAAATGCTGGCTCTTAGAAACTTGTTTACATGGAGCTAAAAATCTTTCCCTCGGAGGCTTCCATCAGGGAGTTGACAATGTTGACTCTTACTTGAGCTCTGGACTCTTGGAAAACTGTCTCTTCTCCCCTTGCGATATTCCCTTTCGAATAGTCTCTTTATTCAACCAAGATTTGTTTGTTTATTTTTTAATTGGAGTATACTTGCTTTACAATATCATGTTAGTTTCTGCTGTACGACGAAGTGAGTCAGCTGTACATATACTGATATGCATACGTATATAGCTGATATATGTATATAGCTGATACAGCTGATATTATACGTATAATATCCCCTGCATCCCCCCATCCCACCCCTCTAGTCATCATAGAGCACCAGGATAAGCTTCCTGTGCTTTACAGCCGCTCCCACCAGCTCTCTATTTTACACATGGTAGTGTATATATGTCCGTGCAACTCTCGCAGTTCATCCCACCCCTCCCTTCCCTGCCCTGTAATGTCCATCCGCTATGTCTGTGTCTCTATTCCTGCCCGGGAAATAGGTTCATTTGTGAAACTTTTCTAGATTCCACATATACACTTTCATATACAATATTTGTTTTTCTCTTCCTGACGTCACTCTGTGTGACAGACTATAGGTCCAACCCCATCCACAGAAAACTGAAAAATAGACAACTATCTTCAGTTCAGTTCAGTTCAGTCGCTCTGTCGTGTCCGACTCTTTGTGACCCCATGAATCGCAGCAGCCAGGCCTCCCTGTCCATCACCAACTCCCGGAATTCACTCAGACTCACGTCCATCGAGTCAGTGATGCCATTCAGCCATCTCAGCCTCTGTCGTCCCCTTCTCCTCCTGCCCCCAATCCCTCCCAGCATCAGACTCTTTTCCAAGGAGTCAACTCGTCGCATGAGGTGGCCAAAGTACTGGAGTTTCAGCTTTAGCATCATTCCTTCCAAAGAAATCCCAGGGCTGATCTCCTTCAGAATGGACTGGCTGGATCTCCTTGCAGTCCAAGGGACTCTCAAGAGTCTTCTCCAATACCACACTTCAAAAGCATCAATTCTTCTGCGCTCAGCTTTCATTATAGTCCAACTCTCATATCCATACACGACCACTGGAAAAACCATAGCCTTGACTAGACGGACCTTTGTTGGCAAAGTAATGTCTCTGCTTTTGAATATGCTATCTAGGTTGGTCATAACTTTCCTTCCAAGGAGTAAGCGTCTTTTAATTTCATGGCTGCAGTTACCATTTGCAGTGATTTTGGAGCCCCCCAAAATAAAGTCTGACACTGTTTCCACTGTTTCCCCATCTATTTCCCATGAAGTGATGGGACCAGATGCCATGATCTTCATTTTCTGAATGTTGAGCTTTAAGCCAACTTTTTCACTGTCCACTTTCACTTTCATCAAGAGGCTTTATAGTTATGACCCAGCAACCCTTTTACTGGTCATATACCCTGAGAAAACCATAATTCAAAACGACACATGTACCTCAGTGTTCACTGCAGCGCTATCTACAACAGCCAGGACTTGGAGACAGTGCAGATGAGCCTTTCTTGGACATCCTTTATCTGAAATAGACCCTCCCCTCTACCACCAGACCCCCATGTGATGTGTGATGATTTACTTCAACCATAGAAATGATCAGTTTCTAGATTTTTCTAACTTGTTTATATTGTATGTTTACATTCTAGATTAGAACCTTCACAAGGGTAGGGACCTTGTCCATCTCACTCAGAAACCCCAGAGACCCCAGATGGTTCTTGACATGGTGAAGTGAGCAGTAAATATTTCCCTGCAGGAATAAGTCATGTGACTTAAGCTCATATTAAATTTGAGGGACATTGCCCTCATGTGATATCCTAAAATTTTTTTCACCAGCACAGCTAGTTCATTTATCTTTATTTTCTTGCTGACTGAGTCATAGATGTTCCACCTTCTAATCCATGTATAACTTTGATGAAGGGGATCAATTGGAAGGCAAAATGAAATCCATTCCCTTAATGGTCTAATTTTTTTTGAATAGGTGAGAATATATGAGTTCTGAAATAAGTCAGACAGAGTATATATGAGTGTATATGTTCATATATTATATTCTGTTCATCAGTGAAACTTCTATTGTATGACAGGTGCTGCGTTAGGCACTGGGATGTGTGAAATACATATTTCTATAGAGTTATATATATAATTATGCATACAGTGAGATATAGACATAGATCAAAATCTCTATTAAATATAAACAAATACAGATGCTCTCTCAAGACCCAACTGCTCATGAGAATCAAAAAAAAAAAAGGATCGGAATCTCAACCAAGCTAAACAAGCTAACAAAGCTAAGGATTTGAAACAAGAAGAAAAGATGTGCCAAATGTGTTCTGATTTAATCTCAGTTGCTAATCCCTCAGTCCCACGTCATAGGGTTCTTTCAAGCAATGGGTGAAATGCCTACATAAGCCTCTTACCACAGAGTCTGGCAGAGAATACGTGTTCAGTGAAAGCTAGCTGTTTCTAAGGATGGTTTCTACTCATTGCAAAATGGCCTTGCTGTTGTGACTGCTGGGTGAAAGGGCTTGGCCTCTAGAGGTCGCAGAGTCCTATGGAGGCCCCTGGGTGGGGGGACAGCTTCCCTCCATGACTTCCAAGGCCTGCACTGCAATCCATCCAGCAACCAGCTATGCATGGGGGGGTTCTGATTTCTCCACATCCCTGCCAACTTCTTTCTTTTTTTCTTTCTCTCTCTCTCTCCTTCCCTCTCTCCCTCCTTCCTTCCTTTCTCTTTTTTCTTCCTTCCTTCTTTATTTTCTTCCTATTTCTTTCTTTCTTCCTCCCCTCTCCTTCCCTCCTTCCTTCGTTTCTCTTTTTTTCCTATCCTTCCTTCTTTCCTTCCTTTCTTTTTTCATAATAGTCAAACTAGTAGAGGGAATGGTTTCTCACCCACACTTTGATTTGCATTTCCCTAATGGCTGATATTGTTGAGCAGCCAAGCATTGCCCTGTCTGGATACAAATCCTAAATTGTCATTTCATCCTCAACTTCATTTTGGCCTATGTATGCCTCATTTCCTGTTACTTCAAATTGATCTCCCAATTTCATTTGTTCTTAGCATCCTCTTGTGACTGTCCTTTATTGATGCTCTTGGACATGGTAAAATCCGTAATCTCTACCTACCCACAAAGTCTATTTGAGCTCACCATTCTGGCCGTTGTGATCTGACCCATTCCACAATGCCCCATCTCTATGAAAACAAAGGTAGATAAATGTTTAGGAGCAAAGGACAGAGCTGAGAAGGAAATAAGCAGGTCACTGCCCAGAGCCCCAGAGGCAATTTCAGAGTTTAGGGGTAAAACTGATATGGACAGTTTCAGCCTCAGGCCTCCTTCAGATATTTCTCATTAAATGTGAAAAGAAAATTACTGAAGAAAGAAATGCAACCAAGTAGATCATAGGTTAGTGTTTCTCAGACCTGGTTGAGGATGAGAATTATTGACAGCACTTTAAAAAATCCTGATTCCTATACCTCACCGCAGAGGCTATGATTTAAATGATCTGAAATGAGAGTAATGGATCAACACTTGAAAAACATCCCCCTCTCTCTGCTCCCTGTGATGTCCATAAGCAGCGGAGATTAAGAACCACTAGACTAAGGGGAACCAGGACTACAGTTCTTCCCTGATTGTGGTCAGCAAAGGACAGGACACCTGGATGAGCAGAACTTACTTAAATATGACAGCTGCAGTTTGAGAAGAGACTTCCCTCAGCCTCACAGAAAAATACAAGGGAAAATATTCAGCTCAAAAAGGCCATTAGTTAGGGACTTTCTTGGTGGTAAAAGAGTGAAAAGCCTGGCTTAAAACTCAACATTAAAAAAGCTAAGATCATGACATCCAGTCCCATCACTTCATGGCAAATAGATACAGAAACAATGGAAACAACGAAAGAGTTTATTTTCTTGGGCTCCAAAATCCACTGCAACCACAAAATTAAAAGATGAAGACATAAAATTAAAAGATGCTTACTCCTTGGAAGAAAAGCTATGACAAACTTAGATAGCGTATTAAAAAGCAGAGACATCACTTTGCCAGCAAAAATCTGTATAGTCAAATCTATGGTTTTTCCACTAGTCATGTATGGATGTGAGAGTTGGATCATGAAGAAGCCTGAATACCAAAGAATCAATTATTTCAAACTGTGGTGTTGGAGAAGACTCTTGAGAGTCCCTTGGACCGCAAGGATATCAAACCAGTCAATTCTCAAAGAAATCAGTCCTGAGTGCTCATTGGAAGGACTGATGTTGAAGCCGAAGTTCCAATACTTTGGCCATCTGATGTGAAGAGCTGACTCACTGGAAAAGACCCTGATGCTGGGAAAGACTGAGGGCAGGAGAAGGGAGTGGCAGAGGATGAGATGATTGAATGGCATCACCAACTCAATGGACACGAGTTTGAGCAAGCTCTGAGAAATGGTGAAGAGCAAGGAAGCCTGGTGTCCTGCAGTCCATGGGGTCACAAAGAGTTGGACATGCCTTAGTGATAGAACAGCAACAACTGGCAGTCTAGAGGTTAAGACTCTGCTTTCCAATGCAGGGGCTGCAGGTTTGATCCCTGGACAGGAAGCTAACATCCCACATGCCACTCGGCCAAAAACCCAAAACATAAAAAAATAGAAGCAATATTGTTACAAACTCAATAAAGACTAAAAAATGGTCCATGATGAAAATAAAATCATTTAAAAAATTAGTTACAATAGAACATTATGTCCATCTTAGCCATTTTTCCTAGAATGTTTTATCTTTAGCATATAACCCAGGAAAATCGCATGAGTATCTAATGGTGTATTCATAAGCTCTAAAAAATATACCATTTACACAGTTCCATTGCTATGCCTTGCTCAGCACAAGGTTGGAAAAATGGCCCATGTTTATACAGCTTTTCATACCCATGAATCAGAAAAATGTTCAAGGCTTATCAAGGACCTGCCTGAGGTAGGCTGGAGCCTGCTTGTACCAGCTCCAGAGATCTGATTGTTATTATTTCTCAAATCCATGTCCAGTCACACTGCATTGTGGGAGTATTTATACTATAAAAACTGGTAAATGTTGCAAATCAAAATTTTCCTTTTAAACTTCTGATTCTTATTCCCAGCATACCTCTGGACCTGATACAAAAGTTTGATGCTCACTCTTTGAGAAACTCATGCCAAGTATTCCCCTGCATCTTTTGCTTTCAATGAAATGAAATGCTACTGCTGACTGTGCAAAGGTGTGGTGGGGAGTCTGTGCACCAGGACGTTGAACCTGGAGCCATCCCAGAGTCTGAGCTGGTAGGGTGAACAGCAGATCAGTCCATTCAGTCATGCAGCTCATCTCTGTTCCACTTTTATCCTCGGTGGTTGATCTCTATTGGCTCTGCGTGTTTTATCCTTTAGGGAACTTACGTTGGATAGAATTCTATATCACTTAATAATTAGACAGTTCTATCGACAGTAATTCTAGATGCTCTTTTAAGTCTTGCAAATTAAAAAACATAAACCGTGACACAGGAAGCATCTGAAATGAAAGTGTGAAAGGATGTTCTTCCATCAAACTACCGAAAGTGAAATTCCTTTCTCATTAGTAAAGACTATGCAATTTTTGTTACTTAGTTAATGTATAGGCTATGTACTGACCATGCATACATATATATATATATATATACACACACACACACACACACACGTGCATGTGTGTATTTTAAATTTTGCCTGGTTCTTTTAACTTTTTATATTTTTTACTGAAGTATAGTTGATTTACAATGTAAAACATTGTAACACATATATTGTATATATATAAAGACTAACATTTTTGCTTGAAGTAGTGTCCTGGAAAATTTAGAGACAAAGCCAAAGTCATCTCAGTTCAGATCATATGTGTGTCAGTCGCATCTGACTCTTTGCGATCTCATGGACGGTATCCTGTCAGGCTCCTCTGTCCATGGGGATTCTCCAGGCAAGAATCCTGGAGTGGTATGTCATTGCCTTCTCCAGGGGATCTTCCCAGCCCAGGGATTGAACCCTGGTTACCTGCAATGCAGGAAGATTCTTTACTGTTTGAGCCACCAGGAAAGTTCATATCATAAAATTCTTAAATATCTTGTTTTCAGAGGTCCATTCCTATCCTATCCCAGGACTGGTAGTCTTGCTTCCTATTGATCTAAATCATTTTAATGTAGAAAGACAGGTCCCTTCTGTTACCAGTTGGTGAGCACTCCTCAAACTCCTCACCCTTGGCCACAGCATTTAATCTTCATCTGACACAGTATATGCAGTTAGGTTCATTATGCTCTGAAGGGCTATAGATGCTGAATTATTATCTATTGCCTCACACCATCAGCCCATCAAGTAATCTCTATTTTCTTGGCTTATTTTTTGTTAATGTTTGTCATCGCTCAGTACATATGGTACTGCTGGTGACGGGAAATGGGGCAGTTATTCACCTCAAGATGGAATGTAATTAAAGATTACTAGATTGTTTTCTAAATGTCTAATCTATGCCATGTGGGGTTTTTGAAATGATGGTTACTTCCAAGAAAAGTTGAGACAGAAGTCTGAATTAGCATCCACTTCACAGGGTTGCCAGAAATGCCTATTTTTGGTCTAGGGTCAATGAGCGCAATACATTTATGAACAGAGTAGAAACTTCCCAGTACACGAGGCAGCATCTCTCTTAGGGGTGACCCTGTCTATATGCCATTGCAGTGAAAAGCAGATCTGTGCAAACCCTTGAGGTAAAAACGTCCTCCAGTCATTCCCAGAGTTTACCAGTAGGGGCGCCCAAAAGCCAGTCATCCAGCTACAAAGCCAAGTGTGAAAAGTTTCCAGGCAAGAATTCTGAGTGGGTCGTCATTCCCTTCTCTAGGGGATCTTCCCGCCCCAGAGACTGAGCCTGGGTCTTCTGCACTGTAGGCAGATTCTTTACCGTCTGAGCCACCAGGGAAGTCCCGCAAAGCCAAGAGGCAATCAAATACATTGACGGACGTATTTCACATTGAATTTGCCAAGTAATTCTGCAAATGACCCAGAAAATGACGCTCTTAACGCCAGTGACAACCTCATTTTCCCCGAATCAATTGTTCTCTTCTCCCACGTTTTTGTTTGTTTTTTTTTTTCCCTTCAGAGCCCAAGCACATGAAGTCTTCATGCCTTTCTGGCATGTTTACAGAATTTCCAAACATTTATCTGTTTAAATGTCTAGATCCTTTTAAGGAGCAGAAGAAAGAGTTACTAATTAGGTATTCTGAAGGAAGATTCAGTTCATTACAACTGATCTGGGAGCTGTAAGCGCCATTCCAGCTATGGAGAATCAATCCTTCTCAGGGAACTAATGAACCCTAGCTTCTGCGTTAAATTGGTGCCTGTCATTTAAAATTATACACGGAGGTATACATACCTGCATGTGGTGTAAGTTATTTATATGGAAATAGTACATATACCCAGTTTTTCTAAAAAGGAATTTATTTGCTCCAATGTACCCAGTTTTTCTACAAAGGAATTTATTTGCTCCAGACTTTAACATCTGTACTTTAAAAAAAAAGGGGAGGGGTTTATCAGAGCTCGAATTTAAAACTCTTTCTTCAGTCAGCACGTGAGAGGAGTCTGTATAACTTTGAGGAGATACGTGATGCAAAAATAAATGTTTATTAAATCATATCTGCGTTTCTGATCCCAAGCTTACACCTGCCTCCAAATAGTGAGAGTGGCTCCCCGCTCCCTCCCCACAAAAGGGTATTAAGGTGTGGGATTCTGTTTTCATTTTCTCTCTTCATCTGCACTGATTTCCAGTTTCCATCACAGGTGTTAAGGCTGCTGAGCGGAGCCACATGACAGGATGTGAAGACTCGGCAATGGCTCAGATGAAAACAAAAGCATAAATAAAAGAAGTAGCTGCAGTCTCTGTGGCTGGGGAAGGTGGAGCCTGCAGTGAAGGCTAGCTACCTCCGCAGGAAGACTTGGGTGAGTCAGCACACTGAAGGAAGCTCGTAGTCCCAGGACATGGGGGATTTAGGCAGCCCAAGCAGAGTTGTCTGTTTTGTTCATTCGTTTGTCAGTTAGTTTCCACTCCTCTCTGTTTAAAAGATACACACCACTGCTTCTCCTCACCGTATTTTTAAAACAAGGTCTGCAAATATTCTCTGTTGGGAAGATCCCCTGGAGAAGAAAATAGCAACCCATTCCAGTATTCTTGCCTGGAGAATTCCATGGACAGAGGAGCCTGGTGAGCTACAGTCCATGGGGTCTCAAAAGAGTTGGACACGACTTAGTGACTGAGCACTCGTGCACACGCAGTACATTTTTAGGGGGAAATGCTGGTCAGTGTTTGCTACAGGGTTGTATATATTACACACATATATAGAGAGAGATAAATTTGTAAGTGGCAACTGTCAATCACGCTCTTCCTCTGTGGATGTAGTCATATGCTTAGCCTCAGCAAATATCACGCATCGGCCCAAATTTCCAGGCAAATATTTATCCCATTATTTACAACATTTGTGGAATGTGGAGACCTAAAAATGAGACTGAATAGAAATATTTAATGTAATCCCCCTAATGATAAAGCTCAGAAAAAAATTTAGAGCAACAATGCAAAGGTCAATTTTAATAGCACCAGAATCTCAGAGTTTCACATTCAGCTGGCACAGACGTTAAAGTCTTCATCGCTATAATTTTTAAATCTTCTTTGAGACTAGAGTGACAGGTTGGTGTCAATATACTGAGAACACTTATGAGATATTAGGGTCTGTCCTATCTAAAATTTTGTAAGAGGTAAGTTTGTCTTCTAGGGTCTCAGCCTCGGTTTGGAAGAAATTTTTCTTTGCACCCTTGTAACGTCTTCTGTCTTCAGGATTTATTTATTTATATTTTACTTTAGAAAAACTAATCTTAGAAAAGGAGCTGATAAATTCACTCATGATAAGGTGTAAAAACAACTGGAGATGGACTCTCAGGGGTTATGCCTTAAGCCAACACTAAAACAAATTCTGACAGTGGAATTTTAACCAAAATCATGAAAAGAACCAAATTTTAAACTTAAAATATTAGAAAGGCACTGACAGCTTTGCCCTCAAGCATAAAGAATACCTGTAAATGAAATACCTTGGCTAAGTTCTGTAATTATAAATGAATGTAACCTAAAAATTTGCCATGGTTTAAAATTTTAAAGCCACTTTAGAAAAATCTCTTTTTCTAGTGAGATGCCTGTGACATGTGTGTTCAGATTCATGACAGCAGTATTTATAGTAGCAAAAAATCTGCAAACAACATAAATGTCCATTGATAGGCACATGGTAAAATGATTGCAATATAAAGAAATACATCTATGCAATTATTTTTTGGTGATTAAAAATTCTGATAAAATACATGTATAACATGCCACATTTTATCCATTTTTAGGTATATAGTTTAGTAATATGCAACCATTTTAAAACCAAGTTGATCTCTGTGTGCTAGGATGATTAATACCCTCCAATATATATGGTTAAATGGGAAGAGTACAATGCAGAGCAGTATGTGTTGAATGAATCTACTTTGTTTTTAAATTTTGTTTTTATTTATTTATTTATTTTTCTTTAATAGAAAATTATTTAATTAGTATACATGTGTTCCCCATCCTGAACCCTCCTCCCTCCTCCCTCCCCACACCATCCCTCTGGGTCGTCCCAGTGCACTAAATTTTGTTTTTAAACATTTAAAAATAAATACTATACAGAGAATAAGTTTCACCCATAAAGCTACTCCTGAAACTGGCAGTTCTTTTTTTTAATTTATTTTTTTATTGAAGGATAGTTGCTTTACAGAATTTTGTTGCTTTCTGTCAAACCTCAACATGGATCAGCCATAAATACACATATATCCCCTCCCTTTTGAACCTCCCTCCTATCTCCCTCCCTACTCCACTCTTCTAGGCTGATACAGAGCCCCTGTTTGAGTTCCCTGAAACATACAGCAAATTTCCACTGGCTGTCTTATTTTACATATGGTAATATAAGTTTCCATGTTACTCCATATATCTCACCCTCTCCTCACCTCTCCCCATGTCCATAAGTCTATTCTCTATATCTGTTTCTCCATTGCTGCCCTGTAAATAAATTCTTCAGTGCCATTTTCTAGATTCTGTATATATGCATTAGAATATGATATTTATCTTTTTCTTTCTGACTTACTTCACTCTGTATAATAGGTTCTAGGTTCATCCACCTCATTAGAACTGACTCAAATGTGTTCCTTTTTCTGGTTGAGTAATATTCCATTGTGTATATGTACCACAGCTTCTTTATTTATTCATCTGTGAATGGACATCTAGGTTCTAGCTATTGTAAATAGTGCTTTGATGAACAGTGGGATACACGTGTCCTTTTCAATTTTGGTTTCCTTGGGGTATATGCCTAGGAGTGGGATTGCTTGGTCATATGGGAGTTTTATTCTTAGTTTTTCAAGGAATCTCCATACTGTCTTCCATAGTGGCCGTATCAATAACATTCCCACCTACAGTGCAAGAGCATTCCCTTTTCTCCACACCCTCTCCAGCATTTATTCTTTGTAGACTTTTTGATGATGGCCATTCTGACCATTGTGAGGTGATATCTCATTGAAGTTTTGATTTGCATTTCTCTAACAATGAGCTATGTTGAGATCTTTTCATGTATTTGTTAGTCACCTGTATGTCTTCTTTGAAGAAATGTCTGTTTAGGTCTTTTTCACACTTTTTGATTGTGTTGTTTGTTTTTCTGCCATTGAGTTGTATGAGCTGCTTGTATATTTTGGAAATTAATCCTTTGTCCATTGTTTCATTTGCTATTGTTTTTTCCCATTCTGAGGGTTGTCCTTTCACCCTGCTTACAGTTTCCTTTGCTGTGCAAAAGCTTTAAGTTTAATCAGGTCCCGCTTGTTTACTTTTGTTTTTATTTCTGTTACTCTAGGAGGTACATCTAAGAGGTACGTCATAGAGGATCTTGCTTTGATTTATGTCATCAAGTGTTCTGCCTATGTTTTCCTCTAAGAGTTTTATAGTTTCTGGTCTTACATTTAGGTCTTTAACCCATTTTGAGTTTATCTTTGTGTATGGTGTTAGGAAGTGTTCTAATTTCATTCTTTTACATGTAGCTGTCCAGTTTTCCCAGCACCATTTATTGAAGAGGCTGTCTTTACCCCATTGTATATTCTTGCCTACTTTGTCAAAAATTAGGTACCCATAGGTGCATGGGTTTATTTCTTGGCTTTCTATCTTGTTCCATTGGTCTATATTTCTGTTTTTGTGCCAGTACCATACTGTCTTGATGACTGAAGCTTTGTAGTATAATCTGAAGTCAGGAAGGTTGATTCCTCCAGTTCCATTCTTCTTTCTCAAGACTGCTTTGGCTATTTGGGGTCTTTTGTGTTTCCATATGAATTGTGAAATTTTTCTTTCTAGTTCTGTGAAAAATGCCATTGGTAATTTGATAGGGATCACACTGAATCTGTGTATTGCATTTGGTAGTATAGTCATTTTCACAATATTGATTCTTCCTACCCAGGAACATGGAATATCTGTCCATCTGTTTATGTCATCTTTGATTTCTTTCATTAGTGTTTTATTTTCTGTGTACAGTTGTTTTGTCTCCTTAGGTAAGTTTATTTCTAGATATTTAATTATTTTTGTTGCAATGGTAAATGGGATTGATTCCTTAATTTCTCTTTCTGACTCTTCATTGTTAGTATATAGAAATGCAAGTGATTTCTGTGTATTGATTTTGTATCCTGAAACTTTGCTAAATTCACTGATTAGTCCTAGTAATTTTCTGATACTATCTATCTTCAGAGTTTTCTATGTAGAGTATCATGTCATCTGCAAACAGTGAGAGCTTTAGTACTTCTTTTCTGATCTGGATTCCTTTTACTTCTTTTTCTTCTCTGATTCCTGTAGCTAGGACTTCCAGACTATGTTGAATAATGGGGAAAGTGGACACCCTTGTCTTTTTCCTGATCTTAGGGGGAATGCTTTCAGTTTTTCACCATTAAGAATAATGTTTGCTGTAGGCTTATCATATATGGCCTTTACTATGTTGAGGTAGGTTCCTTCTATGCCCATTTTTGAAGAATTTTAATCATAAATGGGTGCTGAATTTTGTCAAAGGTTTTTTCTGCTGTATAATCTCTTCAAAAATTTTCTCATACCCTTTCTTTTCCTCAGACCCCTCCAGTGTTCTTGCCCGGAAAATCCCAGGGACGGGGGAGCCTCGTGGGCTGACGTCTATGGGGTCACACAGAGTCGGACACGACTGAAGTGACTTAGCAGCAGCAGCGTTTGACATTGTCCCAGAGGTCTCTGAGACTATCCTCAGTTATTTTCATTCTTTTTACTTTATTCTGCTCTTCAGAAGTTATTTCCACCATTTCATCTTCCAGCTCATGGATTTCATGCTTCTGCTTCAGATATTCTGCTACTGATTCCTTCTAGAGTATTTTTAACTTCAATAACTATTTTGCTTGTCTCTGTATATTTATTCTTTAATTCTTCTAGACCTTTGTTAATTGATTCTTGCATTTTCTCCGTTTTGTTTTCAAGGTTTTTAATCATCTTTACTATCATTATTCTGAATTCTTTTCCAGGTACTTTGCCTATTTCCTCTTCATTTATTTGGACTTCTGCATTTCTAGTTTGTTCCTTCATTTGTGTAGTATTTCTCTGCCTTTTAATTATTTATTTATATTTTAACTTATTGAGTTTGAGGTCTCCTTTTTCCAGGCTTCAAGGTTGAATTCTTTCTTCCTTTTGGTTTCTGCTCTCCTAAGGTTTGTCCAGTGGTTTGTGTAAGATTTGTATAGGGTGAGATTTGTGCTGAGTTTTGTTTGCTTGTTTGTTTGTTTTTCCTCTGATGGGCAAGGCTGAGTGAGGTGGTAATCCTGCCTGCTGATGATTGGTTGTGTTTTGTTTGTTGTTTTGATGGGGTGTCCTGCACAGGGTGCTACTGGTTGTTGGATGATGCCAGGTCTTGTATTCAAGTGGTTTCCCTTGTGTTAGTTCTCACTATTTGACACTCCCTAGGGTTAGTTCTCTGGTAGTCTAGGGTCTTGGAGTCAGTGCTCCACCTCCAAAGGCTCAGGGTTTGATCTCGAGTTTTGTGTGGTTCTATATATACTTTTGGAGAAGGCAATGGCACCCCACTCCAGTACTTTTGCCTAGAAAATCCCACGGACAGAGGAGCCTGGTAGGCTGCAGTCCATGGTGTCGCTAGAGTCGGACATGACTGAGCGACTTCACTTCACTTTTCACTTTCATGCATTGGAGAAGGAAATGGCAACCCACTCCAGTGTTCTTGCCTGGAGAATCCCAGGAACAGGAACCTGGTTGGCTGCCGTCTATGGGGTCGCACAGAGTCGGACACGACTAAAGCGACGAAGCAGCATATATACTTTTCTGCTTGTCAGGTACTCCTGTCTACTCTCAGCTGGTGTTCTGCATGCACTTCGGTGTCTGAAGGTGTATTCCTGATGTATCTGTGGAGAGAGAGGTACTCCATATCCATCTACTCCTCCGCCATCTTGTTCCCTCCTGAAACTGACAATTCTTAACATTGATCATATTTCCTACAATGAGTGTGTATGTAAAAAAATTCTAAGTACATCTGAGGTCCTTTACTCCTTATCCCTTGCACCTTTCTCACCTCTTGAGAATCATGAGTTTAATCTATTTTTATACCTTTTCATGTATCTATAAGTAACATGAATACATTATTATTGTTTTGTGTGCCCTTTAAAATTTGCTTAAATGTTATGACCTCTTCAACTTGCTTTCTTATTTATCACCCTGAAGCTCGTCTTCTTCATTCAGCAGTTTTTGAGTGTGAATGCCAACGTGCTTTTTGTTTAAAAAGACATATGTGTATGCTTGGTTTTGGAAGACAGCTTCCTGGTAGCACATTTAAGACCCTGTTAATAGCATTCACATTTTGCAAGAAACACTGGAGATCAGTGT
>NW_011494934.1:514605-517472 GCF_000754665.1 Bison bison bison
TGGGGCGGGAATAGGATATTTGCTTTTCATTTTCTATCCTCTGAAGTGTTCAAAATTTTATTATAGTTATTTTTTAGTGAAAATAATTTGTTGAAAGAGGTAAATTTTTTAAAAATTATTGATTAATTGTTGGCTGCACTGGGTCTTCATTGCTGTGTGTGGGCTTTCTCTAGCTGAGGTGAGTGGAGGTTACTCTCTGGTTGTGGTGTGTGGAACTCTCACTTTTGGTGGGCTCTCTTCTTGTGGAGCACAGATTCTAGGCCCCCGGACTTCAGTAGTTGCTGCAAGTGGGGCTCAGTAGCTTTAGCGCTCAGGCTCCAGAGCACAGGTTCAACAGTGGCAGCACACGGGTTAGCTGCTATGAAGCATGGGGAGTCTTCCTGGACCAGAGACTGAACCCATGTCCCCTGCATTGACAAGCAGAGTCTTAACCACTGGACGGCCAGGAAGATCTAAAAGCTGTAAAATTTTGATTCTGTTCATGTGACAAAAGATGTGAACATATCATGGCAGCCTAGATGGGTTAAATGATTTTTCCCCATCCACACACCATGTTTCCATGTGAATTGGGGCTGTCAAGGACACAGTGTATTACAGTGAAAGTGGTAGGACTGTTATAGAAATTATAGGTTCCAGGAGAAAGGAAGCTGGGAGATTACACAGAAGAGGCCACTCAGCTCCCAGCTTGTTGAGTTTGTGAAAAGTGAAGCAAATATGTCTGCTGGAAATGCATTGAATAGGAGCAGAGAAGGTGACCGAAAGGGACACCCAAACAGGTACACATCAGAATGGGAATCCATAGATTGGATTTCATCTATGAAATCTATTTATTTCATCTATTTCATCTGGTTCTGTCAGTAACAACCACAGATTTTGACCAATTCGCTTGACTTTCTCATTGTAGTATTTCTCCTCCATAAAGTGAGAAGATACAGATTTCTTCATTCATTCAATATATGTTTACAGAACCTCTAGGTGCCAGGCAGTGTATTATGTACTAGAAATATAAAAATGAACAAGATGAAATTCTTAGCCTCACCCTAGAGGTTGCCTGACATTCTAAGAGTCCAGCCACCAAAGGCTAAAAATAGGCAGAATGTCAACCATCAGAGGCCCGTGAGTTCTGGCTATTTCCCTGGGAAGACTTGATGGTGCCAAGTCAAAGGCCAGATGACAGGTGAGAGAATAGTTATTCCAAGGGTCTCAGCAGAAGTCCTGGGGCTAAAACAGAAAAAAGTCCCCACTTTTCTTGGGACATGGGGGAACTCAGCTTCAGCTGAGGAACCACAGAATGAATGAGAAGAATCATAGCCGTGCTGATAGAGGGAACCTTGAATGTAAAGGTGTTAGTCACTCAGTTGTGTCCAACCTTTTGTGACCCCATAGACTGTACTCTGCCAGGCTTCTCTGTCCATGGGATTCTCCAGGCAAGAATACTGGAGTGGGTAGCCATTGCCTTCTCCAGAGGAGGAAATGGGAGTGGGGATGCAATAGTGAGTGAGTTGAAGAGGATATCTGATTCTTTTCACTTCAATCAAGTTAAAGGAGAATATGGGATTTATTCTACATCTTACTAGTTTATAGTTTGAGATTCCCTTATATTTCAATGTATGAATTTTAAAATGGCTGACCACAAAAACTGTACCTAAATGGGTCATAGAGGAGACAGTCATTTTGGGGGGGAAATTTCCCTTTTCATATTATAATTGCCTATCCAGTGACTGAAGAGATACTGTGAGTCACACAGAGGAGATTCCTATGTGCTGGGAGCTGAGAAGTGGCCTGGGCATTGTCTAGGGTTCTGTCCACCAGAAGTGGAGCCAAAGTTGTGGATGAGAAAACAATAACAACACCAAAGCACTTCCCACCTTGGGATTAAACTTTGAGACCCATCATTTAAGAAACTAAATTAGTATCTTATAAAACGGGGTTAATGAAGGTTTCCCTGGTGGTTCAATGGTAAAGAGTCTGCCTGCCAATGCAGGAGACGTGGGTTCTAGCCCTGATCTGGGAAGATCCCACGTGCCATGGGGTAACTAAGCCCATGCACCACAACTACTGAGCCTGTGCTCTGGAGCTCTGGAACTTCCACTACTGATCCCACGTGCTGCAACTCCTGAAGCACGTGCACACTCTAGGGCCTGTGCTTTGCAAGAGGAGACGCCACAAAGGCAATGAGAAGTCTGTGCATCAGAACTAGAGAGTAGCCCCTGCTTGCTGCAACTAGAAGAAAGCCTGCATAGCAATGAAGGCCCAGCATAGCAAAAAATAAATATTTTTAAAATGAGGTTAATGATACTTACTTTAGAGAATTACCATGAGAAAGAGTAAATTTTAAGATGTGGACACATGCTATAAACCTTTATAGTTTACAAGCTTTACAAGCATGAGGCTATCATTATTTTTGTTGGAGTTTTGGAAGACATAGGTAGTATATTTCCAGGAATTATTTCATTCCCTGGTCTTATAAGGTGTGTCAAAATCCTAGTTGGCTCTCTCTCAAGCCTCATTGGTGGACAGTCACCTTATCTCTTATCTCTTACTCTCATTCCTAGAGAGTAGATTATGTGACCGAGTTTTGTGGAGGTCTGAGGACATTTTGGAGAAGGCAGTGGCACCCCACTCCAGTACTCCTGCCTGGAAAATCCCATGGACAGAGGAGCCTGGTAGGCTGCAGTCCATGGGGTCGCTGAGGGTCGGACACGACTGAGCGACTTCACTTTCACTTTTCACTTTCAAAGCATTGGAGAAGGAAATGGCAACCCACTCCAGTGTTCTTGTCTGGAGAATCCCAGGGATGGGGGAGCCTGGTGGGCTGCCATCTATGGGGTCACACAGAGTCAGACACGACTGAAGTGACGCAGCAG
>NW_011494934.1:517615-524534 GCF_000754665.1 Bison bison bison
GCCTAGAAAATCCTATGGACAGAAGAGCCTAGTGCAGGCTACTGTCCATGGGGTTGCAAAGAGTCGGACACGACTGAGCGACTTCCAAGAGGGGAATTCAGATGGGTATTTAACTCAGGAAACACAAACATACCAGAATCTTTAAGTCCTTATGGGGTTTGACTCATGATGGCAAATAAGGAATTGAATTATGAGCTCTGACTTTCTTCGATTGTTCTAAGTTATTCCTAATTGTGTCAAATATATTGTCATAAAAATGTAAACTCTAAAAAGATGTTCTCAAAGACTTCTGAGACAATAACGGCAATGATCAAATTTGACTTGCATCTTTTTTTAAATCTTAATATCCTTATAATTTTTGCCACAAAAGATACAGGGCTCAATAGCTACACATTTAGAGAGAGAGAAGTCCAAAGATAAAACACTTTTGCAATTGCATATTCTGTTTTCTGTAAATACAAACAAGAAAAGCAATTTCTTAATGCAATCCAATCAATATCCTCCAAAGACTTTCCAGTGTTCCAATGATGAAATGCTTTCTGCATGCATAACTTAAATTTAACAATTTCTAGTCATTATTTAAATGAGAAACTTGAGTATGTTAACAATTTAGAAAGATATTTACATAAAAAGAAATCATTTCGACTTGATAATTATCTAGTCCATGAGAAAATTATGGGGCACTCCTCTGGGAAATACAGAACAAATGGAAAGAAAAATAAATAGAATGTAATGGAAATTTGGAAAACAAAAAGAGGAAAGCATGTCATTTGAAAAAGGACAAGTTGCTCTGATTAATGCAATAGCTTTCGGCTAGTTTGTCAGAGAGGCTAGTTTATGCCTGTTGGACCCAGGTACCTATTTGGGGGGACAGTTTGAGAACTAAACAATTCCCCCTTGGGATTCTTGAAACTTTTGGTGATTTGGGGATAAAGTCAAAGCCCTAAGGTTATTAATGCCAACGTGTAACTGAAAGTGGGGGCTGGGGGGCTGCTGCTCACTGCTCAAAAACCATTAAAGAGACTAGGTTGGTGGAAAGGGAAGTTTGCTTTACTTTGGGTGCCAGCAACTGGGGTGGGGGAAGGGCAGACCCTTGTCCAAAAGCTGACTCCCCACCGTCCCCCGACTCCTGCCCTGACAATCAGTGGGCAAGAGCTTTTATAGGCTGAGGGAGGGGTCTACATGCAGAAACAGCACAATCAGCTCTGACAGTCATCTTGAAATTGGTCATCAGTGGTCTGACCAGCGACACCTTGATTGTTTTAGGTACAGTTAACCTTCAGTTACAGGGTCAGCTTGTTTCCATTTCTTTGAGGCCAATTCTCAGTATTGGGCTTCCCTGATAGCTCAGTTGGTAAAGAATCTGCCTGAATGCAGGAGACCCTGGTTCGATTCCTGGGTCAGGAAGATCCCCTAGAGAAGGGAAAGGCTATCCACTCCAGGATTCTGGTGCTGGCGTGGCTGTGAGGAGATACCCTACATCCAAAGGCAGAGAAGCCCCAGCAAGATGGGAGGTGCTGGAGCTACGGCTGAGCAGTGCCAGAGCAGCTTTGAGGAGATACCCCACATCAAAGGGCAAAGGAGAAGCCCCAGCAAGATGGTAGGAGGGGTGAAATCACATTTAGAATCAAACCCCACACCTGCCAGAGACACTCAGAGGGCTCAAACAAACCTTGTGCACACCAGGACTGAGAGACCCCACACAGACTGAGACAGAACCATGTCTGAGTGTCTCCTGTGGAGGAACAAGTCAGCAGTGGACTGCCACAGGGACAGGGGCTCTGGGTGCAGCAGACCTGGGTACGGCATAAGCCCTCTTGGAGGAGGTCTCCATTAACCCCACCATTGAGCCACCAGAACTTCCACAGGACTGGGGAAACAGACTCTTTGAGGGCATAAACAGAACCCTGTGCACACTAGGACCCAGGAGAAAGGAGCAGTGACCCCACAAGAGACTACCCAGACTTGCCTGTGGTGTCCAGGAGTCTCCAGCAGGGATGTGGGTCGGCCATGGACTGCTGCAGGGTTGGGAGCACTGAGTGTAGCAGTACATGCATGGAATCTTTTGAAGGAGGTCACCATTATCTTCATTACTTCCACCATAGTCTGGCCCCAGGTAAATAAGAGGGAGGGAACACAGCCCCACTCATCAACAGAAAATTGTATTAAAGATTTACTGAGAATGGCCCCACCCATCAGAACAAGACCCAGTCAGTCAGTCTCTCCCATCAAGAAGCTTCCATAAGCCTCTTAACCTTCTCCATCAGACAGTAACAGAATGAAAACCACAGTCACAGAAAACTAACCAATCTGATCGCATGGGCCACAGCCTTATCTAACTCAATAAAACTGTGAGCCATGCCATGTAGGGCCACCCAAGACAGACAGGTCATGGTGGAGAGTTCTGATAAAAACGTGGTCCACTGGAGAAGTGAATGGCAAACCACTTCAGTATTCTTGCCTTGAGAACCCCATGAACAGTATGAAAAGGCAAAAAGATACGACACTCCCCAGGTTGGTAGGTGCCCTATATGCTACTGGAGATCAATGGAGAAATAACTCCAGAAACAATGAAGAGATGGAGCCAAAGCAACAACAACACCCAGTTGTGGGTGTGACTGGTGATGGAAGTAAAGTCTGATGCTGTAAAGAGCAATATTGCACAGGAACCTGAAATGTTAGGTCTATGAATCAAGGCAAATTGCAAGTGGTCAAACAGGAGATGGCAAGTGTGAACATCAACATTTTAGGAAGCAGTGAACTAAAACAGACTGGAATGGGTGAATTTCTCTCAGATGACCACTATATCTACTACTGTGGGCAAGAATCCCTTAGAAGAAATGGAGTAGCTATCATAGTCAACAGAGTCCAAAATGCAGTATTTGGATACAATCTCAAAAACAACAGAATGATCTCTGTTCATTTCCAAGGCAAACCATTCAATATCATAGTAATCCAAGTCTATGTCCTGACCAGTAATACTAAAGAAGCTGAAGTTGAACAGTTCTATGAAGACCTACAAGACCTTCTAGAAATAACACCCCCAAAATATGTCCTTTTCATTTTAGGGGACTGGAATGCAAAAGTAGGAAGTCAAGAAACACCTGGAGTAACATTCAAATTTGGCCTTGGAGTACAAAATGAAGCAGGACAAAAGCTAATAGAGTTTAGCCAAGAGAACTCACTGGTCATAGTAAACACCCTCTTCCAATAACACAAGAGAAGACTCTACACATGGACATCACCAGATGGTCAATACTGAAATCAGATTGATTGTATTCTTTGCAGCCAAAGATGGGGAAGCTCTATACAGTCAGCAAAAACAAGATGAGGAGCTGACTGTGGCTCAGATCATAAACCCCTTATTGCCAAATTCAGACTTAAATAGAATAAAGTAGGGAAAACCACTAGACCATTCAGGTATGACCTAAATCAAATCCCTTATGATTATACAGTGGAGGTGAGAAATAGATTCAAGGGATTAGATCTGATACACAGAGTGCCTGAAGAACTATGGATGGAGGTTCAAGACACTGTATAGGAGGCAGGGATCAAGACCATCCCCAAGAAAACAGAATGCAAGAAGGCAAAATGATTGTCTGAGAAGGCCTTACAAATAGCTGTGAAAAGAAGAGAAGAAAAAGGCAAAGGAGAAAAGGAAAAGATATACCCATTTGAATGCAGAGTTCCAAAGAATAGCAAGGAGAGATAAGAAAGCCTTCTTCAGTGATCAGTGCAAAGAAATAGAGGAAAACAGTAGAATGGGAAATACTAGAGATCTCTTCAAGAAAATTAGAGATACCAAGGGAACATTTCATGCAAAGATGGGCACAATAAAGGACAGAAATGGTACGGACCTAACAGAAGCAGAAGATATTAAAAAGAGGTGGCAAGAACACACAGAAGAACTATACGAAAAAGATCTTCATTATCCAGATAACCTCAATGGTGTGATCACTCACCTAGAGCCAGACATCCTGGAATGCAAAGTTAAGTGGCCCTTAGGAAGCATTACTACGAACAAAGCTAGTGGAGATAATGGAATTCCGGTTGAGCTATTTCAAATCCTAAAAGGTGATGCTGTGAAAGTGCTGTACTCAAAATGCCAGTAAATTTGGAACTCAGCAGTAATCACATTACTGGAATAGGTCAGTTTTCAATCCAATCCCAAAGAAAGGCAATACCAAAGAATGCTCACTGTACCGCACAATTGCACTCATCTCACACACTAGTAAAGTAATGCTCAAAATTCTCCAAGCCAGGCTTCAACAGTACATGAACTATCTGGATTTAGAAAAGGTAGAGGAACCAGAGGTCAAATTGCCAACATCCGCTGGATCATCGAAAAAGCAAGAGAGTTCCAGAAAAACATCTACTTCTGCTTTATTAACTATGCCAAAGCCTTTGACTGTGTGGATCAGAACAAATTGTGGAAAATTCTGAAAGAGATGGGAATACCAGACCACCTGACCTGCCTCGTGAGAAATCTGTGTGCAGGTCAGGAAGCAACAGTTAGAACTGGACATGGAACAGATTGGTTCCAAATTAGGAAAGGAGTACATCAAGGCTGTATATTGTCACCCTGCTTATTTAACTTATATTCAGAGTACATCATGAGAAACGCTGGAGTAGATGAAGCACAAGCTGGAGTCCAGATTGTTGGGAGAAATATCAGTAACTTCAGATACGCAGATGACACCACCCTTATGGAAGAAAGTGAAGAAGAACTAAAGAGCCTCTTTATGAAAGTGAAAGAGGAGAGTGAAAAAGTTGGTTTAAAACTCAACATTCAGAAAACTAAGATCATGGCATCCAGACCCATAACTTCAAGGCAAATAGATGGGTGAACAGTGGAAAGAGTGAGAGACTTTATTTTGGGGGGCTCCAAAATCACTGCAGATGGTGACTACAGCCATGAAATTAAAAGATGCTTGCTCTTTGGAAGAAAAGCTATGACCAACTGAGACAGCATATTAAAGAACAGAAACATTACTTTGCCAACAAAGTTCTGTCTAGTCAAAGCTATGGTTTTTCCAGTAGTTGTGTATGGATGTGAGAGTTGGACTATAAAGAAAGCTGAGCACTGAAGAATTGATGCTTTTGAACCGTGGTGTTGGAAAAGTCTCTTGAGAGTCCCTTGGACTGCACGGAGATCCAACCAGTCCATCCTAAAGGAAATCAGTCCTGAATATTCATTGGAAGGACTGATACTGAAGCTAAATCTCCAATACTTTGGCTACCTGATGTGAAGAACTGACTCACTAGAAAAGACTCTGATGCTGGGAAAGATTGAAGGTGGGAGGAGAAGGGGATGACTGAAGGTGATATGGTTGGATGGCATCACTGACTCGATGGACATGAGTTTGAGCAAGACTGGTGTTGGACAGGGAAGTTGGTGATGGACAGGGAAGCCTGGTGTGCTGCAGTTCATGGGGTCACAAAGAGTTGGACACGACTGAGCAACTGAACTGAAATGAACTCTAAACAACTTCCCAGGTGTCATAACTCAGCTATGGGGCCTCAGTTACAGGCACAGGCTTGTAACTTTGGGGACAGCCTTGTGCCCCCTCTATCATGCTGTACCACTGTGTGACCTCTCTGTCTCTCATTTAGCGACAACTTGGTTAGTGCATGCCATCAAGCCCAATGGCCAAGCAAACACTCATTCAGGAAACAAGCAGCCAGTTTCCCTTTTAAAAATAAGACTGCAGATCTTAAAAGTCATTCTCTAGGCTGGAGAATCATTAGAGACTTGTGTTGTAAAAAGACAGGTGCCGTATCCCCCCCAGTGCATACGGTGAGGCAGTACATTACCTGTGGAGAATTTACAAACAATAGTAAACTGAATCTGAAGAATCTGAAAAAGAAGGATATATGTATGTGTGTAAATGAATCCCTTAGCTGTACCCCTGAAACTAACACAATGCTGTAAATACACTGTACTCCAATATAAAACAAAAATTAAATTTTAAAAATTTAAAAAACAGCAATAAACTATCAGTCGCAATGATTTTGATCATCACCATATATCACCAATTCTAAACAACATTAGTGACAAAATATTTCTCTGTGTAAGTATCTTTTGTTGGTCTAAGTTCTAAACAATTATTGGTGTTTGTGTGCCTCAAACGAATATATTTTTATTGCTTTTTTTTTTTTTCCACCCCTGGCATACGAGATCTCAGTTCCCCAAACAAGGATTGAACCCATGCCCTCTGTAGGGGAAGCATGGTATTTTTTTCACCCCACTTATTTGTATTTTTATCCATCTGTTCAAAAAATAATTGAACAACTACTATCCGCTAAGCACTAAGGATTCACAAATAAGTGAAGATTATCCTTAGGTACAAGGATCTTACTACAGAACATCTCGTCTTAAATATTTACTTTTCTGCTGAGATACATGATTGATGACACATATAGGATACATTCCTGTGACTGATTTACAATTACAAGCTGCCAGCTATCATTATTTCCTTCTTCACAATATACGAGTTTACATGAGAATGTAAGCGACTGAAAGTGTTATTTTAAAGGTTAATCTTGAACCCATACTGATTTGTCTACTCAAAAATATCAGTATCATAATTACAATAAGTAGCAATATTCTTCACATATACCTCAGAAATGATTATGACATAGAAGAGTTGATAATCAGTTCAGTTCAGTTCAGTCACTCAGTCGTGTCCGACTCTTTGCGACCCCATGAATTGCATCACGCCAGGCCTCCCTGCCCATCACCAACTCCCGGAGTTCACTCAAACTCACATCCATCGAGTCGGTGATGCCATCCAGCCATCTCATCCTCTGTTGTCCCTTTCTCCTCCTGCCCCCAATCACTCCCAGCATCAGAGTCTTTTCCAATGAGTCAACTCTTCGCATGAGGTGGCCAAAGTACTGAAGTTTCAGCTTTAGCATC
>NW_011494934.1:524634-525113 GCF_000754665.1 Bison bison bison
CAGATCTAGGTTGGTCATAACTTTCCTTCCAAGGAGTAAGCGTCTTTTAATTTCATGGCTGTAATCACCATCTGCAGTGATTTTGGAGCCACCTCAAAATAAAGTCTGACACTGTTTCCACTGTTTCCCCATCTATTTCCCATGAAGTGATGGGACCGGATGCCATGATCTTCGTTTTCTGAATGTTGAACCTTAAGCCAACTTTTTCACTCTCCACTTTCACTTTCATCAAGAGGCTTTTGAGTTCCTCTTCACTTTCTGCCATAAGGGTGGTGTCATCTGCATATCTGAGGTTATTGAGATTTCTCCTGGCAATCTTGATTCCAACTTGCGGTTCTTCCAGCCCAGCGTTTCTCATGATGTACTCTGCATATAAGTTAAATAAACAGGGTGACAATATACAGCCTTGACGAACTCCTTTTCCTATTTGGAACCAGTCTGTTGTTCCATGTCCAGTTCTAACTGTTGCTTCCTGACCT
>NW_011494934.1:525233-545855 GCF_000754665.1 Bison bison bison
CGAACTCCTTTTCCTATTTGGAACCAGTCTGTTGTTCCATGTCCAGTTCTAACTGTTGCTTCCTGACCTGCATACAAATTTCTCAAGAGGCAGATCAGGTGGTCTGGTATTCCCATCTCTTTCAGAATTTTCCACAGTTTCTTGTGATCCACACAGTCAAAGGCTTTAGGTCCTTATCAGTTATCTATTTTATATATACTGGGTTGTAGATGTCAATCCCAAACTTCCAATTTATCCCTCCTCCTCTTTCCTCTCAGTGAACCGTATGTTTGTTTTCTATACCTATAACTCTATTTCTGTTTTGTAGATAAGTTCACTTGTACCCCTCTTTTAGATTCCACATATAATGATATCATATGTATTTGTTTTTCTTTGTCTGACTTACCACACTCAGTAAGACAATCTCTAGGTCTATCCGTGTGGCTGCAAATGGCATAATTTTGTTCTTTTTCATGGTTGAGTAATATTCCATTCTATAGAAATACTACACCTTCTTTACCCATTCCTCTGTTGATGCATGTTTAGATTGTTTCATGTCTTGGTTCAGTGACATATGTTATCTTTTGGGATCCAAAATTACTTCAGATGGTGACTGCAGCCATGAAATTAAAAGACATTTGCTCCTTCGAAGGAAAATTACAACAAACCTAGACAGCATATTAAAAAGCAGAGTCATCACTTTGCCAACAAAAGTCCACATAGTTAAAGCTCTGATTTACTCCAGTAGTCATGTATAGATGAGCGTTGGACCATTAAGAAAGCTGAGTGCCAAAGAATTGATGCTTTCAAATTGTGGTGCTGGAGAAGACTTTAGAATCCCTTGGACAGCAATAAGATCAAAGCAGTCAATCCTAAAGGAAATCAGTCCTGAGTATTCATTGGAAGGACTGATGCTGATGCTGAAGCTCCAGTATTTTGGCCACCTGATGCAAAGAGCTGACTCACTGGAAAAGACACTGATGCTGGAAAAGAGCGAGGGCAGAAGTGGGCAACAGAGGATGAGATGGTTGGATGGCATCAGTGACAATGGAAATGAGTTTGAGGAAACTCCAGGAGATAGTGAAGGACAGGGAGTCCTGGTGCTGCAGTCTGTGGGATCGCAAAGAGTCAGACATGACTTACTGTCTGAACAACAGCAACGTCTTGGCTACTGTAAATAGTGCAGCAATGAGCTTTGGGGTGTATGTATCTTTTCCAATTATGGTTTTCTCCAGATAAATGCTCAGAAGTGGAATTGCTGGACCATATGATAACTCTTCTTAGTTTTTGAAGGAACCTCCATACTGTTTCCATAGTGGCTGTACCAATTTACATCCCCACCAACACCGTAACAGGGCTTCCCTTTTTCCACATCCTCTCCAGCATTTATTATATGTAGGCTTTTTAATGATGGCCATTCTGACCAGTATGAGGTGATACCATATTATAATTTTTATTTGCATTTTTCTAACAATTAGTGATGTTGAGCGTATTTTCATGTCTTTTTTAGCCACTGTATGTCTTCTTTGGATAAATATTTAGATCTTCCACTCACTTTTTGATTGGGTTGTTTGTCTGTTTTTTTATTGAGCTACATGAGCTTTTTGTATATTTTGGAGATTAATCTCTTGTTAGTTGTTTTATTTGCAAATATTTTCTCCTATTCTGAGGGTTGTCTTTTCATTTTGTTTATGGTTTCTTTTCCTGTGCAAAGGCTTTTAAGTTTAATTAAAACTTAATTAAATTCGTGCCCTCAAACCTGTGCCCTCTGCAGTGGAAGTGCAGATTCTTAACTAGTGGACTACCAAAGAAGTCTCTATTGTTTATCTCTTAATAAATATTTATTCTATGTGGAAGTTAATTTGAGGAACTCCCCATTAATCAGCTGGCTCTCAACACACAAGAATGCTATTACTTGCATTCCTTCCAAGAGTAAGTTCAATGTTTTTTAAGGTTCAGTTTGGTCATAACCACTATGTTTCTCCATATTCCTTCTTTCCAGCTGAATCCTTCTTTCAGTGACTCAAAGTTAAATAATAGCAGTTTGGGGTTAATATAGACACACTACCATATATAAGGTAAATAATGAACAAGGATCTACTGTATAACACAGGGAACTATACTCAATATTTGTAATAAAATTTATAATTTGTAGTAATAAGAGAAAAGAATCTGAAAAGAAGATATAGATGTATATATAACTGAATCACTTTTTTGTACACCTGAAACTAACACAACATTGTAAATCAACTAAACTTCAATTTTAAAGAAGCAAAAAGAAGAAAGAAATTTTAATTCTCTAATTTTAAAGAAACAAATAATGATAGCATAGCAAATGTGAAGAGAAAGAAACAGAACTAAAGAACTTCAATTCTGTCACTTTATGCAGCCACTTAGAGTTTTTATTTTGTTTGAAATGTATAAGAGTAGAACTGCAAACTGATGTATAATAAGTCTGGTTGGTTTGTGTAAATTTCAGTTTGTACAGGTAATATTTTACTGAATTTGATTGCTATCTTTAAAGAGTTGAAATATAGTCTTTTAAAATTGCTAACTAAGGAATGAATCAAGAAAATAAAACATTAAATCAATGGTACTGATGTAGGAGATAGATGGGCTCCAGGTTACATATAAATACAAATAACTGGTCTCCGGTTTGTATTTCATGGGGCATGAGGAAGTGGGCTTCAGGCTGGATGCCTACAACTGTTAGCATTTTCTGAGACAAGAGATAGTTGGGCTCCTGTTAAAGCATTTACAATCAGCCTCCTGCTTGCCCTCTGAAATGGAAGTAACAATAGAAGCAGGTTACATAGCCAGTGTATGTCTCTTGTAAATACCTTCAGTAATCATCATGGCAATAGTTAAGGTAATATTCTTGGGAAGGACAAAGAGGGGCAAAACCCTGTTTGAGTTAAGAGTTAAGGGATCTCCACTCCCCCTTTTTTTAGGACAAGGGAGACACTACACATGGGCAGAAAAGACTCCTTTTGGGTCAAAAGTCAAGGAGTAACTCCAGGCCATAGCGAGTCTTGCTCCTCCCAGAAGCCTTCACTTTGAGATCCATCTTGGCTGAGGGATGTGGGCACACCCAGGGGAGGGTCCCAGGGTAGGTCAGGTGTATAAAAAGAAACCAGATAACTGGCCTGATGGAAGAAAAAGACCCAGAAGAGCTGACCTATACAAGTGATTTAACTGCCTCTTTACTGTGCTCCTCCTCATGAGGGGGCCACCCACAGCCTTTCTCTCCAGGTGTGCATCTTTGCCTTGCTTCTGTCTTAACTAGACAAACTATTTCTCTATGTGCTCTTCCACTTCTTGTGCTGTGTCTCTAATAATAAACTCTGTACCTACATTTACAATTTCTGTCTCCATGATAAATGCATTTTTCACTGGAGGCAAAGATCCAGGAAAAAATAGCTTCCAGCCTCTAGCCCTTGCTGGTCCAGTGGCTAGGATTCCTGGTTCTCATCCAGGCTACCCAGGTTTAATTTCTGGTCAGAGAATTAAAATCTCACTTCATGTCACCTCACTGTCACCTCACTTCATGTCACCTCACTTCATGTCTCAGCTCACTGCTGCCTCGCTGAGATCAGTACCACTTAATAGAGGCAGATATTTTAAAAGCACAATGCTTAGGAATCATTTCTGCTACTACTCTCCATGTTTCATACACTAATCAAACTTGCAAAGTGGTCAGATAGATCCATATTGAAGACGGAAAAGTTGAAATAAAAGAGTCACTTTTGGGTTCATCTGCTACTTCTGGAAAACTCATTATTGAACCCACAGAAGAGATGTTGAAACAACTGAATGGTGACAAGGCTGAAACTATGACAAATACAGTGGTGTCAGGCGTCAATCAAAAAACTCCTCCCAATCCTGTGTGTCTTATGTAAAGCACTCTGAACTTTTGCAGAGTTCTCTTCTTTTGAAAGTGTCATGGTTCTTCTTGAACTTTGGAAAATATTTATTCATTCATTCAGTTTCCCCCTCACTGGTGGAAAACACTGCAGAGTATGTGTTGAACAGTGAAAAGACCTTCCCAGATTAATGTCACACCCATTATGGATCTATACAGTCAAAACAAGTTTGAAAAATTGATTTCAATCTTCAAAGTACAATACAATCCAAAAGAAAATGTGGACACAAGAGAATTAGCTTACATTTCCTCTCTGTTTCATGCAGTGTTTTTTTCTGAGTTACCTTTTTTTCTAATGTAAAGTGTTAGATGAAGTTAAGCAGACCTCAAAATATTTGCAAACAGCTCAAATCAACCTTGAGTACAATATAGTGAAACAGCAAGTTTTAAAATGATTGCTGGAAGATCAACACCCAAAAATTCTGACGAAGGCTGTAATTATACCACATTACATGGAAAGGAACAAAAGTCAACCAACATGTTATCAAAGTGAAAACATCTGAACTAGAGCAGAAACAGAAAGAAATCATACCTGAATTACAAAAATCAGCTATCATAGAGGCAACTGTCCTTAGGCACTGGAATATTTTTTTTTTAAATGGGTAAACAAGCCTCATCAGAATCTTTTTCCATCCTTCGATGCTCTAACTCAGCACCCCTTCCTATACGGGGTAAGCTGGTATAGAAACCTTTATCCCCACGTGTCTCTGTAAAGTACTCACACATGTGTAATACATTTTTGTCCTGTTAATATGTCTGTTAAATTTTGTCCTGTTAAATTGCCAATTAATTCGCAGGCCCCTGACCATACAGTTCTAAGGTGGTAGAGAAAAAGTTTTCCTTCCCAATAAGATACAAGAAAATGGATGTTTACATAGAAAAAAAATTAAAATTTAAAGAAGAATGCCAAGAGGAATAGCAAGAGATGCTAGTCTCACATTACTAGAATATATTAAAAACAGCTAGAAAAGGTCCGTCTAGTCAAAGCTATGGTTTTTCCAGTAGTAATGTACAGATGTGAGAGTCAGACCATAAAGAAGGTTGAGTGCCAGAGAACTGATGCTTTCAAATTATGGGGCTGAAGAAGACTCTTTTGAGAGTCCCTTGGACAGCAATAAGATCAACCAGTCAATCCTAACAGAAATCAACCGTGAATATTCATTGGAAGGACTGATGCTGAAGCTGAAGCTCCAATACTTTGGCCACCTGGCACAAAGAGCCGACTCATTGGAAAAGACCCTAATGCTGGGGAAAACTGAGGGCAGGAGGAGCAGGGTTTGACAGAGGATGAGATGGTTGGATGGCATCACCGACTCAATGGACACTAATTTGAACAAACTCCAGGAGATGGTGAAGGATAGGGAAGCCTAGTTTGCTGCAATCCACGGGGTCGCTAAGAGTTGGACATGACTGAGCAACTGGATAACAACAAAGGATTGAACCACCTCATTGTCTACCAAGAACTGGACTTTTGTTCTAAAGTGAGGGATCAAATAGCCTCTCTGATTTTTTCAGAAGAAAGAAAAATCTGCAAGTTTGTATGAAAAAAGATAACAATATATGTTGAATTTACTAACTGAAGATATTTTAATGAAAAAGTTTTTGATGGAGACGTCTGGGGAGTATGTGATTTCCTCAGTTCTGTCTCACCGCAGCAAAAAATTTGAAGTGATGGATGGACCAGTGCTACAGCTCGGTATTATAGCTTAACTTTATTTGGAACGCAAAGGAAAATACATCCTTGAGGCATGAGGGCGGGCTGACACAGAAGAAGAGAAGAGAGACAGAGGGGCTCAATTTTTGGCTCTTCTTTTTATGTGTTTTTTCTCCTCACCCTGAGCTTACCCTATGTAAACTGGGGGCTCACCTGAGGTTCCCCTCTGGTCCTTGGACTTTCCTTTGTTCTATTTTTGTGGGCTTTTTCCTTTCTTTGTCTTTTAGCCACTGCTATTTTGGACTCCTTTTTCCTATTGTAGCTACCTAACAGAGACATTTGAAAGCTGCCAGAATTGAGTCCAAAGAAACAATGACATGCTCAGTACTGCAATTTTTGGAATTTATTTTGAAATGCAAATTTTATAAATCTCTGCCAAACTTACCCTTTGCTTAAGACTTTTAACTGTTATTTGTATATGTAATGCATCATGCGAAAAAATCTTTTGAAATTAAAATGAATAGAAAGTAGTTTTTCAACCGACCATGAGGGAAGATAGATGGACAAAGGCAGCAAAATATGAATATGTGAAGAAGATCCATTTTGAAAACATTAAGGCTTGAAAATAGAAATTGTAATATTATTCATTACTGTGCTAGGCCAATATGAAGGAATATATTTTTCCTTTTTTCAGGAAATGTATTAATATAATTAAAATATATTAAGCTATTATTTTTTACCTTTTTCTGCAATATTTTGTTAATTTTTTGTTTTATTTTATTTTTCTGGCATGATCGTAGTTACAGAAATTAACCACACACTTTTCACTGTTTGCATTTCTTTTCTGTCCATTTTTATGTACTTGTTTCAGCCTGTGATAATTACTGAAATAATTTTATGATGGAGGGTATGAAGATACTCTCAAATACCTTAGGGGACCTCTAGATGTACCACTGCTTGAGCCCCCTCCTCAGTTTCCCCCCACAAACTTGCCTCCCACCCAGCCTCTCCTTCTCCCTCTGGGCCATCTCATCTCCATCATAGAGGAGAGGCTGAGGTTGAAATGCAGGCTTTGTGCCATTAAGGACAATCAGCAAACCACAACCCCACCTCCAGCATGCCTAATCATTCTTTGAGCTAGAATGTCGGGTACTTAGTACCATTTATTCTCAGAATTGCTGTTCTTTTCAATTTTGGAAAACAGGAAAGATTTTTATCAGCCCTCACACTACCTACCACACATTTTAAAACAAGTAGGAGATCAGTTCTTGAATCAATTTCTTCTACTGAACTTGATTGTACCAGATTGGCATTATTTAATATGAATATAAAGTAATTTTAGTTTAATGGGATAACTTTGAGACTTTCCTTAATAATCTTTTTCTTAAATTCTCACCTTTAAGTATCTGTCACTTAGACTTGTTCAGTTCAGTCGCTCAGTTGTGTCCGACTTGTTGTGACCCCATGGACTGCAGCACACCAGGCCTCCCTGTCCATCACCAACTCCCAGAACTTACTCAAACTCATGTCCATTGAGTCAGTGATGTCATCCAACCATCTCATCCACTGTTGTCCCCTTCTCCTCTCACCTTTAATCTTTCCCAGCATCAGAGTCTTTTCTAGTGAGTCAGTTGTTCGCATCAGGTGTTCAGAGTATTGGAGTTTCATCTTCAGCATCAGTCCTTCCAATGAATATTCAGGACTGATTTCCTTTAGGATAGACTGGTTGGATCTCCTTGCAGTCCAAGAGACTCTCAAGAGTCTTCTCCAACACCACAGTTCAAAAGCATCAATTCTTTAGCATTCAGCTTTCTTTATACTCCAACTCTCACATCCATACATGACTACTGGAAAAACTATAGCTTTGACTAGACAGACCTTTGTTGGCAAAGTAATGTCTGCTTTTTAATATGCCATCCAGGTTGGTCATAGTTTTTCTTCCAAGGAGCAAGCGTCTTTTAATTTCAAGGCTGCAGTCATCATCTGCAGTGATTTTGGAGTCCCCCAAAATAAAGTCTGTAACTGTTTTCACTGTTTCTACTGTTTCCCCATCTATTTGCTGTGAAGTGATGGGACAAGATGCCTTGATCTTAGTTTTCTGAATGTTGAGTTTTAAGCCAACATTTTCACTCTCCTCTTTCACTTTCATCAAGAGGCTCTTAAGTTCTTCTTCAGTTTCTGCCATAAGGGTGGTATCATCTGCATATCTGAGGTTATTGATGTTTCTCCCGGCAATCTTGATTCCAGCCTGTGCTTCATCCAGCCTGGCATTTCACATGATGTACTCTGCATATAAATTAAATAAGCAGGGTTGTCATGGTCCAGGCACAGGTTGGAAAAGAATTTCCAGACATGAGACAGAATGAGAGGGAAATAAAGTTTATTAGAGTGGGAGATGCTGTTAGAACAGCAGCCCAGCTCAAGGGAGAACTGACGTTGAACAGAGTATTCTAGTCCACTATTATACCCAGGGTACAAGGAGTGGGATAGAGGTCTTGCATGTCATTTGCTGATTGAATGAGGCACATATACTGGGTGGGTGGGCGTGGAGAGTAAGGCAAATACCTTCTCCCTATAGGGTAGGAGGGGAGACAGGTTATACTGTTCAGGAGGACCTGAAATCCATTAATAGTTACAACATGGGGGAGGGAAGGATGATAAGGGTCTGGTTTTTCCATTTCTGCACTCCAAGACCCTCCTTGGTTTTATCTGCTCATTCGTCCTTGGGTCACCACAAGGGTAACAATATACAGCCTTGATGGACTCCTTTCCCAATTTGGAACCAGGCTGCTGTTCGATGTCCAGTTCTAACTGTTGCTTCTTGACCTGAATACACATTTCTCAGGAGGCAGGTCAGGTGGTCTGGTATTCTCATCTCTTTAAGAGTTTTCCACAAATATTTTTCACAAAATAGAACAGTAGAAACATTTAAAATATGTGATCATACTCCTTTAATGCACAGGAGAAAAAATCAGAATTCCCTTCTTTGCAGCTGCTGCAATACTGACAGGATCTTTCGGTAATGGATACTTTGTTTTTATTCCCAGTTGAGAAAGACAAAAATGGTTCTGATAGCATAGTCAGTTATTTTGCAAAGATGTGTACTTATTAGATTAAGTTTAAAATTTTGAGACTATGTTACAAAAATCCTCTCTGCAATTGTTCAGAGCTGCTATCAGGCAAGTCATCTGGTTTCTTATTTGCCTTTGCTTCTCCTCCAGGCTACAAGAAAGAGAGTTTGAGGGCAACTTATCTGTGTGGTTCCCTCCTGGGGAGAAGTCATCAGTGCAGGACTGACCGAACATGAGCAGTGAGGCTGTGTTCCTTGGAGGATGAGCCAGAAGGCTGGGCAAACGGAAGACGGCTTTTGTTTGTTTTTCTTCCTGTTACCGGTTGGCGATTTAGGATCTTGAGATCAGTGTGTATTTGACCTTTCTCTGTGTAACAAAGCCCTTCAGGTACAGCCCTTGGAGTAACATTGCAGAAAGGGAAAGAGAAAAACAAGATCATGAAGCTTGTGTGTCTCTCACTTTGAAAGGGTGTTTATACTTTGTTTAGTGACTTCTCTACAATATACACTGCACGTAAGGACAAAGGTTTTTGAACCTCTGTTCTCCATTTACTGAGAATATTGGTTCTGGTTCACTGACACAGCGGCAGGAAAGTTGCTAAAATGAATTCAGTCAACATAATTGATGGCTTCCTGAGAAAAGTTTTAAAATCATGCATCTTTTATCTTTTAACGAGAGGCTATCTAGATCTGATTTTTTTTAAAGTCCAAAAATGTTTAAAGACTGAGACTTCAAAGGAAAAAACTTAATCATAATGGTCACAGTATGGTCTCCATCTATACAATAAGGTTACTTAATTGGGCCACACTACCAGCATTAGGAAATTTCCTTTTTATCATTCTTTGAAATGGCAATACTTCAATAAAATACACTGGGACCTGAAATAAATATTTTCCCAAGTAATTAAGTTTGGCTTCCTGTCCTGTAAGTCCCAGACCACTTGGGTCGGGTGCCTAAAAACCTTTTTGAAATGCCTGTAGTGTATGCCCATTGTAAGAAAAACAGCTGTGAAACTGATATTTGGCAAAACTAATACAATTATGTAAAGTTTAAAAATAAAATAAAATTAAAAAAAAAAAAGAAAGAGAAATGATGTGGACGAGGAGCCTGGTGGGCTGCTGTCCATGGGGTCGCACAGAGGCAGACACGACTGAAGCAACTTAGCATGCATGAATGCATTGGAGAAGGAAATGGCAGCCCACTCCAGTATTCTTGCCTGGAAAATCCCAGGGACAGGGGAGCCTGGTGGGCTGCCATCTATGGGGTCGCACAGAGTCGGACACAACTGTCGTGACTTAGTAGCAGCAGCAGCAGCAGAAAAAAAATACTGGTTGTGTGAGTCTTCCTAATGTATGGTTAATGAAGTTGACTGAGCCCGCAACTGGATTTTGTCTTCTCAACAAACTTGCCAATCCCATTCTTCTCAAAACACAGGGCTAGGATGAGCTAATTAATCCTCATGGTTTTCTACGTTGGCAACTATATTGATCAAAATATGTCCTTGTCTATGCAGGGCAACTCTTTCCTCGGAGTTGATAAAGAAACACACAGAGGAGGTGGCTAATGGCGCAGTGATAAAGAATCCACCGGCCAATACAGGAGGCGTGGGTTCTATCCCTCGTCCAGAAAGAGCCTACATGCCACGAAGCAACTAAGCCCGTGCACCTCAACTACTGAGCCTGTGCTCTAGAGCCTGGGAGCCGTAACTACTGAAGCGCACATGCCCTAGAGCCTGTGCTCCACAATAAGAGAAGCCAGTGCAATGAGAAGCCCTCGCACCTCAAAGAAGAGTAGCCCCTGCTCGCTGCAACCAGAGAAAAGCCCGCACAACAACGAAGACCCAGCACAGCCACAACAAAGCTAAATAAATAATAAACACTTTTTTAATAAATTAATTAATAAACACACAGAGGAAAAAAGTTCTTTCTCTCTGCTAAATTAGGACTGCTAGGGGACAGGTTCCCCTGCCACAGGAGATCAGTAGGAAAGGACGACCGTGAGTAGAAGACCCAAAAGCCAGATGCAGAGAAAGTATGGCCCCAGTGACCTCCAGGTCCGTCTCTTAGCTCTGGTTCCTGAAGCCCTGCCGCTAGGTCTGTCATCTACCACAGGAGCTCATCCGGGCTACCTGAGCAGTCAATCAGCTCTCTCTTTTTTTTGTTTTGCTTAAAAATCATTTGCTTCTGGACGTCCCTGGCTGTTCAGTGGTTAAGTGGTTCAGTGCATGCTTCCATGCAGATAGGCATAGGTTCCATCCCTGGTGGGCAAACTATGATCCTACGTGCTGTGCAACTCAGCCAAAACATTTAAAAAATAAAAATAGAATCATTTGTTTTTGCGACTTGCAACCCCAAATCCGGACTCATACATGAGCCATTTTTACAGCATTCATTTTTGCCCTGTTTTTTAAATTTAGGTTTTAGTTCACATACAGGAAAACTCACTTTTTTTTTTGGATATGCAGTCATTTCACTTGAGTTAGCTTTGGCACATGCCTAGGGTCATGTAACAACCACTGTAACATAACACAGAACAATTCCATCAGGCTCCAAAATGTCCTTAGGCTCATCCAAATGGTCACTCCCGGTACCCAAGCCCAGCCCCTAGGAATCAGCAATCTGTTCTGCATTCCAATCATTTTGCCTTTTCCAGAATGTTATATAAATGGAAGCATAGAATATGTAGTCCTTTGTGTCTGGTTTCCTTCACTTAGCACAGGAATTGGCAACCTTGTTCTGTAAAAGGCCAGGTAGGAAATAGTTTTGTGAGCCATATGGTCTCTATTGCAACTATTTAACTCTGATATAGTAGCATGCAAGCAGCCACAGACAATACATAAATGACTAGGTGTGGCTGGAGTTGGCAGACCAAATTGTTTGCTGACTCCTAACTTAGCATAGGGCTTCCCTGGTGGCTCACTCAGTATAGAATCCACCTGCAATGCAGGAGACCCAGGTTCGATCCCTGGGTTGGAAAGATCCCCTGGAGAAGGGAATGGCGACCCACTCCAGTATTCATGCCTGGAAAATCCCATGGACAGAGAAGCCTGGAGAACTACAGTTTATGGGGTCCAAGGGTTGGACACGACTTAGTGACTAAACCACAAGAATTGGTTAACTTAACTTAACATATTGCTTTCAAGATTCCTCCATCATGTTACCTGTTTATTGATTTTGATTGCTGAGTAATATTCCATTGTGTGAATGTACCATAGTGTATTTATCCATTCAAAAATCAAAAGACACCTGGATGGTTTCCAGTTTTTGGTGATTATGAATAAAACTACTATCAACTTTTGCATAGCATACATGTTTTCGTATGAATTTGTTTAGTTTCTCTGGGGTACAACATCCAGGTGTGAGACTGCAAGGTGGTTTGGTTTTTGTATGTTTAACTTTTATTTAAAAACTTCCAAACCATTTTCTAGAGAGGATATTCTATTTTGCACACCCTCCCACAATACACGATGATTCTATCTGCTCCTTGTCTTCCCTAACACTTGATACTGCTAGCTGTTTTTTTTTTTTTTTTTGCCATGCTAATATCTGAGTGTAATAGTATCTTATGCTTTTAACTTGAATTTCCATGTTGAGTAATGATGTTGAGTATCTTTTTAGGTGCTACTCATCTATCTTCTTTGGTAGAGAGTTTATCCAAATCTTCTGCCTATTTTTAAATTGGGTTTTTTGCTTTCTTGTTATTGTTGAGTTTTTATATTTTTTCTTATATTCTGAATACAAGTTCTTCCTCCTATGTGATTTGTAAATGTTTTCTGTTTCTTTTCAGTCTCTTGAAAGTGTCTTTCACAGAGCAAGTTTCAAAATTTTGATGAAGTCTGATCATTTTGTTGCAGTCATGTTTTTGGAGTCATATCTAAGATTTCTTTCTTCAATTCAAGGTCACAGAGCTTTTCGCCTATCTTTTCTTCTGAATATTTTACAGTTTCATTTTTTGTATTTAGAATCATAACCTATTTGGTGTCCATGTCTTTGTTTATGGCTGGACAACTATTCTTTCTCTGTTTAATTGCCTTTGCATTATTGTTAAAAGCCAGTTGACTATATTTGAGTGAGTTTATTTCTGGACTTTCTGTTTCATGGAACTACACGTCTATCACACTATCTTAATTACCGTAGCTTTATAGGAAAAAAATTTTGAAATCAGGTATCATTCATTCTCCAACTCTGTTCTGCTTTGACAGACTTATTTTGGCTATTCCAGTTTCTTTGCCTTTCTATATAAATTTTAGAATCAAATTTTTGCTAACTAAAGAATATTCTTTCAGAGTTTCTATTTGGATTTTCTTGTATCTATAGATTTGGCAAGAATTGACTTCTTAATGATATTAAGCTTTCCATTAATATAGCATATGTCTCTAACTATCTAGTCCTTCTTTGATTTTATTCATCAGGATTTTATAATTTGCAGTATGGAGAAACAGCATATGTTTTGTTGAATTTATACTTAAGTATCTGGATTTTTTTGAAAGGATAATTTCTTAATATTACTAGTACATAAAAATACAATTGATTTTTCTGTATGAACCTTGTATCTTTGAAATGAAACTTGTCATTTGAAATGGCAACCCACTCCAGTATTTTTGCCTAGGAAATCCCACGGACAGAGGAGCCTGGTGGGCTACAGTCCATGGGGTCTCAAAGAGTGGCATACTATTTAGAAACTAAACAACATTCTGCTTTAGTTACAGTTGGAAATTTTGATCTCCATTCAGTTCAAAACGTTGTGGAACTTTGAGGTTTCTCCTTTGTCCCATGTATCATTATTTAGAATTGTGTATTAAATTTCTGAATATTTGGGGATTATTAAAATATCTTCTTACTGTCAAACAGGCACATGAGATGTTACAAAACTATCTAAGCTTTCATAAAAATAAAAGCCTGAAAAATTGTGACAAAAATTACTAGCACATAGAAATGTTAACCGTAGACAAAATTGTTAGTCAATTTTGGTTCTCCTCTCTTCTTTCCCTCCCAAGTTTTTATACTTTAGAAATTTAGGTAAATGTTTTCATGCTTGATATATGGTTAACAACTTGCTTTTCCCTTCAGTTTAGCCTGAGATTGATACCTGCTGTTTCAGTGTGACCAACTCTATTGTTAGCCATTGAGCAGTGACTGATAAAAAAGCATTTATTTATCCATTGTCCTCTTGGTAATGCTGTTTCCTGACTGATGCTATTGCCAACAATAATGTCTTGTTTCGATCATCTTATTTCATATTTTTTGTTTATTTTTATTTTCTTTAGTTTTTCCTCTTCCAGTTTGGAAGCTGTGGCTTGTATTTTATGCATGACAAATTACCTTTAATTTTTAAATATAAATATTTAACTATATATTTTTCAAACAGTACTTAGAGTTTTTCAGTATTTCAATTATTTTCCTGAATAGGATACAAGCCACAACATGCTTCAGCTGTTCAGTGAAAAACTCCTCCCTTCCTGTTATTTTTATCTTTTAATTTTTTGACACAAAAAAATAGTAGAAGCTGTATTTTCAGTAGCTAATTTAAGACTTACTTTAATCTATTTTTGCGATGAATTTTGTTTCTTGTAATTCAAGACTTAGGAATTCATTTCTTTTTGAATAGTGCATTCTTTAAGATTCCTTTAGTGGGGTTATGGGTTAAAAAAATATTTAGCTTTGGTCTGAAAATGCCTATTTTTGAATCTCATTCTTGAATAATAATTTACCTAAGTTTAACAAAATTCTAGGTTGATAGTTACTGTCCCTTTCGCACTTGGAAGATATTAGTGTATTGCCCTCTGTCATTCTTTGCTGCCTGTAACACATATGCTCTCAGTGCAATCATGATTTCTTTGTCACAATGGCTAACACTCTTTAACTGCCTGCTCTGTACCAGTGTGCTAAGCACAGATAGGAACTTACACTTCACAGCAACCCTCTGAGGTAAGCATTGTTAACATCTTTGTGTTATAGATGAGGAAACCAGCACACCTAGAGTTAAAGCATCTTGATCAGTGTCCACAGTCAGATGGTGGCAGAGCTGGAACAGTGTATTGATCTTTCTCACGCTCAGTACTCTGAATGTGCTGTGGGGTTAATAAATCGTGTCCTCCAATGCTGGAAAATTCTCCATTCAAATCTCTTCAAACACGTTTTTCCATTATTCTCTTTTCGTTCTCTTATCAAGTTTCTGTATTGATAAAGGTTGAGCAGGGAGTGCACTGCACAATTCCAGGGGCACCATTCCCAGCAGAGGTTACGAGCCTTTAATTTTTAACTCATTTCAGCCAATTAGCATAGAGACTGCTTTGTCAGTTCTCAAAGAACTGGTGCTTAATTCAGGAATTTCTACGACATGTCTGTAAAATAGCAACTACCTACATACTTGGTGCTCCAGAAAAGAAGACTGTTTTTGATGACAAATTGCTAAGTCATTCAGAACTGTCTCAGATGTTAAATAGCAATAATAAAACAATAAGTGTGTGTGTATGCTCAGTCATTCAGTAGTGTCCAACTCTTTGCCACCCCATGGACAGTAGTCTGCCAATAATGATGATTATAACGTTAGTGATAAAACCTTTCTCATGTGTCACGTTCCACCAGCTTAAAAATGATTCACGTCCATTATTTAACCTGATTCTCATTGCAATCCTGTGAGATTGGGATAGTTTGGGAATATAGTATCATCACTCCCATTTATTAAATAAGGAAACCAGATCTTAGTGAAACCAAGTGGCTTACACAAGCTCACAAGGTTACAAAGCTTTGAATGATGACTGGACTCAAGTCCTCTGAGTCTAAAACAGCACTCACAACACTCTCAAAGAAATAGTGATGTGTCGATTTCCCTGGTGGTGCAGTGGATAAGAATCTGCCTGCCAATGCAGGGGCCATGGGCTCAGTCCCTGGTCCGAGAAGATTCCTCACACCTTGGAGCAGCTAAGCCCATCTGCCGCAAGAAGTCCATGTACCTAGAGCCTGTGCTCTGCAACAGGAGAAGCCACCACCGGGAGAAAACTGACCACTGCAATGAAGAGTAGCCCCTGCTCTCCACAACTGGATAAAGCCCACGTGCAGCAACAAAGATCCAGTGCAATATAAATATATACACAAAGAAACGGTGGTGTGTGTAGTAAGGTACAAGACCAAAGGAAGTCCTGTGGAAATCAGTGGGGTCTATCGTACCACCCTTAACTTGTCATTACTATTATCAACTTCACCATAAAATAAACCACATTCAGTAATACAGTTAACTATGGTATAGGGTAAAAACTTTTGATGTGACATACAATTATTTAACAGAAATATTACCCAGCAGTTTCCCATGACTGAAGGACAAAATCTAAGCCCCATAGCATTCCACAGCTTGGCTCCTCCTTACATTTTTCTGGTCTCCCTGCTTATTACCCCTGTTCCATAACTTTTCAGCATTCCTGAACATCTCAAACTGCTTCAGGGTTGATATTTCTCTTCTCTCTGATTTCTGCGTCCTCTGCCCCTTTGTGGAGCTATGGAGCAGGAGACCACCTATGAGATGAGATAGTCATGGATGACACCACCTTTCTGTGACTTCTTTACCAATTTCTTCTTTGCTGTGCCTGCATCTCTCCCTCTAAACTATGAGTTGCTAGAGAGTGGGAGCTAGTTCTTAGTTGTCTGTGAATCCACATTTCTCAGCACGGCACAATGAGTGCCTAACATTTTGCAGATGAATAAATTAATTGAAATACAAAAAGTAATTCCAGACATGATAGTTTCACAGTTTGAGAATCCTTTCATATGTAAAATACCTAACCTTTTATTTTCAAGCTCTCTGAAAAAATACCAAAGATTACATTCATATATGTTAAAAGAATAATCAGCAAATTAACTGATGAATAAATTACTGGATCATAGTGATAAAATAATGCAATATCTCATTGTGTATTTAATAATAACTCTCACTTTAAAATTTAACATAGTTTTTTGTGCAATTAACTCTTAACCTTTACTGACATGTAAATCTATAAGCTCACACATTTAATCTGTAAAATGAATGCAACGTCAAATGTTTAAA
The DNA here is from genome assembly GCF_000754665.1 of Bison bison bison. NCBI lineage: Eukaryota > Metazoa > Chordata > Mammalia > Artiodactyla > Bovidae > Bison > Bison bison. Next base: position 541,900 of record NW_011494934.1, read on the forward strand.
GTTTGTCAGGGAATCTGAACAAAAAGGCATGAGCAAATACAATTTGCCATGTTAGATATTGATTTCATCATTTCTGACCTGGGACTATAAAATCAATGTTTAATATGGCAGCCGATGACGAATGTTGGGGGCTAGATGAGCTTCCTGTATGTATTCATTCTGATGATAAGTGAAACAAAAGGGATCCACTGTGAATTACGTCTGCATCGAAGTTGATTAAACCTGCATGCGCAGTCACAGCGTGACTGAAATATCGTCGTATCCATGATGAGTTGGCCCTGCAGAGGCTGTTTGCCTTGAGGGAGCAGCAGGCAGCAGATCCTCCACAGTTCAGGGATTTTACTGCTTATATACGATTTCAGGCAAGTGCAACGGAAGATGCTCAAAATAAGGGCAGCGCTGGAAAGACAGCCAAGCCATAAATGACAGATTGGCTGTTTCAGAGACCCCAGGAACAGGGCAGCTTGATAAGCATTAAGAAAGGAGCAATGGATGCCTGGCATTTCATTCCATTGTCAAAGCCAGACTAGAGAAAAATCTTGTCTTTGCTGGGTTTCTAAGCAGACTAGGAAGGAGAAAGATAAGCAAATATTCAAGGAGAGAAAACTAGAAAAGCACTCTTTTCACAGATAGCCCAAGTCCACTATGCTAGATTAGAAGAGGAGTTTAAGACCTAGAGAGGGAGGCATGGCTACAGGGAAAGATAATTCCATCATGATGTGGTCTGTGCGGGTCGACTTCACTTTTCATCCAACGGATATTAGTAAGGATCTTGTTAGGGAATACAGAAAATGCAAAGGCAACAGGTCATGTCTGTGCTCAGGTGGCCTTGCTTGGTTAACAATGCCCTTTACCATTATGGATGTGATTGTAGTTGGAGGTTACAATGAAGAACATCTTGTTCTTGCATGAACACACTTTCCCAGAGTCCAGTGAATTCTTTATTACGCTAGATCCCATTGTTATTATGTCATCTTAGAGACATTTACTTTGGGAGGGGTTTAGCATCTTTGGGGCCATCAGAATGTTGTCTGGGGAGTGGTTTATTCAAGTGCCTGAGCATTAGGATCCATTTCAAGAAAGGGTAAGAGTTAGGGGTGTTTTATTTATTTATATGCTCAAATTCGGCAATTTATTTCTATCCTAAGGCTTTTTGTTAATATGGTATTTTCCCAGGTCGTTTTAGAAATTTCTATGAGGCATACCCATTAAAACTGAATCTTACTTCCTCAGCGGCTAGATAAAGTGTCAAGTTTAACTGTCAGTGACTTGGGTTTACCAAATGGCACTCCTACCAATGCAGGAGACATAAGAGATGCAAATTCAATCCCTAGGTCAAGAAGATCCCCTGGAGAAGGGAATGGCTACCCACTCCAGTATTCTTGTCTGGAGAACCCCAGGGACAGAAGCGTCTGACGGTCTACAGCCCATGGGGTCACAAAGGATAGGACATGACTAAAGTGACTTAGTGTGCATGCCTGTCAGTTACTTTTACAGTCTTGTCAGCTTTTATTCTAATATAATCTTAAAACGAACATGGATTCAGAAGGGCATAGGCTAAAATAACTGACAAAGAGAAATTTCAGGATGGTCTGTGTTTGTGGGTGTTAAGAAGAACTGCATGTTAATCACTTCACAAGTTGACCTGAAGGAGAAAACATCAGCAAATGTGAATACAAACCATTTTGGGGGTCTTTTTCTATTTTATGTATTTTTTAGGTTTATTTTTGGCTGTGTCACATGGCGTGTGGGATCTTAGTTCCCTGATCAGGGATTGAATCTGTCCCCCTGCAATGGATATGTCTTAATCACTGGACTGCCGAGGAAGTCCCTCTTTTGCTATTTTAAATAATTCTCTGAAAAATTATTCTAGGCTTTCTAATGACAAGTGGCCTTTATCAGTCTTGACTGTATTTTTTCAATTATTTGGCATTTTGAACAAATACCTCACTTTCCATTATGTTACACTTGTTTAATTCAATTCAATAAACATTTTAAACTTCTACTTTTACCCTTTTTATCTGAGAAATGTGTATCCCAAGGGCCACGTGCTGGAAAGTCTAACTAGCTAAAAAGCAAAAACTGGGAGGCAGTTTCTAGAGTCTAAATTTTACACAGGAGTCAATTTAAACATTTTTTCATGAAAATTACTAATATTATACGATAGATTTGAATGTAAAATTTACTTGAATTTTTAAGATAAAGCACAGCTTCAAAGAAATTTTATCCTAAAGCAATATGGAGGCACATACTCCTTTGCTCTGAGTAATACCTGGAGGGAAATGTGAGAATGTTCTACGCAAGACAAGGAATTAGTCCCGTAGCCCTGAGAAGTGCAAAGAGTCATTTTCCTTTCACTCATGGAGCTTATCATTAGGAGGCAGAAAATATATTCACAGTGAACACAAACAGAAACTGTGAAAAGACATGAGGGAAAGATCAATATAAGTGCCATGTAGGTATGAAAGTTTGAAAAGGCCTGGAAAGTCTAACAGAATTCCAACAGGTAGAGTGTTGTTGTTGCTCAGTTGCTCAGTTGTATTTGACTCTTTGGGACCCCATGGGCTGCAGCACGCCAGACTTCCCTGTCCTTCACTGTCTCCTGGAATTTCCTCAAGATCATGTCCATTGAGTCAATGATGCCATCCAACCATCTCATCCTCTATGGCCCCCCTTCTCCTCCTGCCCTGAATCTTTCCCAGCATCAGGGTCTTTTTCAATGAGTCAGCTCTTTGAATCAGGTGGCCAAAGTATTGGTAGAATGTGGGGGAGGGCATTCCAGGTGAAGGGATCAGCCTGTGCAAAGGCCCAGAGGCATGAACCAGATTTAGGAACAAGAAAATGTGTCACTCAGCTGGAATGTACAGGACACAGGAAAGAAAGCGTATCAAAAGTTATGCTTAAGTGTATTTTTTCTGTGTTATTTCAGATAAACCAACGTCCAGTCTTTAAAGGAATCTGGGAAGAATCCAGGGAAGAATTAACTTTGTAAAGTAAAAATAATGACCCCCCCACACACACAATGTATCTGCAAAAAGATTGGATTTTTATTGTATTATTTTATTTTATTTTATTTTTTTGCCCATGCCACACAGCATGTGGGATCTTAGTTCCCTAACCAGGGATCAAACCCTCAACCCTCACCTCGAAGGCTTGGAGCCCTAAACACTGGACCACCAGGGGAGCCTCTGGATTTTTAAATTCATTCAGATAGGGGCACAGGTGTATATTATCACTCTTATGACAGGGTAGGTGAACATGTTTTTTTTTTTTTCCATTTACCCACAGGAGGATTTTTCTTTTTGATTTCTGAATACAATGATATAGTGCCTACCATTGCCACGTGGAGTGCTAGAGCTAACTGCAAAGGATGCCTCTCTCCTCTAAAAAAAAAAAAAGAAAGAAAACCTTCTCTGAAAGAAGACTGAGCAGGTCTGCTACTTCTTATTTTATTTTATTTTTTATTTTATTTTATTTTTAAACTTTACAATATTGTATTAGTTTTGCCAAATATCAAAATGAATCCGCCACAGGTATACCTGTGTTCCCCATCCTGAACCCTCCTCCCTCCTCCCTCCCCACACCCTCCCTCTGGGTCGTCCCAGTGCACCAGCCCCAAGCATCCAGTATCGTGCATCAAACCTGGACTGGCGACTCGTTTCATACATGATATTATACATGTTTCAATGCCATTCTCCCAAATCTCCCCACTCTCTCCCTCTCCCACAGAGTCCATAAGACTGATCTATACATCAGTGTCTCTTTTGCTGTCTCGTACACAGGGTTATTGTTACCATCTTTCTAAATTCCATACATATGCGTTAGTATACTGTATTGGTGTTTTCCTTTCTGGCTTACTTCACTCTGTATAATAGGTTCCAGTTTCATCCATCTCATTAGAACGGATTCAAATGTATTCTTTTTAATGGCTGAGTAATACTCCATTGTGTATATGT
>NW_011494934.1:545955-557539 GCF_000754665.1 Bison bison bison
CTCCATTGTGTATATGTACCACAGCTTTCTTATCCATTCATCTGCTGATGGGCATCTAGGTTGCTTCCATGTCCTGGCTATTATAAACAGTGCTGTGATGAACATTGGGGTACATGTGTCTCTTTCCCTTCTGGTTTCCTCAGAGTGTATATGCACAAGAAAACCTAGTTACTATGCGGCCTCCAATGACAGACCATAATTTCCAATATTCTCACAAACTTGGAAAAAAGCAAACAAATAAATCACATTATTTAACTCAATATCCATGTTTCTTCTCAAGAGTTGGAGGAGTCCCCCAGCGGCCTTCCCTTCCTTTTGCCCTCACTCAGAAGTGTAACCTTCGTTTCCTATGAATAATATTGAGAAAGTTTATACATTGTGAAAAGCCAGGAATAATGGTCACATTAAAAACTTCTCTTCAGAGTGAAAAGAACAGCTGCTGAGATGGAAAATTATTTCAGTGTTGAGAAGAATATTAACACTGATCGACATTAAGGTCATAGAATGACATAGAAAGCAAAATAAATTGGGACCTTGTCAGAAGAATTCCATGCTGCCTGAGACAGATTGAGAGGGACGAGGTAGAAAGACTGACCAGGCCAGAGGACAGTATGGATGTAGTGTGACGTGTCCTTATTATGGTCACCATGGCCAGCATCTATGTACCAGATCCCTGGGGTCAGGAACTGAATTTTTCCAACCCTCTCAGAAGCATCAGGCTCGAGTGATATGAAAAACAAAAAGCCAAGCAAGTCGTTTTATGTGACAATGTCAATTTATTAGTCTAGAGATCCATGATCAGGACAATCCCTGGTCCTACATTTCTGCCACAGGAGTACCCCGTTTGCCACCAGGATCTGGGGAGGATCAGAAGGCTACTTGGTGAGCATAGGACTGGAACAAAGGAAGGTGGGAGTCAGAAGGCTGAGTCCCTCAGGTCTCAGCACAGCCTCACAAAGGAAATGGTCTATGCTGCTCGGGAGGAGTGCCATAGTGATGGGTGGATGGATTGGGGAGTCAGATCTGGGTTTTGGCTCAACCTAGCCATTTACCAACAATCGCCCCCAGAGAGTTAGACAGCTGCTTTATTATTCTAGTATATTTATTCTTAATTGGAATATAATTGCTTTCTAACGTTGTGTTAGTTTCTGCTGTACAATGAACTGAATCAGCTGTACATATACATATATTCCTGCCCTCTGGACCTCTGTCCCTCCCCTCTAAGTCACTACAGAGCAATAAGCTGAGCTTTGTGCTTTATAGCATATATTAATACAATAGCCAAGACAAGGAAGCAATGTAAATGTCCATCAACAGATGAATGAATAAAGAAGATGTGATATATTCTTCAGTTCAGTTCAGCCTCTCAGTTGTGTCCGACTCTGTGACCCCCATGGACTGCAGCACGCCAGGCTTCCCTGTCCATCCAGCAACTCCTGGAGCTTGCTCAAACTCATGTCCATAGAGTCAGTGATGCCGTCCAACCATCTCATCCTCTTTTGTCCCCTTCTCCTCCTGCCTTCTACCTTTCCCAGCATCAGGGTCTTTTCCAATGAGTCAGTTCTTCGCATCAGGTGGCCAAAGTATCAGAGCTTCAGCTTCAGCATCAGTTCTGATATAGTCATACAATGGAATATCCAGTTCAGTTCAGTTCAGTCGCTCAGTCGTGTCTGACTCTTTGTGACCCCATGAATTGCAGCACACCAGGCCTCCCTGTCCATCACCAACTCCTGGTGTTCACTCAAACACACATCTATTGATGCCATCCAGCCATCTCATCCTCTGTTGTCCCCTTCTCCTCCTGCCCCCAAACCCTCCCAGCATCAGAGTCTTTTCCAATGAATCAACTCTTCGCATGAGGTGGCCAAAGTACTGGAATTTCAGCTTCAGCATCATTCCTTCCAAAGAACACCCGGGACTGATCTCCTTTAGAATGAACTGGTTGGATCTCCTTGCAGTCCAAGGGACTCTCAAGAGTCTTCTCCAACACCACAGTTCAAAAGCATCAATTCTTCGGCGCTCAGCTTTCTTCAGAGTCCAACTCTCACATCCATACATGACTACTGGAAAAACCATAGCCTTGAGTAGACAGAGCTTTGCTGGCAAAGTAATGTCTCTGCTTTTCAATATGCTATTACTTAGCCATAAAAAGGAAAAAAAATTGGGTCATTTGTAGAGACATGGATGGGCCTAGAGTCTGTCTTCATATAGAGTGAAGTAAGTCAGAAAGAGAAAAACAAATACTGTATATTAACACATATATGTGGAATCTAGAAAAACGGTACAAATGAACCTATTTCCAGGGCAGGAATAATGACATAGACATAGAGAATGAACATGTGGCCACAGAGGGAGAAGAAAGAGTGGGATGAACTGGGAGATTAGGATTGACATATATACATCACCACATATAAAATAGATAGCTAGGCAGCTTCTCTTAAAGCTGCAGTTCCATCTCTGAAATGTTCCATGGATAGTAGTGATCGATATTAATAACTCTTAGGGAGCACTCTGGATCTGGCTGTGTGCCCACCACTCTGCAGACTTCTCTCAACCAACAACAAGCCTCAGAGGTGACTGATGAGGAAACCAAGGACCTGCTGCTCCCTGCAGAACAGCGACAGGCCAGCCCCACTGTGACAGCTTTTAGAACTGTCCCATTGCATGGAGAAGGGCTTGCTACCTCTGCAGGTTCCTCCTGGCTCCCAGAGGAGAAGGGGGTAAACTGCTCTCTGTTCCCTCTGATCCCTTGACTCCTGGGGGCCCCTGGGGTCTAGAAGGGAAGCAGGAATACTAGTTTTGTGATGCCAAGGGAGGCGGGGGGGGGGCAGTGGGATCTTCCAATCTAGCTTGGGCTCCTTGTCTCCTAAAATATCGAAAATCAAACATTCATCACACCAAGATATACAATTTTTTTTTCTGTCCCACCCTTCAAGTCTCCATGTTGCCCATAAGAATGGTTCATATTTCTCTCTCTTTTTTTAATTGGAGGATAATTGCTTTATAGGGGCTTCCCTGGTGGCTCAGACGGTAAAGAATCTACTTGCAATTCAGGACACCCAGGTTCGATCCCTGGGTCTGGAAGATCCCCTGGAGAGAGAATGGCTACCCACTCCAGGATTCTTCCCTGGGAAATTCCAAGGACAGAGGAGCCTGGTGGGTTACAGTCCACAGAGTTGCAAAGGGTTGGACATGACTGAGCGACAACTAACACTTTTTTTCTGCTTTACAATGTTGTATCGGTTTTTGCCGTACAAAAATGTTAATCAGCCCTAAGTATACATACACCCACTCCCTCTTGAACCTCTGTCTGCTCCCCTATCCCTCCCTTATAGGCCGTCACAGAGCACTGGGTTGAGCTCCTTATGTTATACGGCAACTTCCCATTAGCTATTTTACATATGGTAATGTATATGTTTTATTGTTGGTCTCTCAGTTCATCCAACCCTCTCCTTCCCCGACTGAGTCCACAAGTCTGTTTGTTCTCTATGTCTGTGTCACTATTTCCACCCTGGAAATAGGTTTATCAGTACCATTTTTCTAAATTCCAAAGTATATGCATTAATATGTGACATCTGTTTTTCTCTTTCTGACTTACTTCACTCTGTATAACAGGATGTAGATTCAACAATCTCAGTTCAACTGACTTGAATTCATTCCACTCAGATTATTACTAATGTTACTCATGGCTGAGTAATATTCTGTTATATATATATACACACACCACATATATATATATACAACTTGTTTATTCACTCATCTGTTGATGGACATATAAGTTGCTCCCTTGTCCTGGCTGTTTTAAATAGTGCTTCAATGAACACTGGGCACATGTGTCTTTGAATTATGCTTTTCTCAGGGTTTATGCCCAGTAGTGGGATTGCTGGGTCATATGGTAGTTTTATTCCTAGTTTTTTTTTTTAAAAGAATCTCCATAGTGTTCTCCATAGTCGCTATACCAATTTACATTCCCACCAACAGTGCAAGAGGTTTCCCAAAGCAAGGGGTTAATCTCCAAGATGTACAAGCAGCAATATTAGAAAAACAAACAACCCAATCAAAAAATGGACAGAAGACCTAAACAGATATTTCTCCAGAGAAGACATCCAGATGACCAATAAACACATGAAAAGATGCTCAACATCCCTCATTAATAGAGAAATGCAAACCAAAACTACAATGAGGTATTACCTCACACCAGCCAGAATGGCCCTCATCAGAAAATCTACAAACAATAAATGCTGTAGAAGATGCAGAGAAAAGAAAACCCTTATATTTCTTTTATTTAAGTATTTTTACCCTCAGTTTGTGTATAACTTCTGACTTCGGTTTGTTGACTGCATTCGTTCCTTCCTCCCCTCTGGTGCATTCTTATGCGTCCACTCACTGGCCAGCCCTGAGTGGGGTTGTGCCCCAGAGCACCCATCTTCTTTGCTTCCTCCCCTGGCTACAGAAAAAGCTTGAATACAATTATATTTCATCCACTTCACCCACCCACAGGAATTCTTTACTGAGTGGCCAGAATAACCGCATTTGCCAGATCACGTGTTTTTCTTCTATGGGCAGGGTGGAAAGAACGCTGTCGAGGTCTTTAGAAATGTGTATCACACATCCAGAGAAGGGCATAACTGGCCAGCGTGACACTTAGTCAAGAGAGCTTCTGACCTAGTCTTCCCACCTAGGGTACCAGAATCTGAAGGGTAATTATCACTCATTTATAGAATACCGGTTTTATTATCATTCAGATATGGCAAGGTCAACAGACTGAGACAAGTGCCATGGAAGAGAGAGTTTGTTAAACTCATAGACTCTAAGAGGAGAGGACATGCCATGTTAAGGGGGTCACACGGGAATGCACCAGGTTAAATCAGGAGACAGAGGGCGCCAGGGGAAAATGTGGGCATGAGGCTTTATTTTAGTTCCTGTGAGAAGAAACTGGTGAGGCAAGCTGAACTGGCTTAGGATTCACTAGCTGAGATAATATCAGCAGGCCCTGGGGGTATAGGGACAGTCTCTGGTTGTCTGGCATCTGACCCTGGAGTGATTAAGGCAGGTGGATAGTGGCCCAGAGTGTGAGACCCTGATAAAGGAGGTGCTTGAGGGGCATGGGCTCTGGATTGGCTGGTTTCCTTAGGAAAGGTGCATTCACAGGTGAGTTGTTTGCTGTCTCTGGGCAGTCCCACCAGGGTCAGCAAGCTCTCAAGATGTCAAAGCCTCAGGAAAGCAAAGGTCTGGTTAATACACCAAATGAGATCAATCAGATGTAGACTTTGGAACTAAAGACCCTCATTAACGCAACCCTGCATAGAGATCACAAAAGGAGTGATTGAGGACAACTTAATGAAGACCATATGGTATAAGAAGTATAAACACATTACTCTGAATCAGCCTGGGCATGATTCTTCACTACAAACTGTAAGCACTGTGCACAGTGGTATTTATAATAACTTCCAGCCTGGTCTCATGGCGAATTCCTAGAACCCTTAGGGGCATGGTTAGAGGAGGTGTTTAGCCTTCTATCTGATTTACCTCAGTCCTGATATTTCCTCACCTGCTGACCTTCTCTTACATGATTCTCATTGTCCTGTAGGAATGCTCATTTTTTAGTATTCTTCACAGATAATTTCACAACTTTTATTCTCTTGATCTATAAGCATTGAAAATCTAGATTTTAGGAAGGCAGATTTCTCCAGTTGTATTTCTACAAATTTGTCAACCTGTCATTAACTTAAAAAATTTTTTCAGGACTTTCTCATGAAAGGCCCCTTGATGGTTACTTACGTGAGAATCATGTGGATATACAGTTGGAATTTCGTTGGTTTTTTTGCTAAGAGACTTTTCATCTACTATTTGACCGTGAAATAAAGTAACATTTTCTTCATAATTGAGTGCATCTGTTCATTCATTGTCCTTTCAAGCTTTCTGTCTCATGTTTAGGCTTAATCCATTTGAAGTCCACCCTGTCTGGGTTTCTCCCCAAAGTTCCATTCAGACTATCTGATTTGGAATTTTTTTGGGGTTTCCTACATCTAAGAATTTGAGTCTTTCTACAATTTTGGAAATTTTGAGTATCTTTTTGGATATTTCCTTTCCTTTATGCTATTCTCCTTTTCTAAAACTCCGGATTGAATATAGTTAAAACTTCTTACTAGAGACCTTCCTTTTATATCTTTTAATCTTGTTTATCTCTAATTTAATTGAGTAATTTCTTCAGATCTATTTAGCTTCCAGTTCACAAGTCTCCTTTATCTGTGGAGTTTCTCATTTCAATAATTATATATTTATTTTCCAAAAGTTTTATCCTTTTTTTTACCCTACGCAGTCATTTTGTAAGTCTCTTTGCCCCACTCATATTCTCAATACTTTTCATTTTACTTTAAGCACAGTAAACCTTTATTTTATATTCTGGTATCAAATATCTCCAATACCAAACCTCTACTTCTGCAGTTTGCTGTTTCGGCTAAATCTTGGTTATGGTCGCTTATTTCCTCTTGCATTTGAGGTTTTTAATGAACTTGTGTTTCCTGGAATGTCTTCTGTAAAGATTTTTGTGTGTTGGGTTTGCAGCTCTTACAGTAGAGAACAATACCATCTCCCACTATTGTAACCTTGTTTGGAGCCGCTGGTCAGAGCTAATGCTCACCTCTGGACTGGCTCACAGTCCCTCCAGGGCACCTCTGCTCCATGAAGGTTGTCTGGTCACAGCAGTCCTGGGAAAGAGAACTTTCAATGGGGCACCTCCGCAGTGACTGAAATCTCAAAGGCCAGGGAGTAAAACCGAGGAAAAGGGAATTAACATTTGTTAGGTGATTATTGTATCAGTTCAGTTCAGTTCAGTTCTTGTATGACAAGGTTCAAATTGGGTAGTTTTTTATTTAAAGCTTTTTTTGTTGTTTCTGTGGGCCATTTTAAAAGTCTTTATTGCATTTCTTACAATATTGCTATTGTTGTCTTTTATGTTCTGGTATTTGAGCTTTGGTTATGAGATCTTAGCTTCCAGACCAGAGATTAAACCCACACCCTCTGTGTTGGAAGGCGAAGTCTTAACACTGCCTGCATGCATGCTGTGCTTAGTCTTTGCAACCTCATGGACTGTGGCCCACCTGGCTCCTCTGTCCATGGGATTCTCCAGGCAAGAATACTGGAGTGGGTTGCCATGCCCTCCTCCAGGGGATCTTCCTGACCCAGGGATTGAACCCATGTCTCCTGTGGCTCTTGCATTGCAGGTGGATTCTTTACCACTGAGCCACCTAGGAAGCCCTGTCTTAACCACTGGACCACCCCAAATTGGTTGCCTATGTTTAATCTGTCTTTTAATCTGGAAAGTAGCTATCAATATCTCACATCTTGAACCCTACACTCCTACCACTTGCTAAGTGACTCAAACATCCAGGAAAGACTAGAGATTATTGGTCTCCTGAAAACGCTGGCCCTCTTAGGTACCATCTTGTTTTTATTCATAATTTTGGAATGCATTCCTACACTAATTTAGTCTCCAGGGTTATAGACCCAAGCTTCTCCTAGATCCATATGGATCTGAATACTCCCCTCTCCTGCAGAATGTTCCAGGTGATGTGGTAACATAGATTCCAGCTTTGCTACAGAACACAGGTTCATTATATCCTTGGGATGGTGCCAAAAGTTTGGCTTCACTTCCAAAGGGACTGTGTTTATCTACAGTGATTAAAAAGTATTCCTCGACATTTTTGAGAAATGTCCTAGCACTATTTCAAAACCTTCCTAATCCAGGTAGATCAATCCTCCTGTGTACAAACTATCGATATTTCCATAGGATAGTTTCCATATGGATCGTCCCCACATTAACATATTAAAGCAGTATTTAAAATAAAATATTTTGCTTAAACGGAGAGGTGTTAAAAACAAAGACCAGCTGTTGTGTCTATGAACTTGGTAAAGAAACAGCTGGAATCAATATAGCATTTGGACACATGGCTGAAGATGTGTTGTGTGTGAGGAATATGCCCTTGGGGGGAAAAAAGCCTTTGCCTTTGTGTGCAACTGAAGTGGAAAATAGAAGAGAACCTTGAAAGCCAGGGACTTTCTTCAGTTACATGACAGAAGCAAAGAGTGAAAGCTTTAAACATTATTGATTCCAAGGCAGCCATGATGAACCATGGAGTTTTAATTAAATCTTGCTCACCAGCAGTGAAAGCCCAGTCCCAGATTTGTGCTAAGTTTTAGCAACTGAGTATTAATAGAGCCTCGAAGGGAACCTTAGTGGCCTGCTCATAGTAGATGTGTGCTGTTCAGGTTGATAGCAGTAGCCACGGGTGGCTGTTTACATTTAAATTAATTTAAATGAAATAGAGTTTAACATTCAGTTCCTTGGTCTTTCTAGACACTTTCAAGTGCTCAGTAGTCACAGGTGGCTACTATGTTGAGCGGTGAACATTTTCCTCATGGTGGAAAGTTTCTTTAGACCGAACTGTATTAGATATTCAAGAAATAAATTAAGTTTGATACACAAATTGAATGAACAAATGAATGCCCTAAGTTCAAGAGGGGAAAAAAGGTACCACTTTGGTAAAAAGTTGAGCCAGTCCTCTTAAGAGCCGTGTGTTCAGTCATATCTGACTCTTTGCAGCCCCATGGATGTCGCCCGCCACGCTCCTCTGCCCGTGGAATTCTCCCGGCAAGAATACAGGAGTGGTTGCCATGCCCTCCTCTAAGGGATCTTCGCAACCCAGGGATCGGAACTGTGTGTATTGCCTTTCTTGCATTGAAAGGTGGATTCTTTACCACTAGTGCCACCTGAGAAGCTCCCAGTCTTCTTAAAGAAGACATATTTATTGGGGGTGGGGGTGGGAATAGAACTCAGTGGTGAAGTGATAGAACAACCTCTAAAGAGCATAACTGGGGCTTCCCTGGGGGTCCAATGGGTATGGCTCTGTGCTTCCAATGCAAGGGATGCAGGTTGGATCCCTGGTTGGGTAACTAAGATGCCACATAGCCAAAAAAAATTTTTTTGAAAAGTATAGTGTCATGATCCCATTAAATATAGCTTAGGCTTGTGGCAAATTTCTCCTCTGAAATCTTCAGTAAAGTCTGTTTTGTTCAAGAAGGCCTCTGTGGGTGGGGACTTTTTTGAGTTGCTCAGTAAAGGGCCTCTATTTTACAGGAGGGTCAGCAGGGTGTAGAGTAGAAGCCTGAAATGAGGAAGGAGGAGCCTAGAGGTTTGCGGAAGTCTTGTATTCACCAAGAATAGACGGGAATCTTAGGGACAGCTTTGAAGTTCCACAAGCCGAAACTGGATTCAAGCCAATCTTGCCTCTAATTAAATTACCCTGGCTGATGTCTAAGCTGCACTTTGATATACTATATCAGGGCTGGCAAGCCCAGTCTGACCCACCATCTGTATCTGTAAAGCCCACCAGCTAAGAATCTTTTTTTAACACTTTTAATGATTATAAACAAAAAAAGGATATTTTATCACATATGAGAATAGTATGTAATTCAAATTCCCAAGTTGATAAAAAGTTTTGTTGAAGCACAGCCATGTCATTTGTTTAAATATATATTGTCTATTGCTTATTTCATGCTCCAATGGCAGAGTTGAGTGGTCTCAACAGAGACCACAGGGCATGCAAAGCTTAAAATACTTATGCCCTGGCTCTTTATAGAAAAAGTTAGTCAACCTCATCCTGTATGATCAATAGTGAGAAAAGGGATCTACCAGACATCGCAAAACACGAAGGCCAGGAATGGGTGCCACTAAAACACGGCTGTGTCATGGGGAACCGGAATGAAAGAGAAGTTTTTAAAAGATTAGAGATGGTGAGAGGTGTAGAGAGTTACTGAACTAGAAAAAACCTCTCCATCAAACGTAAACTGCTAGATTTTTATTGATAAGGATAGCAGGAAACTAGACCCATAAACAGCTGACCAATGAGTCAGCTAGCCTTTCTGAGTTCAACACTAGGCAAATAACCATCTGTGAGACAGTAGAGTCCAGCACCAGAGGCTGCCACTCATTTGGCCAAGAGGTGCCTCTTTAGTGCCTCCCATGGGAAGGCCCTGTGCTAAAGAACAGGAAGGAAGGATGGGAAGCCTGAATGTTGGCCCCTGTTCTCCAAAAAATATGTAATCTCCTTGGGGAGATAAGAAAATATATTGGATTATTGCTGATAATCAAGTGAAAAATGAGAAATTTTGGAAACAAATGCTGGAAAGGAATGAGCTACAAATCAGCAGAAGTAGTCAAGAAAGTCCTCCTAGGGAATTCCCCGAGGGTCTGGTGATAAGGAATCTATTTTGCAAAGCAGGAGACGAGGGTTTGACCCCTGGATAGGGTACTAAGATCTCACAAGCCTTGGAGCAACCAGCCCCGAGCACCACATCTAGAGAGCCTGTGTGTCGCATAGAAAGATCCCTCATGATGTAACTAAGAAACTAAGACCCAAGGCAGCCAAATAAATAAATAGATGAAAAAAGAAAAAGCCCTTCTAAAGAAGGAAGGAAGGAACTAGGTTGGAGCTTGAAGGCTGGTTGGGCAGAGGGGAGGGGAACAAAGTCTGGATGGGGAAATTGACAAGCAATGGCTCAGCATTGTGGGGAGAAAGGCACCCTTCCCAAAATGGGGAGATCAACCAGGCTGGAACAGATCAGTCTAATGCGGAGAAGCCGGAGACAGAGGAGTAGGGCAGGGACTGGGGTTTGGGAAAGTTTTTGAAAGCCAGGATGAAGGGTTTCCCAGATTGATCATGGAGAAACCTAGTTTGTCTAAGTAAAAAGGAAGAAAAAGAAACCAGTATTCTTCAAAGCTATAGCACAGAGAAGAGTTACATAAAGAAAACAGACAAGTCTAGTAGACTAGATATTCTAGTAAATATTCTAGAATAACTAGTAGAAGAGAGATGAGCAGTAAGCAAGACTGTGTGTCTCAGGTTTTACAAGCTGGGAAAGAGTCCTAATGGACACAACATCTAGAGCTTCTGAAGACAAAATATAACAGGAGTCCATGAATAGGGACTTCCCTGGTTGTTCAGGGATTAAGAATCTGCCTTGCAATGTGGGGAACGCTAGTTCGATCCCTGGTTGGGAAACTAAGATCCCACACACCACAGAGCAACTAAGCCCACACACCACAACTACTGAGCCCCTGCACTCTGGAGCCCAAGCACCACAACTGGAGAGTGCTTGCACCCCAACAAAGAGCCCATCTGTGGCACTAAGAACTGACGCAGCCAAATAAATAAATCAATTTTTTTTTTTTTAAAAGATGACTTTGGCAACGCCATCAGTGAGCCCTGATTTGAACAGATCTGACAGGCTTGGGATGAATGACCCAAAAGTCATGTTCATCTGACATGGAGGTTTTTGCCAACACTGGCCATAAATGCACTTATTGCTTGCATGAGAACGCAGGCAAAGAGTTTGCATGAGACTAGGAAAAAAATATCATAAATAAAAATTATTTATTCCATGATTAAGATGGCTCCTTGTAGATATGAAATGGAAGATAATCAGTTATCAGATTGATCTTGTATACTTGAGGAAACTGGCTTAGAAAAAAATTAAAACTTTAGACCACTGTTTTTTGATGAACAGAATTAATATTTAATTA
>NW_011494934.1:557639-563476 GCF_000754665.1 Bison bison bison
ATATTTAATTAATTTAATTTAATTTAATTAATATAATTAATTATTTCTATGTAAAAGTAGATTTAATGTGATAGTGAGAAAACATAGACTATCCAGTTTTATATTTAAAAAGGTGTCCAAAACATCTAAATCATCTGCTAATTAATTTACAACTATATGAGTAACTAGAATGGACAGGAATTGTTGGAATGGACAGTGTTGATATTGAAACATGTTTCTAGCTAGACTAATTTCTGTAAAATAGGGTGATTATATTGTGAAATGAACTAAAATCTATTAAGAATAAAAGGGTATCATGATCTAATTTTGCATGATTTATGTCTACCAACAGAGAAGGAAAATAAAGAGTTAAACCTGAAAATAAAATGTAACTGGTTTACTGTGAAAGCTTTTACATTTTTCCATTTAAAAAATAACTTCTGAATTAAATTCCTCCTTTTACATTGTAATGTGAATCTTTAGGCAATTAGACTTAGATTTTAAAGCTCGAGGAAATGCTTCCAAAAGGAAAGGAAAAACAAAACTTCAAAAGACAAATTGGCAGCTCAGAAAAAAATCATTTGTGTACCTTTCAAATGAAAATAAAGCACATTTCAACGTCTGGTTTCTTTAAAGGTTATTTTAAAAATTCTTGAAGTTCAGGTCAGTTCCTGTCATGAATACTAATGAATAGTGAAAACTTATTTCAGATGCTTTCTCCCACGCCATAAATTTAACAATGGTGCAATGTCAAAATAAAAGAATATTTTTTTCATCTGCTGGGAGAACCACCTCCTGAACCCTAATTAGAGGGTGATGCATAAAACATTTTGCTAACATAGTTGGAGTCGAGATACTGTCCAGGGAACATACGCTCAAATAAAGGGAGAGCTTATTTTGTGTAATGATTACTCTTGATTATTACATGTCGTTTTCTTCTCTGCTTAAAATTGAATTGTTTTGAGAGAAATTTATATGTTTTTTCAGTTTTTATTTTATATTGGAGTACTTTGTTGTTGTTCAGTCACTAAGTCTTGTTCAACTCTTTGTGACCCCATGGGCTGCAGCAGACCAGGCTCTCAGTCCTTTACTATCTCATGGAGTGTGCTCAAACTCATGTCCATCGAGTCAGTGAAGCCATCCAACCATCTCATCCTCTGTCATCACCTTCACCCCTTGCCCTCAATCTTTCCCAGCATCTTTTCCAATGAGTCTGCTCTTCACATCAGGTGGTCAAAGGTTCGGAGCTTCAGCTTCAGAATCAGTCCTTCCAGTAAGCATTCAGGGTTGATTTCCTTTAAGATGGACTGATTTGATCTCCTCACAGTCCAAGGGACTCTCAAGAGTCTTCTCCAGCACCATTAATTCAAAAGCATTAATTCTTGGAAGCTCAGACTTCCCTATGGTCTAAATCTCACATCCATACACGACTACTGGAAAAACCGTAGCCTTGACTACACAGACTTCTGTCTGCAAAGTGATGTCTCTGCTTTTTAATACACCATCTAGGTTTGTCATATCCTTCCTTCCAAGGAGCAAGTGTCTTTTAGTTTCATGGCTGCAGTCACAGTGTAGTTGATGTACAATATTGTGTTAGTTTCAGATGTATAGCGAACGATGCAGTTATACATTTTCATTGTAAAGAAATGTTTATTTTAAAGAGTAAATAAGGAAAATGAAGATAAATACAACCAAGTTCACTGTTTGTGGGGCAAAGATGTACTTATAGATGAAATTTAAATGTAAAACAAACAATTTATCTAAGACTCACTTTTTTGCTAGGAAAAAAAAAAGAATCAGGATGTCCCATCTTTGTGTTCAAGTAACTAGTGTTTGGAACCCAAATTAAGGAGATAGAAACCAAGGCATTTGGCACAAGTGGTTGACACAACCTACCTCAGCGCAGAGCAGGGGTAGCCACTGAGACAGCTGACTGTGAACCTATGTCAGGGAGGTTCCAGTTGCTATGACAGAATGCAGAATTCAGCAGACTAGAACTGTCCCTATCAGAGACTTGAACAATCCAAGAATAGTAACAAAATAATGCTTTCCAGTAGATAGGCCATCCCCAGATAATATAATACATGGTCCACACAGCCTGGGAGCCCTGCTTTCTATAGCTACTGCTCTTATAAACAAGTGTCTGCAGGTCCAGAGCGTCATCTTGGCCACTCAGCCTCACAGCGATATAGCATAACAGGAAGCTGTTGTTCTCCTGGAACAACAGGCTAGTCTTATCTGGCTGAACTGATAGGGAGTTTCTTCTAGTGTTCAGAGGTGCATTTAAATTTTATGGAGTTTTTATAAAATTAGGTATGAAAATAAATATTGGTTAGGGTGAGGAAAGGGGCTTCCCAGGTAACACTAGAGATAAAGAACCTGCCTGCCAATGCAGGAGATGTAAGAGACACAGGTTCAATTCCTGGGTTGGGAAGATCCCCTGGAGGAGGGCATGGCCACCCACTCCAGTATTCTTGCCTGGAGAATCCCATGGACAAGAGGAGCCTGGTGGGCTACAGTCCATAGCATCACTCAGAATTAGACTGAAGTGACTTGGCGTGCAGGCATGCAGAGTGAGGAAAGATAACACCTAAAATTATGAAATAAAAAAGACTGACAAGTACCAACATTCCCAAATGCAAAAAGAAGTATGTCTCTTATAATTAAGTCCTTAATACATCAAGCATTATTTTACTGTATATTCCTCGATCACTTCATAAGAAAATTAAAATTATTTTTATATCCAGTTTTCTGGAGATAAAAACCATTCATTCTTTCCTCTGAAAGACTTCATTGAACTTTTAAGAAATTGTTGATAGTGTAGGAAAGTTTATTGGAACTTCACATCTCATTATTGTTAATGGATTGTATATTTTTAGGAAATTTCTTCCATGTATGTATTGTAAGATTTCAGGGCATTTCAATTTTTTTTAATACAGTGAATGATCTTAAATACTATTTGAAATAAAAAGTGTCAATTAGGGAACAGACAAAGCTATAGAATTACTAAGTTGGAAAAGGCATATTCTTGACCAAAGCAGACAACATTGTGGGATTTCCCTGGTGGTCCAGTGGTTAGGAATTCGCCTGCCAATGCAGGGGGCTCAGGCTCGATCCCTGGTCCGGGAAGATCCCAATGCCTTGAAGCAGCTAAGCCTGGGAGCCACAACTACTGAGCCTCAGCTCTAGAGCCTGTGCTTGGCAACAAAAGAAGCCACCACAATGAGAAGCCCACGCCTCACAACTAGAGAGGAACCCCCACTCACCGCAACTAGAGAAAGAAAGCACATGCATAGCAATGAAGACCTAGTGCAACCATAGATAAAATAAATTAATTCAAATTTAAAAAGATATTAGTATACTTAATTTAAAAAAAAAAAAAAGAAGGAAAATGTTGTGACATTCTGCTCTGTTTCTGAGCAGTTATTTCGCAAAGTGCATCTAGCTTTCAAATGAGAGAGAAACTTCCACGTCATTTAAGCCACTGTAACCAGGGCTTTGTCTATTGGTTGCAGCCCAAACTATCCTTAACTGAGAGAGGGGAGTATTAGGATCCCCTGGGGAGGTTTCCAAGCGACCTCCTCCTCCGTTCTGCTGTCCTCTGATGCTGGGAGGGGCAGAGTGTGAGGCCTTCTGCTGGAGAGAAAGATAGAAGACTTGGTGCATTTCAGCTGTCTACTGCACTGAAACAGGCCACACTAAAGCTTAGCGGATTAAAATAGTAACCTCTTATTTCCTGTGATGGTGTGAGATGGATTGGCTTGGCTGCCCACATAGTGATTATATGAATAAGATGCATTTAACCAGGCCCTTAGCTCAGACTGGAACACCCAGGATGTCTTCACTCATGTCTAGACCTCAGGTGGGGCTGGCTGCTTCTCACCACATGGTCTGCCATTATTCAGTAGCGTAGACTAAGCTTGCAGCTTCCCAGGTGCCTCAGTGGTAAAGAACCTGCCTGCCGATGCAGGAGACGCTGGTTTGACCCTAAGTTGGGAAGATCCCCCTGAGAAGGAAATGGCCACCCACTCTAGTATTCTTGGCTGGGAAATCCCATGGACAGAGGAGCCCGGAGGGCTAGAGTTCATGGGGTTGCAGAGTCAGACATCACTTAGTGACCAAACAACAACAGAGTAAGCTTCTTTACACAGGAGCTAGACCCCATGAGAGCAAAAGCAGACTTTGTAAAGCCTGGGATTAGTGCAGCATCACTCCCACCATGTTGCGCTGGTCTAAGCAAGTCACTGAGCCTGGCTAGATTCCAAGGCTGGGAGAACGGGCTCTGCCTCTTGGTGGGGCAAGTAGTCTGCAGGTACAAGAGCAGAAAATGTGTTAGCAGCCATCTTTGTAGACAGCCTATGTGCAAAGAGATGGGTAGAGAAGTAAAATGATTTCTAAAAGGACCAAACAGTAGGATGGAATGGAACCTATATTTTTGGTACCAAGAATGCAATGCCACTGTCAGATTTCAGCCATTCGGTCATTTGAGCTATCAATTACTTGTCCCTACCGAAAATGGATAGTGCATAGAAAAGGTATGCTGCTTGCTTTCCTGGATGGACCACCCAGCATGGAGTAACCATTGGAACCATGTTCCAAGGTCTAGTTCCAAACTAAAGTTTTTCAAACACATCACACACAAACACACACACACAGGTCACAAAACTCAGATTGCCAATTTATTAATTTGACATTAGAAAATAGCTGCTAAGTAATTTAGAATATTGTGTTTTGTGATCAGGACAATTTTCTTTAGAAGTTGGACAATCTACTTGAAAATATAAATTCTTTTCAGAGGTTGTAAAAAGAGTACTGAAATCAGAATGGAGGAATTAGATTATCTTACTATGGTATTTGCTTCTATAAGGCTTGAAGGAAGTACGTGCCAAGTGGGCAATTGCCTAGATCTCCACAGGTTAAATCCAACCTGTGGCCCATTTGTGTATGAACTTTGAGCTAAGAATGAAAGTGTTATAAACAAAAACAGAGAGAAAAATACAAAAGAGACCACATGTGACCAGCAAAGCTTAAGATACATTTTCTGTGGTCCTTTACAGAAAAAGCACACCAAGCCCTGAGCTGGACAATTATTTGACAGAAGGAGCCCTCTGTTTCTCCTTGAACAGTTTAGGAACTGGATGTCACAAGCCAATAATGGGCTGAAATTAAGTTACTGAGTAGATATCAGGGCTGAATGCAATAGGCTAGTGCTATGCTTTGAATATTTTAGTTTAAATCTAATAGCTAAGTAGTTTTCTGTTTGTTTTTTTTTTAATTGCAATGTTTGAGACTGAGATGAATACAATTCTTTGTTACAAAGTAGCATCCCATTCATGCTCCATTTTAATTTCCCAACTTCTGTTGATGCTAACACATCTAGATGAAACAATGATGGTGATGATGATGTACAAGCTTTTGCAAAGCTTGTATTCAGTCAGTTAAGTCACTCAGTCATGTCCGACTCTGCGACCCCATGAATTGCGGCACCCCAGGCCTCCCTGTCCATCACCAACTCCCAGAGTTCACTCAGACTCACATCCATCGAGTCAGTGATGCCATCCAGCCATCTCATCTTCTGTCGTCCCCTTCTCCTCCTGCCCCCAATCCCTCCCAGCATCAGACTCTTTTCCAATGAGTCAACTCTTCGCATGAGGTGGCCAAAGTACTGAAGTTTCAGCTTTAGCATCAGTCCTTCCAAAGAACACCCGGGACTGATCTCCTTTAGGATGGACTGGTTGGATCTCCTTGCAGTCCAAGGGACTCTCAAGAGTCTTCTACAACACCACAGTTCAAAAGCATCAATTCTTCAGCGCTCAGCTTTCTTCACAGTCCAACTCTCACATCCGTACATGACTACG
>NW_011494934.1:563576-586847 GCF_000754665.1 Bison bison bison
GACCTTTGTTGACAAAGTCATGTCTCTGCTTTTGAATATGCTATCTAGGTTGGTCATAACTTTCTTTCCAAGGAGTAAGCGTCTTTTAATTTCATGGCTGCGATCACCATCTGCAGTGATTTTGGAGCCCCAAAAAACAAAGTCTGACACTGTTTCCACTGTTTCCCCATCTATTTCCCATGAAGTGATGGGACCAGATGCCATGATCTTCATTTTCTGAATGTTGAGCTTTAAGCCAACTTTTTCACTCTCCTCTTTCACTTTCATCAGGAGGCTTTTTAGTTCCTCTTCACTTTCTGCCACAAGGGTGGTGTCATCTGCATATCTGACGTTATTGATATTTCTCCCTGCACTCTTGATTCCAGCTTGTGCTTATGCTAAAGGATGAAAATGTAAAATGTCACACTTAAGAGTTTTATGACCCAGTCACTCAGAGAGACCATCCCTGAACTGGTTACTTGTCAGGATGGAACAAAATGATCTCAAGTTTAAAAAAAAAAAAAAAAAAGGCTGAACTGTTATAGATGGGATGAATTGTGTCCTCCAAATTTATATGCTGGGGTCCTAACCCCTAGGACTGCAGAATGTGACTGTATTTGGAGATAGGTCTTTAAAGAGGGAATTAAGCTAACATGAGGCCATTCTGGTGGGTCCCAGTCCAATATGACTGATGTCTTTATAAGAAGAGGGCATTTGAATACAGACACATACAGAGAAAAGAACATGTGAGGATACAGGAAAAGACAGCTGCCTATCAGCCAAGGGGAGAGGCCTCAGAAGAAGCCAACCCTGCTGACACCCTGATCTCGGACTTTAGAGTTTAGCACTGTGAGAAAACACATTTCCACTGTTCAAGTCATGCAGTTTATGATACTGTGTTATGGCAGCCCCAGAAAACAAATACAGAGAACTTTAGGAATATGCAATAGATCGCATGGAAAATCTCAGGGAACCTCTGTATATTGAATGTGTTGTTGTTGTTTAGTCACTAAGTCGTGTCCAACTCTTGCTGACCCCATGGACTGTAGCCCACCGGGCTCCTCTATTCACAGGATTTCCCAAGCAAGAATACTGGAGTGGGTTTCCATTTCCTCCTCCAGGGGAATCTTCCTGATCAGGGATTGAACCTGTTTCTCCTGAACTGCAGGTAGATTCTTTACCACTGAGTCACCTGAGAAGCTGACTGAAAGAGTAAATACTGTGTAATACGGCTCTGAGGAGTGAGTGGTGAGAGGATAGATTGGACACCCCAGTCCTGGGTTCTGTGCAAGGCAGAAGAGCCCTCCTGGGTGGTTGGAGGACCACAGGAACTAATAGGAGAAATGTGGGGAGGCTGGAGACTGCTAGCGAGGAGCACCGGTGGGCTGGCCTGCCTCCAGGCAGGGCGAAGAGAGGTCTGCTCTAGGGGTGCTGTGTCTCCTGTGACCACCTCAGCGAGTACCCCCAGCCCAAGCCAAGCAAATGCTCCAGCCCCGCTCACCCCATGGCACAGTGTTGCCCCCGTGCTGGGACGGCCATGACCAGGAGAAAACTCAAACTCAGATGCAGAAGCAACTTGGTCCCGGGGCAGAGCTGGGTGGGGCGGTGGTGGCCGCTGTTGACCCTTAGTCAAGCAGCTCCTCAGGAGCCCAGATCTCCGACAGTGGCTGCTCTACCACAGCTCATCTCCTCAAACAAGCCGGAAGTCTATGCGGGCCCCACCTGTCGTGGCTTGAGGCTTCACAATAGGGCTGGAGAGGCAGGGACCGTGGGTGCTGTGAGGGATAAAGGGGACTTGAACCCAAGCTGTGTCTGAGCAAAGCAAGGGACACAACTGCAGGTGTCTGCACAGGCAGCTCACCAGAGACAGCCTGGACAGAGACTCTGCGGCTGACACGAGCCAAGAGCTCACTCAGGCCCCACTTGCTTCAGCGCTCTGGGGTGGGGGTCCCAGTGTGGGCAGAGGAGAAAACACACACTTAAAAGGGAATAAAGCCAGCTTGGGCCTGACCTTCAGAGCTTCTGCTCCAGTAACGTGGGATCAGCTCCTGCCTCTAATGAGGCAGTGACAGCAACTGAGCAGATGGAATGTCCTACCTCATATCCAGCTCCAGCTCAAGCACCTCCATCTCCAAGCTAATCCCCCCACCAAGGTGATGGCTGCTAGAGGCCCCTCGACAAAAAGACATGTGGCATTTGTGCCAGATTCAGCTCCCCCCCCACAAAGCACTGGGCATGTGCAGTCTGTGTAAGGATGTTCCCACATGAGAACACTCCCTCCTGACTGTAATAAGTAACTGTTTCACCTAAATGCCTAGAGGCAGATAAAGTTAAGCAAAATCAAAAGGCAGGGGAACTACTCTGAATTAAAAGAGCAAGAGAAAAATCCCTGAAAAAAAAAATAATCTAGAAATAAACAATTTGCCAGATCAAGAATTCAAAGCATTGGTAGTAAAAATACTAACTGAATTGGGGAAAAGAATAGATGTACACGATGAAAACTGTAATAAGGAACTAGAAAATATAAAAGAGACCAAATTGTAAGTGAAGAATTGAATAGATGCTATCAAAAATCACTAGAAGGAATGGCTAGCAGAATGAGTGATACAGAAAAATGCTTAACTGACCTAGAAGACACAGTAATGGAATTCATTAAATCAGAACACCAAAAACAAAAGCAAATGTTAAAAAATGAAAGTAGTTTATTAAGAGATCTCTGGAATAATACTAAGTGTATCAACATTCACCCATGGGATCACAAAGAGACAGTCACGACTGAGCACACACAGACACATCAACACCCACAGGATAGGGGCCCAGAAGGAGGAGAGAGAGGAGAGGATTGAAAATGTATTTGCGCAAACTGTGGTTTCCCAAACCTGAAGAAGGAAATGGACACTCGGGTACAGGAAGCACAGAGTCCCAAACAAGATGAACCCAAATAGAGCTACACCAAGACATATCATAATTAAAATAGCACAAGTTAAAGAAAAAGAGAAAATTCTAAAGGAAGCAAGACAGAAACAAAGAGGCTTATACATGGAACCCCCATAAGTCTATCAGCTGATTTCTCTACAGAAAAACCTACAATCTAGGATACTGTATCCAGCATGATTATCATTTAGAACAGAAGAAATAAAGAATTTTGCAGATAAGCAAAAGCTAAAAGAGTTCATCAATACTAAACCAACCCTAAAAGAAATGTTAAAGATCTTCTCTAAGCGGAAAAGAAGTAAGAATTTATATAAAGGGAAAATCCCAATAGAAAAGACAAAAATATAATAAGGACTGAGAATCAGCCACTTAATAAGCCAATATGAAGCTTAAAAGACAAAAAACTGTAAAAGCAACTACAATAAACAATTAAGGGATAGATATGAAGATGTAACATACAACATCAAAAACACAAAATGTGGGGGAGGGAGTAAAAATGTAGCTCTTTTAGAATGTGTCTGAACTTAAATGACTACCAGTTTAAAACAAGTGGGTATAGTTATAAATCAACATATATGAATTCCATGGGAAACACATATCAAAAACTTACAATAGACACACAAAGATAGAAAGAAAGGAACACATTGTGTAGCATAAGCAGCCCACGGGGAAGCTATTCATTAAGACAGTGGCAGGTCTATTTCCGCAACATTGTGCTGTTAATAAAATAGCACAAAATTGAAGAAAGTCATAATGATCACAGTTTAAGAGTCACCCATCTTGATCGCTTATTTCCAGCATTCTTCTCTGCTTTCTTTCTGTAAAAATCGTCATAGAGCATCTAATACCTCTGATCTCCATTTTCTCCATTATTCTTCTCATTTCTGGGCTCCCCATGCTTCAGTTGGCTCTTACAAGAATTTTGCTGAGGCACCTTCCTTTTCAAGTGGCTTGTCTGTTTCCACAAGAGTCCTTAAAATCACACCTGCTACAAGTCCACTTGCCCTAAATTAGATATTTTTAGTGACTTCCCTGTATGCATCCTATTTCATTTCTCTTCACTTTCTATTAATTTCAGCAATTCATTCCCACATTTCTGGGGGCATATAAGTAATTAAGAAGCTCACCGAAATTTCCAAAATGTCAAATCCAAAGGATATACTTGAGTGTTTGTCTGATCTGACTTTTCTTTGAGACAGCTTTCCACATAATATTGAATCCTTTCTCCTGGCTTTCCTACTTCCCTGGGTGAGTCTTCGTTTTCCGTTCTCCAGGACTTGCTGAACATCACAGCCACTGTGTTGTCTGATGTTGAATTTAAGCACCTGGGTGTTTCACCTCCTTCTCAAATTCACAGTGGCCAAAGCCAGCATCATTATCTCCCTGTTTTAACTGCCTCCACCCATCAAGTCAGAAAATGTGGGTATCACCATCTCTCTCCCCAACAGCTAATAAGACTTCTGCATGGCCATGACCCTTGCCCAAGCCCTCATCATCCCAAGTTACCTTTCTCCCAGTCTCTAGTCTTTCCAACATCACCTTTCCCTTCACTCCATCTTCTCCCCTCACTGCCAACTCTATGATTTTCTGAAAATGTAAATATGATTCTCTGACATTCTTGCTTTCAACCCTTCAATGTCTTCAGATCTCTACAGCAGAGCTTCTCAAACATCAGTATGACTCAATCACCCAGGAGTTTGTTAAAATGTGACTTTGATGGGGTGGGGACATAGCCGGCTCCCTGCGCTGCTATAGCTCCTTGGATTACACTTTGAGTAGAAAGAGTTCCAAGTTCATGTCCAAATCCCACAGCCCCTACAGTCTGGTTCCTGCTTGACATGACATCTGTGACCCCTGACCTTGCCCAGGAATTACGTGTCAAACCTTAGTCACTTCAAACCTTCATTCTACCTCGATCCAGGGACCCTCAGAGTTTCTAGATACATTTCCCATTTCTTTTGTCTGCCAGTGAAATAAGCACCAGCTGGGGATTAGTCCATATTCAAAAGATAAAAATCAGATAAAATTTCCATAATAGCAGGGCAATACATGTTTTACAAGCTCTTTAGTGTGAAATGGTTCAATAATATCACATTTGTTTCAAACTTCTTAGCAATTCACCTTTGGGTCTTTACCACAGTAATCTTTTTTTTTCTTAATGAAAATCTCACTAAAATTTTCATGAGGCTAGTGGTAAGAGAACAGAACTATATTGAATCTTATAAAAAATACATTATACATCTTCTTCTAGATATTGTTTTAATATTTTCATGAGATGATCAATTGCTTATCTTCATTCTAGCTTTATAGTTTCTTTTGCTTTTATTATTAAAAGTATCTAATAAAAAGGTAGATTAAAATACATTCGGCTGCTTGACCAGAGTTGAACATACTTTCCTAACACCATGAATGTTGGGAAGCAGTGAGTTTTTTACATTTTTTGTTGGAGTATAGTTGACTTACAATGTTGTGTTAGTTTCAAGTGTACAGCAAACCTTTTTCAGTTATATACACATATATATATATGCACTTGTGCATGTGAGTGCTAAGTCACTTCAGTTGTGCTGCACTCTGTGCAACCCTACGAACTGTAGCTTGCCAGGCTCCTCTGTCCATGGGATTCTCCAGACAAGAATACTGGAGTGGGTTGCCATGCCCTCCCCCAGGGGCTCTTCCCGACCCAGGGATTGAACCTTGCGGCTCCTGAATTGGCAGATAGGTTCTTTACCACTAGCGCCACCTGGGAAGCTTATACACACATACCTTCTTTTTCAGATTCTTTTTCATTATAAGTTATTATAAGATACTGAGCGTAGTTCCCTGTGTATTACAGTATGTCCTTATTAGTTACCTATTATATATAAAGTAGTGTATATGTGTTAATCCCAACCTCTTAATTTATGTGACAAAAAATTAACTTCCTTGTTCCTTGAGCCCAGAACAGAACCTACTATAGAAAAAAATCTTGCATCACCTAGTTGAGCCGTTAGGTTCAGCCTCATCTCTTCCCAAGTCTAGCAGCACAACCCAACACTTTATATTAGTCGTGAAAACTGCTGAGCTGTCTTTACACTCATCTGTACTTTTGCATATGCTACTTGATTGGTTAAAATTCCCTTTCCCACTTCTGTAGCTAACTCATCCCGATCTTTCAGAACTAGGTCAAACATCACCTGGATCAGGAAGCCTGAGGGGCTGGCCTTAGCTGAGCTAGCTTCTTACCGAGTTACCTATGAGGACCACCATTTGAAATGTGGAAAATCTGATTTGTCTGCATGATCCCAGTCCCCACTCCGTTAAGAGGCAGAGACCTCGTATGTCCCGCGCCTGCTGGCACAGTGTTGAATCACATGGTGCTTGTGGTAGACAGAAGAATGCCCTCTCCTCTCAAAGATATTCATATCTTTGTCTCTTGCACCAGCTTTCCATTGGTTAAAGGGACTTTGCAAATGGAACTCAGGATCTTAAAATGGAGTTTTTCCGAGATTATTATCTGGGTGGATCCAATGTAGCCACAAGGATCCTTCTAAGAGGAAAGATGTGTCAGAGTCAGAGAAAGAGACATGAGGTTGAGTGATACAGCCTGGAGCTAAGGCCGGTGCAAGCTGAAAAAGGCAAAAAAAAAAATCTCCAAAAGTCAACAGAAAGGAATGCCAACACCTAGATTTTTGTGGGTGAGACCCATTTTGGATTTCTGACCTCCTGAACTCTAAGATGGGTTTCCCAGTTTGTGCTAAAGACCTGCCTGCCAATGCAGGAGACTCATGAGACATGGGTTCGATCCCTGGGTTGGGAAGGTCCTCTAGAAGAGGGCATGGCAACCCACTCCAGTATTCTTGCCTAGAGAATCCATGAACAGAGGAGCCTGGTGGGCTACAGTCCAGATCGCAAAGAGTCAGACGTGACTGAAGGTTCTTAGCACACATGCACAACCTCTTTGAAAATCAGATTTTCAACATTACAGATGGTGGAAAGTCCTCATAGGTAACTCACTAAGAAGCTAGCTCAGCTAAGGGTCTGATTCAGTCATCAGACTGTCCGGGCAGCCCAATGGTTAAGACTCTGAGCTTCCAATGCAATGCAAGGGGCACAGGTTCAATTCCTAATTAGGGAACTAAGATCCTACATGCTGCTCCTGTATGCCAGCACCGTGCTGCCAAAAAAAAAGTATTTGTGTTATTTTAAGCCACTACATTTGGGTGATTTGCTACAGCAGCAAAAGGAAACTAATACAGTGCTCAATCGATGTTCTTTCACAGAACGCAGGAATAGAAAAATGCCTCTGGGCTCCGCTCCTCAATTTTGTGCTCTGTCTGTCTCCTCTTTCTCCCTGAGCTGCAGGCGAAGGTGCAGATGATGGCTCTAGGACCTCAGCAAGATACCTTTCACACGCAGAGGTTTACTGCACACCCCTACCACTATTCCCAGCCCCACCCCGCCCCCACTGTGTTCTGTTGGTCCAGCTGGGGCAGGGCTGGGAGGGGAATAATGAAGGGCTTATGTAATACACTGTCACTCCACTAAAATGCAAAGTCCAGCTTCATCAAATATTTCCTGTCACCTAGTGGTGCAGGCCCCGTGGTTGGTGCTGTAGGAAATCTTTATTTGGTTTCTAGTTTAAGATTCTCTAGCACTCTTTGAAACTGCAACAAGGTAAATCCAAGCATACTACTGCTGTTGATCCCCCACCCTCCACCGGGTCTCTCCATGCTCCTCTTCTCCCCCAGGAACGCAGGACGGCTTACCTCCCTGGAGAACCTAGGTTTCTTGACTCTCTTAGGTTAATCTTCTGAAATACTGCAAAAATTACCCCTCCTTAGGCCTTTATTTCCAATGTAAGGCATGAAAAAGACCTTTTTTGAAAGGTAGCTTTCCTTTTCACAGCTGTCTGCATAAATCTTTTAATTGCAACGGTGATGGTTAAAATGCAAGAGACGAAGTCCACTCTGTAACTTGCATTCAGTCATCAGGCCTCTAGGTGTCGCCACCACCCAAGTCCTGTTATCAGAGGGCGCTGGCCCTGCACAGAGGAACTCAGTGTTCAGTATTGTTTCAAGATTATTCAGGAAAAAATAATGCGTAAAGTATACATTATATATATTATACATACAATGTATGGGTTTCCCTAGTGGCTCAGATGGTAAAGAATCTGCCTGCAACATGGGAGACCTGGGTAAGACCCCTGGGTTGGGAAGATCCCCTGGAGATAGAAATGGCACCCACTCCAGTATTCTTGCCTGGATTCCAGAGAAGCCTGACAGGCTACAGTCCATGGAGCCACAGAGTCTGACATAACTGAGCAACTAACACTTCCAATATACAGTGTATATATTTGCGTCTATATTACACATATAACAAATTTTTTGGCCTAGATCTTATATACATATAAAGAACATTGGCATTTTCCTCCACCCCATTCCAGCTCTAGTTTTATGAGCAAAATTCAAACAAGAGAGTAAAAGTGGTACAGTGGTAAAGAACCCACCTGTCAATGCAGGAGACTCAAGAGACACAGGTTCGATTCCTGGGTCAGGAAGATCCCCTGGAGGAGAAAATGGCGACCAGCTCCAGTATTCTTGCTTGGAGAATATCATGGACAGAGGAGCCTGGCGGGCCGCAGTCCATGGGGTCACAAAGAGTTGGACATGTCTGAGCACATACACATACAAGAAAGTAAATGATGTACCTGGCTACTTTGAAATTTTATTCTTTTGTTCTGTTTTCCACATTAGCACTGGAACATCCTGGATTTTGTTTGACTATCAAAATATTCATTAAAGATGCACCCAGTTCTATAGATACATACAAAAAATTGTTCATTTCATATAGCACAGTCAGTGTTTTCCCTTCCTCTGGAGTCTCATCTGTTTTTGGAGACTACTGTGAGTTGGTTTTCAAAGCAAGTGCAAAGCAGCAAACAGGAAAGAATGGAGGCACTTACAGTTCTAAAAATACTCCAAAATGTCACTTTTGCTGCTGCTGCTGCTACGTTGCTTTAGTCGTGTCCGACTCTGTGCGACCCCATAGACGGCAGCCCACCAGGCTCCCCTGTCCCTGGGATTCTCCAGGCAAGAACACTGGAGTGGGTTGCCATTTCCTTCTCCAATGCATGAAAGTGAAAAATGAAAGTGAAGTCGCTCAGTCGTGACTGACCCTTAGCATGGACTGCAGCCTACCAGGCTCCTCCATCCATGGGATTTTCCAGGCAAGAGTACTGCAGTGGGATGCCATTGCCTTCTCCATTAATGTTCAGTTCTTTCCCATTCTGAAGTTTTAAGCTTACGTATTTGTACGTATATGGTATGTGGAATCTGAAATAAGAATGCTGGGTGGGTGAATTCAGAAGGGTTCAGAAGAGTTGCAAGTCTGCCTTCCAATTCCGCTCCTCTGTGATCTTAAGAAGGTTTTCTCTAAGTAGCCACTTCAATTTGAAAACATATGACAAACTTCTACAAAAATGAGCAGTTCAGTTGTTCTACTTTTCCTCTTTACGCTGAAACTTGCCTCCTTTGTTCCCCAGTCTTTATTTACACCATGGCAGGGCTACGGCTTCTGTGGTTTTGCTGGTCACTCTCACCCTAGGATTTCTCTTGCTCCTGACTCTGTAATTATTGCATTTTATTTCTAATAGCTGATGTAGGTCACATTTCATAGGCTAGGCCAAGACAAATAATTAGAAAGAACATTGTGTTTAAAGATATTTCTTGCCTTTCCTTTTTTTAAAAATGAAGGTTTGGTAGAACTAGAAACTGAGACAAATCTCCATCAAGACCTGTATGTGTGTATGTGTATACATGTGCACACGCACACACACACACATACACGCGTGTGCATGCACACAGACATAAATAAATCCACATCTTACATTTCAGATTCAGACAGCCATTTTCTGAGAACTTTGAATATAACCAAAGCTATTGTTAGGCAAAGAACTTTGACTGTAATCAAGGTTATTGTAAGACAAGAGAACATGCTGTTTTTATCATCCACCCCCTTGTTCTACCCAAGAAAAATACTGAACAGCAGTGAGCTCATATTAAGGCCTATGTCTAGTTACTGCTCAACTGGCAGATTTCTGTCAGGCTTCTAAAAGCAATTCACATTGATTTCTGACTTTGGAGCTAAAATTAATAAGGAGCCCAGGAAGGCCAGGGTTCTTCCTTGAACAGAGAAACAACCCAAAGGCTATGTTAGTGAATGAATTGGCTGTGCTCATGAAGTCTTGTTGTTTTAAAGTGTGTATATAAAAGAATAGCAACCAAATTGAAAAGGTGGGGCAAACTACTACATATAGAATGGATGAACAACAAAGTCCCATTGTATAACACAGGGAGTTCAGTATCCCGTGATAAACCATAGCAGAAAAGAAAATGAAAAAAGAATGTATACATGTCTATAACCAAATCACTTTGCTATACAGCAGAAATTAACACAACACTGTAAATCAGCTAAACTTCAATAAAATAAACATTTTTTAAAATTGAGAAAGTAAATAATTACACAATGAAAGTATCAAATTTGGGTCTGCTTCCATTGTAAGTCAACAGTGACTCTTCTACTTGACTACTGGGGAAATTAGAATGTTTACTTAACTAATACTTTTGTAAAGTAATAAGGTCTCAAACCTCCCTGGCATACCTAATAACAGCTGACAAGTCTGGGCTTATGGGTAAAGGAAATTAATTCCCGGAACTAACACCAATGTTACCACTGATTTACTGACACCTATGAAATCTACACCATACAATCTAAGAATTAAGAGTGCAGAGGATGCCCAGGGCAGCTCCTCAGCACCCCAGAAATCTTTTCTACACGTGGGCTTTCTACCACCAACAGTGACTTCAAAGCGGTAAGCTCCTGAACGACAGAGCCACATCAGAAGTTACTTTTCTACTCCCAACAAAGTCCAGAACGGTGCTGGTACTATGAATATCTGTTACTCTTGATTTAGTAAATATGGCTTGATGGCACACAAACCCCTCCAGTACTGTTGAGCAACTGAATCCAAAGACAAGCATTCCAGCAGCCAGCTGAGAAAGGCATTGGGAAGGAGCAGAGAATCCTGGACAGGTCATCTCGTGAAGCCAATTACTTTCTCAGTAAAATTAATTTTTCTTTCACTTCAGGCCCACTTAAAAGTTAATAAAGGAAGGCTATCTGGCAGGATAATCTATCTCTCCTTTACCCATCCGCTTAATCACTAGCCACCATGGACTGCAAGTCTGGGAAAGCACCTAATCATTGGATTTAATTGGACCTGGCACCTACCGTTTCCTAATAACTTTTTCTGCCTTGTCTTCCATTAGAGGTAGATCTTTTAGGGTGAGTAAATAGGTCAGACTTTACAAAGAGTCTTTTCAATTTTCTGCTCACCACAGGAGTAAATTAAAAACAAAAAGAGAAACAGCCATAAGCTATGTCCTTTATGCAAGTATTAGGTTCTTGGTATTTATTGTTAGGGAATTCAAGAGAAATTCTAGTGCTAGGCCAAGATCAATGCTCTAAAAATAGGTTGATGTATATCCTCTAAAGAACTGATTACTTTGAGGAGTCACTTCTAGAAACTTTAAATATATTTCTCAGCATCATGTTTTTTTTTTTCCTTTAAATTAAATTTAAACAGCTTTATAAAACTGAGAACCACAAAGTAAGGATGACTGGAAATCAGGTTTACATCCTGAGCTTCACATCCTCCTGTAACATTTGTGCTTTTGACAAGACGCTCACCAGCTTAGTTAGCAACTGAGTGGCCAGCTTTCCAAATTTGACAGCCAGGCCTCAAGTACTGCTTGGGATGCAGATTTTCACTTAAATTACCAGGTTACTTCACAAAACACGGATCATCCTTTGTTCTTAATGAACATGTGTAATTCCAGATGAGAAGTTATGACAAAGAGAATCCTTTTATGATATGTGCCAGCTATCACCGTATTGTGTCTTAGCTCCAAATTCACCTGCCAACACATGTTCTGTAAGGATGGACAGAACTCCTGTGAGCATCTTCCCATCACAGTGAGCACGCTGTTCCACTTGTTCAGACAGAAGGTGCCGGAGGGACGATGTAGGAGGAAGGAGGTGCTCCTGTGAGGCTGCAACACGGTGGGTCAGTGGGTGGGTTCTGATGGCGCTGCTTTAACTCCGGGTCCTAGAACATGCGGTGTCTCGGGGAACTTGCAGCTCTGGCCTGGCCATGCTCACTTTGTGCCCCCACCACCCGCCCCAGCCCCATGCAGGAGGAGGTGTTTGCTTCCTGTTGCCAAGCAACCGTAGGCCAGTCCTGCCCAGGGAAACCTGTTAACTTCTCCGCCAACCTGCCGACTGTAAATACTTTTCCAACAAACTCTGAAGCCCAACCTCCCTTCCTCCCAAGTTTGTCCTTCCTTAGACGCTCTCCCTCAGCCACAGGGTAAAATGCAGTTTTCTCATATCTGAGAGTCACCCTTTCATCAAAGTGTAATAATTCTCGACATTTAACTTCCCTTGTTTAATCACCGAGTGGTGTGTATCTTCTGATTGGTCACAGTCTGATACAACACATTTCCCACTTCACAACCAGTAACTGTCAGCAGAAAAGACACAAGGCATCAAAGCTACTAGTGACACAGTAAGAAAACAATTCAACTTTTCAGTACCTGCTCATACATTTAATTATCCAATACACCATTAACACATGCTAATAAGCCATGTATTTCACTGTAAACTATTACATAACAAATTTACTGTATACAAGTAAAAAAGAGGATATATATGTAATTCCACTCTCTTAATACAAAGCTGACCCATGCCAAATAATATAAGATAAAAAAAATGAAAAAAAGCTTTTGAGATACTAAAAAGTATACATTTATGCTCCCAGATAAGGTACAAAGAGCACTGTGCTGTGCTGTGCTCAATCGTGTCCGATTCTCTGTGACCCTATGGACCATAGCCCACCAGGCTCCTCAGTCCAAGGGTTTTCCAGGCAAGAATATAGGAGTGGGTTGCCACTTTCTCTTCCAGGGTATCTTCCCAACCCATGGATCAAACCCACATCTCCTGCACTGCAGGCACATTCTTTACTGCTGAGCCACCAGGGAAGCCGGTACATATCATATCAATGTAAACATCTGTACAGGTACCAATGTAGGTATCAACAAACTCCACGTGATAATATAAATGATATGGATCTGGTTTAATAACATCATGTTTGAGTTTGACTGGTGATTATGCCACTTCTGAAATAGGATAGGACATATTCTGTCCTTTCTCAGATGTTTACCAGGAAAAAGAAACAGAGGAGCCCGGCAGGCTACAGTCCATAGGGTCACAAAGAGTCAGACATGACTGAAGCAACTTAGCACCCATGCAAAGGGCTATTTGCAATGAGAATGACTAATACACGATTTTCAGGAACACTGGAGAAAACAAAATCCATTCTCTGTTAAAATGACCCATATTTAGGAAGATAGACACTGGTACCACTGAAATTCCCCTCATTCATTTATTATTCTGCCTGCTCTACCCTGACTGCAGCAATAGCTGCTTATCCTCACTGCAGATGTAACTGTTTACACTTTGTGACTTGAGTAAAGCTGTCTCTAGAGAACTGGGTCACTCTGAAATGGTCTTACTAAGAGGAAACCTGCTCACTGAGTGAGTCCATGATAGGGAAAAGGTTGGGCTTCCCTGGTAGCTCAGTGGTAAAGAATCTGTCTGCAATGCAGGAAATGCAGGAGATGTGGGTTTGATCTCTGGGTCAGGAACACCCGCTGGAGGGCACGGCAACCCACTCCAGTATTCTTGGCTAGAGAAATCCCATGGACAGAGGAGCCTGGCGGGGTACAGCCTATGGGGTTGCAAAGAGTCGGACACGACTGAGCACGCATGCACAGGAAAGAGGTTGCTTGCAGTCATTATTCAGAAACTACCCACCAGTCTGAGTGCTACAGTCATTTTACCTGGTGAATACGTAACCGATAACATTGTCTGTGCCCAGTCATTTTTCGACTAGGATGGAGATCCTGTCATATCTGATTTCTCATTTACGACTGGGACATAGTAGAATAAATATTTCTTAGGCATGTAAAACAGTACAGGAAAGGAAGCAGCTGTCTGAGTCCCTCCTTCTGGTTGCCAATCTGGGGAGTAAAAATATTGCTGTTGTCATCGCTTCTGTTCCCTGTACTTGTTGTTTAGGATGTGGCTAGGAGCGGATGGTTTGAGTGGTTTACCATGAAGACAGGCACGGAGAAAGAAAAAGACAAGTCTGGGCAAGGGGAAGAGAGTCAGTGCCGAAATGCTGGTCTTCCTGCCCCAGCTGTTGAGCTCAGAGTGCTCTCTGAGCCTAACTGTGGGCTGTCCTCGAGCCCAGGATCTTTATTTCAACCTCGTGGTACTATTAACACACAACATGAAATGGATTGACAGGGAGAAAATTAAGAGAAAAATATGATCTCAACTGAACAGATGGGACAATAGTACCAATAAGCTAAATAAAATCAGCATGAAAAATGTGTCTATCATTTATCTCAGACAAGTTGTTCCACCCATTAGTGCTCAGTGCCTCAGTCGTGTGCGACTCTTTGTGACCCCACGGACTGCAGCCCACCAGGCTCCACTGTTCTTCCCAGGTAAGAACACTGGAGTGGGTTGCCATTTCCTCCTCCAGGGGATCTTCCCGACCCAGGGATCGATCCTGCGTCTCTTGCATCTCCTGCATTGCCGGGTGGGTTCTTTAACACTTCACCACCAGGGGAGCCCAGAGACTAAATCCTGTCTAAGTGTGGTAGCTCATTAGACTGACAAACCAAGAGCCCCAGAGCAGCAACACAGATGGCTGGCATCTCTGGGCTGGCAAGGGCTATATTACAATCTCTCTCTTATTTCAGAGAAGGGTCCTAAATGAAATAATCTGAAGAAACATTCTTGCACTTAGTAAGTACTGTTACCATCGATTATTTTCACGACAAAAATAATACATGTTTTCTCCCAAACTATTTTGCTAAGAGAGTAATAACAACAATGGAAAAGGCTAAAAATTCTGGGCATGAAAAGGAAGCTATTCTCCCTTAATACTCACATTTGTTTTCATCTTTGGCAGTGAGATCAGAATGAAACTTTTTTTTTTTAATTTTATTTTTAAACTTTACATAATTGCATTAGTTTTGCCAAATACCAAAATGAATCTGCCACAGGTATACATGTGTTCCCCATCCTGAACCCTCCTCCCTCCTCCCTCTCCCTATACCATCCCTCTGGGTCGTCCCAGTGCACTAGCCCCAAGCATCCAGTATCGTGAATCGAACCTGGACTGGCATCTCGTTTCATACATGATATTTTACATGTTTCAATGCCATTCTCCCAAATCTTCCCACCCTCTCCCTCTCCCACAGAATCCATAAGACTGTTCTATACATCAGTGTAAGCAGATGATCCATATATTCTTCTGAGCTCAAGTTTTACAGATACAGAGAACATTTTAGGAAATCTAGGACGAAAATCCTATTAATATTCATCATTATTCTGCAGATTATAGATGGGATCTGTGATTCATTAAATTCCCTCTTTTTTAAAAAAAAAAAACACACACACACAAATGCCACCATGACTTAGTTCACAGGCGTGAACTGATTCAACAGGGGACACCAACATGATATGATAGTAAAGGGAGAGGCTGGACACAGAGAGATGTCCCATGTTACAAGACACACACATTACTCTTTTGTTCCAGAAAAAAAAAGAACCTCTGTCTTGAGTGGTTCAAGCTAGAGGGACAGAAAAACCAAATGAGAAAAGCATTTATCTTGGCAGCATACTAGAAAATTATATTCCAGAAGATGTTCACACTTCCTTTCATATTATAAATAAAGAAAGGAGATGTTTTGCCAAAACTCAAAAACCCATTTAAGGTCTTTCTTATAAACTCAGGTAAAGAACAGTAGTGTCCAAGAGAACTATAAAATAAGCCATATATGTAATTGAAAATTTTCTAGTGGCCACATTAAAAAAAGGTGAAATCAGTTTTTAACATTTCAACCAATATGTCCAAAATATTATCATTTAAAATGTAATTGATATAAAAATTAAGATATTTTATTTTTTCATAAGTCTTCAAAGTATGAACCATATTTTAAATTCACAGCACATAACAAAGTCAGCCAAGTACATTTCAAGTGCCCAATAATTCTATGTGGCTTGCTGGAACCACACTGAGCAGCTGTTCTTACTATTGAGCTTTCGTTTCCATTACATTAATGATGATAGATATTTGCACTAGAGCTTTTTCAGTGAAAAGTCTGGTGACAGTGAAGTTTATGATTATAGAACCTAAAAGGATGTATATTACAAGAGTGTGGACTGCTGTTTTAATAAAAAAAAAAAAGGTCTAAATCTTTGTGCCATTCATTGTAAGCAGTACCAAGTTTTCAATTAGTATGCTTTCAAATGCCAGAGTCCTTGGCCCATGAAAAACTGCCCCCTGATTAGCAGGAGCCTCAGAAGGCAATGGTATCCCACTCCAGTACTTTTGCCTGGAAAATCCCATGGACGGAGAAGCCTGGTAGGCTGCAGTCCATGGGGTCGCTAAGAATCGGACACGACTGAGCGACTTCCCTTTCATGCACTGGAGAAGGAAATGGCAACCCACTCCGGTGTTCTTGCCTTGAGAATCCCAGGGACGGGGGAGCCTGGTGGGCTGCTGTCTGTGGAGTCATACAGAGTTGGACACGACTGAAGCGACTTAGCAGCAACAGCAGAAGACTACACTGTAGTTTCTTGTTCTTATACCTGCCAACCAGATATGAAAACATTCACATCACTTTGCTGACAAAGGTCTATACAGTCAAAGCTATGGTTTTTCCAGTAGTCATGTATAGATGTGAGAGTTGGACCATAAAGAAGGCTGAGTACAAAAGAATTGATACTTTTGAATTGTACTGGGGAAGACTCTTGAGAGTCCTTTGGACTGCAAAGAAATCCAACCAGTCAATCCTAAAGGAAATTGACCCTGAATATTCATTGGAAGGATTGATGCTGAAGTTCCATAACTTTGGCCACCTGATGTGAAGAGCTGATTCATTGGAGAAGACCCCTATGCTGGGTTAAGATTGAGCAGAGGAGCAGGGGACGACAGAGAATGAGATGGTTGGATGGCATCATTGACACAATGGACAAATGAGCGAACTCCGGGAGACAGTGAAGGACAGGGAAACCAGGCTTGCTGCAGTCCATGGAGTCACAGACTTGGACATGACTTAGTGACTGAACAACAACAGTCACAACATACTGGGTTTATTCACATGATGGTGATATTCCATTCAGTTTAAGAATTATTTATGAGAATAGGTTCAATACAATCTCCTTCAACTCAAAAAAATTATTCTGGTGGAGAACGGGTGAAGGAGAAAAGAATAGCTTTATTCCTTTGCCGGGCAAAGGGGGTCTTAACAGGCTAATGCCCTCAAAACTGTGTGCCCTACAAAAAAATTATTTTTTAAATATCCTTTTAAGTATAACATCATTTTGGCCTATTGCTGTAAGCCTATTCTATAGTGACAT
This sequence comes from Bison bison bison, assembly GCF_000754665.1. Taxonomy (NCBI): domain Eukaryota; kingdom Metazoa; phylum Chordata; class Mammalia; order Artiodactyla; family Bovidae; genus Bison; species Bison bison. Next base: position 581,025 of record NW_011494934.1, read on the forward strand.
ACAAAGGAATTGTGCATAAACAAACATGCAGTCTACATAAAGATTTCCTTTTGGTTTTATTCTGCAGCAGGAAAATAAATCACATTAATTTCCTACCAAATAACTGGAATTGATGAGCCTTAAAATTACCTCAAAGAAAGAACACTTTGAGAGCATAGTTTGTGTGTGTGTCTGTGTGCTCACTTGTTAAGTAATGTCCAACTCTTTGCAACCCATTAGACTGTAGCCCGTCGGGGTCCTCTGTCCATGGGATTTTCTAGGCAAGAATGCAGGAGTGGGTAACCATTTCCTCCTCCAGGACGTACAGAGGTTTCCAAAGTACATCTTCTCTAGGCTGAGATGCTGAGGAGGTGAAAATTAGCACATAACACATAATTTACACATTTATTTCCTTCAAATAGAATAAAGTTTCACATGCTTTTTTCATAATTTTGGAAATAATTTCAGAAGAATTTTAACTCTAAATATGGTTTCTACTTTATTAAACATTTACCAATAAAACTAGAAAGAACTTTCAAAATTTAATTAAAAAAAAACACACAATAGAAAAAATGGTAGAAGACCTAAGAGGGATTTCCAGGAAGAAGAAATAGGAATTCTCATAGTAAAACATATTTGTCGTGTTAATGATCAAATAAATGAAACCACAAGATACCATTTTACACTCCTCAGCTTGGCAAAACGTTGAGTCTGATGATCGTAAACCCTGGTGAGATCGAGAGTACCAGAAATTCTAGAATCCCAGTAGGATTGTCAGTAGGTACCATTACTTTGGAAAACAACTTAGCCTTGTCTATTTAGGTTAACGATGTGCCTTATAGCACGTGTGATATAGCAATTCCATTCAAGGTTTACATCTACTTGTGTATGTGCCCCAGAAATCACCAGAAGAATGTTCATAGCAACATTTCCTTTTTCTATTTCAAAGAAAGGTGTGTTTCCATATGGAGAAGGGAAAAACTGTGATATATTTATACAGTGAACTAATACTTAGCAGTGAAAATAAACAAGCTAGGGTACTTGCTTCAAGATGATTATGCCCAAAAGCAGTGAACATAAAAACGAAGGCGACAGAAGAATACAGTTTAATTCCATTCATTCAAGATATGTACATTTAGGTATCTGCTAAGTCACTTCAGTCGTGTCTGACTCTGTGCGACCCCATAGATGGCAGCCCACCAGGCTCCCCCGTCCCCGGGATTCTCCAGGCAAGAACACTGGAGTGGGCTGCCACCTCCTCCTCCAATGCATGAAAGTGAAAAGTGAAAGTGAAGTCCCTCAGTCATGTCCGACTCCTAGCGACCTCATGGACTGCAGCCCACCAGGCTCCTCTGTCCATGGGATTCTCCAGGCAAGAGTACTGGAGTGGGATGCCGTTGCCTTCTCTGTTTAGGTATCTACACAATGGTAAAATAATAAAGGACAGAAAGGTTACGATCAACACAGCGTTCAAGATGGTCTCCCACTATTAAATGGGGACAGGGTAGGGTCAGGGAAGGCCACGTGGTGCCACAAAGGGACGGCAGGAAGCTGCTGGCAGACACTACTGGGTGTGTGTATTTTTCTTTATGTGGCAGCGTATGTATCACATACGTGTGTGTGTGTGCACGTGCATGCTGATTCCACTGCAGGTATGAGACAATTTAAAAAACCAGAATGGTTCAAACATACAAAGAAAAAGATTATATACCACGTTTCAGATGAACCATCACCCAGAACACTGAACTTACCTGTCTCTCAAATCACCACCCGCTGTCCTTGCTGTGACTGCTTCTCTGTTTCTCTCTTCCTGGAGGCCTGAGACTATCGTCCTGCTCAGACAGTCCCCCTCATGTTCTAGGGGTGCAACACATACTGATTAACTGGGTGACCAAACTAACCTGGCCCGCACTGCCAGAAAACTACCAAGTTGGAAAATCTGGGTTACAAGTAGGCGGGGATTTACTTGGCTTCCCTGGTTTCACAATTTAGCACTTTCCTGGAAACTGACAGCCTGTACTCTTTATCTCCTCCTTCGCCTCCCTCGTCTTGGTGTCTAAGGTTAGAAACAGTTCAGGGATGTGCTTAACTTCAGACACTGCCTTCAGAAATATCTTCTGCCTTCAGAAGTGGCTGCAGCAAACGGAGCCCTGCTACTACAGGTTGCGGCTACACTACTTTTTCTTTTTTTTTTTGCACAGAATTAGGGAAGCGATGGAGAAGGAATGGCAACCCACTCAGTGTTCTTGCCTAGAAAATCCCTGGACAGAGGAGCCTGGCGGGCTACAGTCCATAGTGTTGCAAGAGTCAGACATGACTTAGTGACTAAACCAACCAAGGGAAGAGAATCCACAGCCCAGCGCTTCAGTGTACTCAGGAAACCACTGTCAGGCATTTGAACCAAGCAAGGGATGAGTGATTTAACGCCATTCTTGGTCCTGGTCACTGAGATGATTCTGCAGTCACCTCCAACACACACACACACACACAGATGATTCTGCAGTCACCTCCAATTACACACACACACACACACACACACACACACACTGAGATGATTCTGCAGTCACCTCCAATACACACACACACACAGATGACTCTGTAGTCACCTCCAATTACACACACACACAACTGAGATGATTCTGCAGTTACCTCCAATACACACACACGCACACACTGAGATGATTCTGTAGTCACCTCCAATACACACACAGATGATTCTGCAGTCACCTCCAATACACACACACACACACATATGTAACTGTCTCTTTGAGTGCTCAATGAGCCATATGCATTTTTACAACTAATCTATAGCTTTCAGGTATGGAGTTGAGCAGCCCAATTAAGTAGGAAGATTCAAACAAACACAAAAGTAAAATTAGGAAAGGTCTAAGACACGGTAGGGAACAAACACTCCACTTCCAGACTGTGGGTTTTCGGGAATTTATTCCTCTTTAATGCTGAATATAAAATCTGACATTTCACCAATGCCTTTAGAAACAAATGCATACAAATTGAAATCTAAAAACAATAATTTTGCAGATCAAAGTGGGTCTTGACACTTTAGAAAAGATATTAAATGAAAAGCATCTGTAGAAAAAGCAAAACCCTATACAGCAGAATCAAATTAAAAAAAAAAACAAAACAGCAAGAGGCTTTGGTACCCTTCAACAACAGAGGACAAATAAGTTTAGTTCATTATTAAATTCATGTAATATAAAAACATCTACGTGGGAGTACTGGATAAATCTATAAAACAGAAACAAATCTAAAATATATTAGAGCCTGAGAGGAAAAAAAAAATCTTCCTTTTCTCCTCTTTGATTTTAACAGAATGCCAGAATCTGGAAAAACAAGTACTTCCCCAAATAAATTTTCTTCTGGTCTGCATATACCTAGCAGGATGGCACTCTGTATTGTGTCTAATTTTAAAAAGGCATAATCTGATTTTTTAGCAGCACATATCCTTTGTTCCAACAAGCCTGCTATAGGAAAGAAAAAGTCTGTCTTGAAATGCTCCTGATATAATATCTATGTCTACAATTCCCATCCACTTCTTTCCTAGGTGATTATCCAGATCTAAAGGCAGCTAGTTAAAGAAGGGATGAAGAAAATCATTACGTGTTTGGAATTTAGCTGGTAAAACAACACAAGTAAGGGCATGATATTATCTGAACACAGTGTGGCTCAGGTAAGCCCAGACAGCAATACCCTCTGGACTTCGCGGAGCCTGGATACCATGGGAAATACCACCCAATGCACTTCTAAGCTCACTCGTAACAAGCACAATACCAGCTCAAGCTGGTCTCTCCTATTTCTTTGCTGATCAAAAAAAAAGTACAAGTGAAGGTAGATGGTGTGTAACTGTAATAATAATAATTTAGCTCTCCTATTCATCTAGTCTGCTTAGGAGAATCTACTACAATCAGAGTAATTCAAAAGTTTTGAGACAACCAAGTCTGAGTAGCTTTCTTGGTATTGGCAAGTATTGTATTGATCCTATGACCCCAGAATTTAACTCCCAAAGATTCAATCTTACCAAGTTGCTTCTTGGTATTCACTGGCAAGAGCAGACAAAACGTAAGTTAGATCACAGTAACATTAATGTTTTAAACTATCGTATCTTAAAAAGAAATACTAAGTCTTATCAGACTTTAACACAATACCCAGTTCAAAAACAATTTCCTGGATAGTCCCTGGGATTTATCAAGTGGAATGTGACCTGGATTGTACCTAATGCCAACTAAGCAGTCATACTCATGATTTCACAGCAACTTTCCTTGGAGAGAAAACTGTGGATTATGTGTCTGTTCCAGTCAAGTAGGAATCAGTGGAATGCTTTCCTTCTGGTTATAGCCCTGGACTGCAAACCTCAGGCTGGGGATGTCAGCTTTAGCATTCAACAAGTTCTTTAGAAGAGTCCACATTTAGCAAGTTGGAGGGAGAGAAAACACAGGTGACAGGAACTCAATTCTTTTGCTCTTTTCCTTTCATACAAACTTCCTGCTCAGAATCCAAAGGGCAAGTCCACCATCAGGATGCTGAGAATAGCAGAATATCTTACACAGTCCTCTAAGAGTTTATCCTATGCAAGACTATTCCCAGGTTTGGCAACTAAAAACTCTTAAGAAATGTGAGCAGGTACAAGGATGCAGTAAAAGGAGCCTCTGCCTTAATGAAGTAGACAGGTTCAGTATTTATCTGCATCCACTTCAAAGGGAACAGAGACTTCACATGCCATGTACTATCCAGAGTGAATCTCTGACAGCCTCTTTCTTGTATGTACTCTGTTCTGAAAAATCACTAGTGCTCATACATGGAATAAGAACATGTATCTACATTACTCTGAAAATCTGGGACTGTGCACTGGCCAGAAATATGAGTTGGCAGAGTGAGAGGACCAATGAAAAGTAACACAGGAAAAAAAAATTAAAATGTATAGCAATATTAGTTATTTTTTTAATATGCCTCATCAAGGGTTCCCAAAATACATCTAACCAAGATCTTCCTTTCTCAAAAAATATAATCCTTTCACAAAATATATAAGCAGCTACTAGTTAGGGGAGCTGCATTCAAAAATATATGTGCACTTATGCATACTAAGTTGCTAGAGCTGAAATGCTTTCAGATATGAGTCAGATAATATCCCCTATACATTTACTATCTAATCAGTGCACCTCTTGAAATATACCTTTTATGCAATCTTATGTATTAAGTGAGACTTGCCCCTTGCAAGAGATAAAGAAGCATGTATTTTTCAAAATAGCAATTCTTCTCATCCCAATAACTCGGTTCTGATCATATACTATAATCAACTATGATTTCTGGACACATCAGGAGGATCTTGGAGGATTTATAGGGGTAAGAATTTCCATCACCAAAAGGAGGCTAGAGCACCTAACTTTTTCTACAGTTATGACAAAGCACTGGAATATTTGTGATTCTGCAGCAAAGACCTTCAGCCCTTTGTCAACCAACATTGCTATTTTTCTTTCTGATCAAAATATTCTAAAAGCCTGGCAGACTAATTTCAAGGATATCACCTAGGTAGTTAGAAGAGAAGCAGGTTTGAGCAATCCTGGCATCAACGACAAACCAGGGCAGACCCAGTATTTTCTCTCTGATGGTGCCACCCGCTTATCACTCAGTCATTCAGGAAGCACACCTGGAGCAGGTGACAGCTCCTCCGGGTAAAGTGAGGCAACTGCAGGTAATTTTGAAAATAAGAAAAAAACCCACCACAGTCCTGATTTGGTTTAAAGCGATCATGCAATCCCATTAGACCCAAGTCTTCCCCAAACACCTTTTCCATGACAAGCTAAGTTACTGATAATGTATGTGGCTTCT